>NW_027185382.1:3725000-4230000 GCF_022577435.1 Embiotoca jacksoni | reverse complement strand
TTTCACGTCGAAGTCATCAATCATATAGGAAACAGCTGCAACTGTTAAACATAATCTATGTGACAACACAGGAATGTACATTTCTATTATCTATTCATCGTCCGTTTCTTTTTAGGATGTGAGAAAATGAAAACTAAATACAAATCACTAAATCAATGAAGGAGTGATTTTAATGCACCAGCACATTAAATATTTAAAAATATTTATTTTTCCGGCTGGGATAACACATTGCTTCACAGTTTGTCTACCGGCTCGTATTTAAAACAGACAGCTGGATGCTGCATGTGCTTTTCAAAAGCTATGAGTAGGGACTGAAGGAGATTAACAAAAACTGCACCTGTCTGCAACGGCGGATGTAAACAGCTCCATAAACTACTGAGATGAATTATTACTGAGGTGAATCACTCCAACAAAGTTTATTAGTGTAAATAGTGGCTTTAATTCTGTTGAATATTTTTTTAATCTTAAATGCTGCTCTTATTCTGAAAGGATCTCCTTGTGATATCTTTCATATTGAAGCTAATAGTTTGTAGTGTGGCTTTTTTTTTTGTGTGTGTGGCCTGCTGTAGTTTGTCTTGAGGTCAAAGACAGACACACACACACACACACACACACACACACTCAAACATCAGAGAGCACTGCACATGTCTGGCTCGGAGCCAGAGTTTGGGTCTTAGCTGGAGCTTACTGCTCGACACGCTGAACTGACAGCTGGCCCGGTGAGCCTACAACACGCTGCTACTCACACCGGGACATACGACGACACACTCGCTCGCACACAGTCCGTCTTGTATCATATATACAGTCACGTTACACATATAATCTGTCGGCTCAGGAAAGTTTACTCTTTTTAAGACAGATATCCAGATTTCAAAGCAGCTCCTGTCTCCTGCTCTTTGGTTTCTGCTGTAGTAGAAGTTAATTATAGCAGAGTTGTTGTTTTTGGTTAAATTACAGGTCTCTCAACTCCGCTGGAGGCTCTGTGGTCTGCTAGAGTCTAATAGGTGGACATCTATCGGTGCTACATTCTCTCTGACCTGCTTAAAATGCAATAAACCGGCTCCTAAACCCTTTTCTAGACTATTTTCTTCTTCGTTTCCCTCCTCCAGGAGTTCCTCCTTCTTTTTCCCTTCCTCACTTTTCACCTTTTCCGTCGGTGTGATCAGCCCAGGAGGTTTCTCTGTAAGCATGTGCTGGCTCCTGAGTCACTCTTCTAACATCTTAATGTAATCCCCTCAACTCTGGAGCTGTGATTTACTGCCATTACTACTGTGGGTGTGTGTGTGTGCCAATCAGAGCTCTACACCTCTCTGATAACGACCACACGTACATATATTTTGTGTTTTACTTGTTTAGTCATCGTAAAAGGGGAAAAGAGGAGCACCAAACATTTCCTGAAGATCTAAGCTACTAATCTGTCCGGGTTCTTCATCGTATGGAGCTGCTCCCCAGATTATAAAGGAACAAACATCAGGATGTGCCTCTCTTCTGATGAATACCTCTTAAAGTGCTTTGGTCAGATATCTGTGAAATGCTTTGTTCTCCGATTTTGGTCGTTCAGTCTCACAAAAGGTTCTCAAATTGCCTTTTGATGATAGTAATTTGGACCATGTCCAAGCTGAGTCACAAGTCCGTCAAGACTCCATTACATTTAGTCTAATATTTTCATTTATGACCAGCAAAACACATTCCTGCCCGCCGTCAGCTGCACCTTCTAATTATTGTTCAACCTGACTTTGCATCTTCTGTAAATTCTTTCATAAATTGCCGCGATGCAAAATTCTCAATCTCAGTGAAGATAAAACAGAGATTTTGATCCCGCAGATCAAATCTGATGTTAAAGGCATCTTCTTCCAACCAAGAGTCCGAGCTGAGGTCAAGCCCTTCATTTCTTTTAAAGATCTTGAGAAGCTCCCTCACGCTTTGATCGCTCAGGAGGTCGGACACGCAAACACTTTCGCTCAGAAGATGCTCCTCCATAGAGTCAGAGACGTTTTATCCGTCTCGTGCTGATGGCTTGTCCTTCTTCTGAACAGTTTGTGTGGTTTTCACTGAGATGTTAATGAGTGCCTCTCGCTGCCAGTCCCACCATACTGCTCAGAAACCTCGCCACACTTCGCTCACACCGGCCGCGCTGCCAGCCGTCGTCTATATGCAAACACTGGTGAACCTCCATCATCCACACGAACGCGACAACACGTTGAAAATTCTCAGTTTTCATTCACAGATGCGCACATGATCGTACACAATTAACAATACAAAATCCTGGCGGTTGGCACACATGGCAGCCGAACAGGAGGGGAGAGCCGGGTTCCCCCCCCCCCCCTACATACATGGTTGTCTGCTGCTACATGTCTCAGAGGGCTAAATGAGATTACTGTAATCCAGCTTGACCAGCGAGAAGAGGAAATCCAAATGCCGTTTACTTCATCCCATCAGTGTCTTTCCCTCGCCTTCACCCCTCTCCTCCTCTTTCAGTTCTCTCCCTTTATTACACCCCTCTTCCTTTCGCCCTACTTCCTGTCCTAGTCGTGTTTACAGCTGAAAGTTCCTTTACAGTTATATTAAAATAACAGAATGAACTGATATTGTTTAGTTTACTGTCTCTGATAATGTAACGACAAGGTCAGAAAAAGGTGACAAAAGCACAAGTTGTTGATAAATTAGACTTATGACGAATTAAAAGATCAGCTGCTGGCTTTAAAGAGCAGAATGTGGTCAGAGTGAAGCCCGAGTTCTTCCTCGTCTTCCTTGTGTCCTCATCTTTGACCTTTTTAACGGCTGCCATCAACCAACACAACAAACAGCGTATTTTCTTTTTCTAATGACTGTCTCTCTCCGTTTAGATGACATCCTGCAGAGGGAGGACGGTCCTCTGTGCGCAGCAGAGATCGGCTCTGAACTCCAGAAGCAGTTTGCCATCCTGCCAGGTGGGTTTGACTCGTCTGTCCCCGTCTCCTGAGACGTCTCCGTGTCGGCTCATGTAACCCTACAACCTGTGACTCGGTGGCAAATTAACTGCAAACATTTGGTAGTCGCAGCTTTGTTTTCCTCCACATTTTTATATACAGTCAGTGGAAGTGCAAGCGGGCGCCGCATTTTGAATTAGCTTAATGAATCCAATCAATATAACATTGTTAAATGATTGTGTTCGACTCACAATGAACTAAAGTGGTGAAATCTAGGATGACCCCAATTAGATCCTGGTTTGCATCCAGATGTGCAGCATGGATTAGATTAGATTGGATAATTGGGTTGTCGGTGCAAAAACACATTAAACCAAGAGGGGATGATTAATACGGGTCGAGCAAGTTGGAGATTGTTAAAACTAACACGCAGAATGATACAGCGTTGAGTAAATCGCGTTTTTAACCTGAAGAAAGTGACTGAGAAGGAAAAGAGAGAGTTCTGCTCTCAGCTGGTCTCGGACCCGTCTGCAGGAGAAGTTTCACGTTTCCTCAGTTTCCTGATGACAGCTTGACCCAGATAGGAGACGCACCGACAATCACGACCAACCACTCCCACAGAAACGCTCACAAAGCGACATGAAGCAAACATGTCCGCACACAAACACACGCTTAGGGAGCCTGTGTTGGGTTTCCATGACGATGATGCCTGCCCAGTGACAGCATGTGAATTATTCAACACCACGGCGATGCGCTTTGCAACTTGACCCACCAACGACAGAGAAGGCCAAGTTTGTGTGTGTGTGTGTGTGTGTGTGTGTGTGTGTGTGTGTGTGTGTGTGTGTGTGTGCGCGTGTGTGTGTGTGTGTGTGTGTGTGTGTGTGTGTGTGTGTGAGTGTGTGTGTGTGTGTGTGTGTGTGTGTGTGTGTGCGCGTGTGTGTGTGTGTGTGTTTGGCCCCTTCTGATTTTATACTTAATGTTTCGCTCCGTCCTTTTGTACATGCTCAGTCATAAGTGTTCAATAAGATTAAGCAGCATCTTAATGCCTTTCTTTCATCATGAATTAGATCCAAAATGAATTTCCATGACTTCCTAATTCTTGATATGGGTCAATAAGTAATTTCTGCTATTAAGCTGCAGCAATTTATTAAGTACAAACTCAAGTTTGGCCCAGTTTCCTTTTGACACACACGTCTATTTGTGATCTGCTTCTACGATTCCCAGTTCGTTCCCACAGAAGAGACAAATTGGGGCAGAAAATAAATCATGGTGAAGCATAGAGGGACTCGCACAACTAAATCTGCTGCGTAATCTTTCTCACATGATCCTCGTGACACTTATTTCGAATTTTGAAGAAACTGGAATTAGAAATCAAAAGTAACTCTCACCCTTCTGTGATCTATTCCCTGACGTCCAGGGGGCCGCGGGATGAACGGCAGCCCCGTCATCGTCCTCCCAGAATACCCTGCTTTCAGCGAGCTGGAGGAGGACGAGGTCCAGAATGTCCTCAGCTACCTCACCAGTGTCCCCAGGTCAGTGTGTCTCTCTCTCTCTCTCTCTCTCTCTCTCTCTCTCTCTCTCTCTCTCTCTCTCTCTCTCTCTCTCTCTCTCTCACACACACACACACACACACACACACACTGCTATGTAATTTGGTTTGACAGCAAAACTGTGGAGGGAATCGGGCCTAACAGATCCAGGGTGTAATACCATGTGGAGCCAGCAGATGTCAGCACAACACTAAAGGCCTGACACCCGGAGAGGAGAGAGACACAAAAGATGGGAAGAAATAGATTGTTTTTTTGTTTTGTTTTTGAGTAAAAGATAGCAGAAGAATTAAAAGAGTTAAAAAAAAATAAAGGTGCTGATTTACAGAGAGAAAAACATGAAAACAGTACTCTACATACTCAAAATGATCTTAATGTAGATGTGGGTTGAGTTTGTATATCATTTTCAGCGCTTTTCAAAATAAAATACTGTAGTAATGCTACACCATGAAATAAATATTTTAGATGACTTTTAGCAGAACAGAGGTTTAATGTAGTGTTTTTATTTTTTTTTATAATTCAATTAAAACCATTCTCCACACCTCTTTTCATCTTTCTAATCTCATCTCTCCTCTTTCTCCTCCTTTATTCTCCCCTCTTCCCTCCTCCCACCTCCCCTTCCTTTCTTTCACCTTTAGGGGGGCTGCACTCCCATCACACCCAAACAAACACACACTACATTAAGGGGAGGAGAAAGGACAGACGTGTATGCATCCATATATCTATGAGTGTGTCATGGCGCCTTTCACTGTATCCCTTTTCTTTTAAAAAAAAAAATTTTTTCCCTGCGGCTCATCACCTTTCATATCATACGTACCCCCCCAACCCTCCCACCTTCCTCCCCACCCCTCTGATTCCCCTCCCATTCGCCCCATCGGCTATGTGCACCCTGCTGCCAATCGGCTGCACTCTGAGCTCCGATTGGCTGCGGGTGAGCAGCAAGCTGCAGGGCTCTGTTTTAATTGGCTGAGGGTGGGGAGGAGGCGGTGGAGGAGCAGAGAGAGAAGGGAAAGGAGAGGAGAGATGCTCTGTAAGGATGGGATCGGTCACCTCTCTCTATCTGCAAGCTGCAAACAGATGATTGTGGATGCGAGGATTGAACACTGATATCAGCTGAATGAAGCAGATTTACTGGACTGGATTAGTTTTGGATGCCAACGGTGGAATATTGAGGATTTTTTTTTTTTTTTTTTTGGTCCTGGAGCTGCAAGATTTTCTGAATTCACTCATCTATATTCATGCGGTTTGAATATATTTTTCGGTAGCGATGGATTGAGGATTTGCTGTTGCAGCGTTTCCTGGGTAGTGTAGCGTTTTCCCTCTCTTGATATGTCTGTGTGTATGTGTGCGATGGTAGAAATTGGCTAATAGTGACACACAGATGGACCAACTCAGCAGTATTTGTATGTTGGCCTCAGTGTGTGTGTGTGTGTGTGTGTGTGTGTGTGTGTGTGTGTGTGTGTGTGTGTGTGTGTGTGTGTGTGTGTGTGTGTGTGTGTGTGTTGTGCCTCAATATTCATCCTTACTGCTCATATGTTTTGGGTGTCAGGATACATGTCAGTTTGTCCTGCAGGACCTTTGCTGAAAATGCTGCATTCACACACACACACACACACACACACACACACACACACACACACACACACACACACACACATTAGCTAAATGAGGCTGCGACATATGGCACTGCCTGTGGAATGAATGGCAAAACGTTCATATACAAACACACGCCACACACTCGCACAGTAATGCCGAGCCAAGGTTGCCATGGTAATGACAAGGGGTCCCTCATAATTATCACAGATGAGAAATGATGACTGCTGACACGCAGGCAGCCGGTAGCAAGGTTTTAACCTCCCCTCGCAATGCTTTTCAATCACAACATTTTGCCCAACAAAGACCTGACGGCCTGCAGCATCCGGACAGTTTTCATGTGGAATATGAAATCATCTCTCAGCTCATAGTGATCCAAGCTTGTGCCTGTTAATGGGAACTTTAAAATGTGCTCTTTTGAACAGGTAGCATCCCTGTAAACTGTCCTCAGGTGGACTGAATGTGATGCTTTTAAGATTTATGTTCATTCACGTGAAATCTGTGTGAAATGACATCATTGTAGTTGACAAGTGAACTCTGGGAAATGCAGTGCGGAGACCTCAGAGTAAATATCAACTTGCTACTTATTTGAGGAGGTTTCCGTTTCTTCTTACAGTATATGTTACTTGATTAGGACGATGGGTACGATTACAACTGCACGAGTCTGCTACTCAGTCCTGATCTTGTTAGGAAAATGTGTGAAATGTTTGACCCACTTCTGTGCGGTGAAAACACGCCAACGTGATCCATAAAGCTCTCGTGATGTAACAACTCTGATGCAACAAAAAAGGAGTTTGACCTGCTGTCTAGACCTCAACACTTTGTAGACCTCAACCTAAACGTACACACCCTCCCTGTGTCTCACACACACACTCACACACACACACACACACACACACACACACACACACACAAGTGTTTTTGTTGGTGATAACAGTGTGTGCCTCTCTCCTGCAGTGTTGCAGCCTCAGGCGTGGGTTTTATCCTGGTCATCGACAGACGGCTGGACCGATGGGCCGCCGTCAGGGCCACCCTGCTCCGCATCGCCGTAAGACCCCGTGTGTTTGGTCCCTGGACCAGTTTACATGTGTGTGTGTGTGTGTGTGTGTGTGTGTGTGTGTGTGTGTGCATCATTTTGCTGATGAAATACTTCTGACGAAGACAAATAGCTGTTTTGGAGCGGGTGCATTACTCTGCATGTGCTAATGCTTGTTTTAACACGGATCTGTGGGTGTAGTTGCTGCTGTCAGCTGTCTGTGTGTATAATTTGGCTCGTCACCACTAAGAGTAATGGATATTTTGGTGTTTTCTATGTGTGTGTATGTGTGTGTTTTCCCTCAGTTACTTTCTCTTCATTAGCTGTGTGCAGAAAGGACGTGTACTAGGAATTAGGCAATCGTCTATTTTTTGGATGCAGAAATGAGGCAGTTAAAAATAGCGTATTATTCTGGAGTGGGTGGTGGAGTCTCACAACGTGTGAACACAGTGTGTTCGTGTGCGTCCTGCTGGAGCAGAAATAGAAAGTCCACAAAGTGTTTTGGCATTAGTCTCATTCTGTAGTTGTTTTTTAGCCTACTGGCCTACTTCTTGGACAATTTAAAAGTTTCACTTCTGTCCCATGTGTTACGTTGAAGACGGGGAAAGTGAAATAAAACTAAATAATAATAATAATAATAATAATAATAATAATGATAATGAAACTATCTTTGTTGCAAAAAATGCCAGAGTCTTTTAATCCAAGTTAAACTTATGAACAAAATCCAAAAACAAAACATAAATTCCTTCGTTAATGAATGTCCCTCTGAATATTCCATCTGCTATCAGCAGGATAAAGCTCCACCACACATCTGTTGTACGGACGCTCATTCTGTATTACAACACGTTTAACAATGTCCAATATATGCAAATGTATGCAAATATATGCTAATTGGACACTGATTAGCATCAGGCCTGATGGGTTTGTTTCCATGGTATTTCTAAGAAACTGTCCCCACTGTGGCAATAAGTCATGATGAGGCTCCGTTGCTTTGGTAAGTGAATATCAGTAACCTGTACACTGAAAACATCTGGACACTCAAGACACTGGTAATAATTATCCCTCTTCATTAGCCCAATCTGTGTCTTCCACTCACCAGCACCTATAAGCTCTTTAATTAAGACGTCACGCCTCGTCGGTTTTATTCACAGTGAAATAAAGTGTAAAACAGCAGCGTTTTCTTGGGACTATTTCTCGGATGGCTGCAGTGACTTCCAGGGGTTTTGAGACGACCGCCTGCACCTCTGCTTTTACTGCACGTTCCAACACCTGACTCCAAGACATTTTCATTTTTGTTTGGTCAAAAGAAACAATAGAGATGAATCTCAGGTGATTTATGCCTTCCACTGAAACCCTTATTATTTTGAGCGGTGGTTGAGTTTATCAGCGTGCCAGCAGAAGCTTCTCTGCAGGATCTCCCCTCCTCCCTTCAACCGCTCCCTCTCATTATTACCTCTTTTATTTTCACTCCATCACTTCACTCCTTCCGTTCTGCTTTTGTGTTTCTACTATCGTCCCCCCCCCCTCCCCCCTCCCACCGGAGTCGTCTTCCTCACTTTGAATAGGAATATTTGAACTGGGAACACTGAAATGTGTATTTCTATTTTTATTTTTTTTTGGCTCTTGAAAGGTTTGTTTATATTTTTTAAAACATGGTGTGACAAAGAAGACAGCGGCCCCTATTTTCTCAAATTAGGCTGTGTGTGTGTGTGTGTGTGTGTGTGTGTGTGTGTGTGTGTGTGTGTGTGTGTTCTAACCTGAAGGGATGAAGACCAGGTGGTGAGAGGAGTGTCTCACATGCTCTCCTCCTCAGTCCCCCTCACTTCAGATCCCCTCTGGCGGACGTCCTTCTTGGGCACTTCCTGCTTTGTCCACCAGCCAATGGCACTCGGTCTCACAGGAGAATGAAGGTTGTTCGTCTCCTTGTGTTCACCAAGGCCATTCAAGGTCGCCTGCTGCAATTTGCTGGCGGACAGAAGAAAAAAAAAAAAGAAGAAGAAGAAGAAGAAGAAGAGGAGTAAACAGAGATTAATAAGAAGCACATGCACAGATGCTCCCACACTGTTATGTTGGTTGCCTCACAATCTACAGATGGAGATGACCAGTCCTTCTTGGTGTCAAGTACTTCTTGGTACGAGGTTCAATCACTGACCGAAAAATGCAAGCAACACTTCCCCGCCCAAGAGGGCATAAATCCCACATGCTTGTGGGTAATTACTCATGTTTATACTATTGTTTTTCTCCCGTTCTTGCTTTCTGGATGCTTTAACAACAGTCTCCCACTTCATCATTTAATATTTACTCTGCTGTCTTGCTGTTTGGTCCAAACACCAGAATCTGTCAAGTTAAACAGGGCGAATCCAGTCAGACGATGATCGGACACCTTCGTCTCTGCAGGCGCCTGTCTTTGTCATTTAGAGTAATAACTATACAGCCACTCAAGCATAGAGGAACGTTGCTGCAGGGGGACGATGCAGATGTCTCCATCAGCCGGCGCAAATAAGAGGCAGCAATTTGTTGCAACAGATTATTTTTACCATCAGCTAAAGAAAAAAAAAAGCGGTTACAGCACAGCGCTCTCTGTCAAGATCTCTTTGTCACAATTGGGACACTTTGTCTGTTTTGCCGCTTTTGCTTTTCGGGACATGAAAGAGGGACGTTCGAGCACGTGAAGGGGAAGGTGGTTTAATATGGTGGCTGTCCAACTCCCATGAGAGCAATGTGGATGTCATTAGAGGACATGGCTGGAGCGAGTGCACCTCCCTCCCATCCTTCCTCACCATGAGAATATAAATCACCCCGGTCAACAGAAAATGATATTCTAATCCTTATCATTTATTAATGTGTGCTTTTTATCTATTAGAAGTGTGTGTGTGTGTGTGTGTGCATGCATCACTTTAATGTTTAAGTGTGTGTCCAGGGATGTGCATTAACATATCTGTGTTCATCTGTCAGGGGGACGCACCGAGCAGCACGCGTATTGTCATGTTAATGCAGAGCTACAAATTAAACCAAGACCTTGCAGGCTTTATTGAATTTAATGACTTTCAATTACAGATATATTGCTTACTGTGGTTTGGACGGTGTGTTATTAGTGGAAGAAGCAGCTCAATAAAAAACACTGAATTTAGAAAAAAATAAAAAGTGTATTTTCACGTATTGACCGTGCACTCAGGCTTGTTGGCTGAATTACAAGAATTCCACTTTTTCGATTATATTTTTAATCTTTCTTGCATTGTATTACCTGCACATGTAATTTTCTGCAACCAGAGCAGTAAAACACTATCAGGCTTGTCGTGTGATTTCAAAATATTCTGACAGTTTGGGTGGAAACTGGAGAGAAACCTTGTAGAATAAGTGTCAAATTTTCCAACCTGGCTGTCTTTCATCAACATCACAGCAGGCAGAACGTGTGTGTGTGTGTGTGTGTGTGTGTGTGTGTGTGTGTGTGTGTGTGTGTGTGTGTGTGTGTGTGTGTGTGTGTGTGAGTTCCAAAAATAAAATAAATGACTGGAAGAGTCGAGTGTAGCTGCAGCACAAGCAACACTTTCAGAGGACTTCCTCTGCAGGAAGAGACATCAGCTCCTCTCGGTCTCTCTATATGTTCCCGACCCTTAATTTGTTTCTCACGCACACGCACACACACACACACACACGCACACACACACACAGTCTTTCCTTGTATCATCACTCTCTCTTGCATTTGGTAATGCTTTCTTTCTCTCTCTCTCTCTCTCTCTCTATGCGTTTTTTTTTTTTTTTTTCCAAGGAAAATGGTTTCCACGGCAACGCTGTGCAGGCAATTCATGACTTGGACGTACGAGCGCAGGCCTCCTTGTAGACTAAATGAAAGCCGTGTACCATATTTTACCAGATTATTTATTTACGATAACCCTCGTGGTGCCGAGATTCTTTATGGGATGGTCTCTGCAGTTCTGATGAATATGGCAGCGCTGGCACCATTTTGTGGAGGCTGAAAAATGCTGTATGTGTCCCACGTGCACCACAATTAGTGTCTAAATCTATTAAAACATCCCCGTAAATGGGTTAAAGATGTCATAAACAAAACATCTCCAGATAATACAGGCCAATGCTGTAGTCATTAAAATTCTTGGCCTGCTGGTTGTTTGCATCAATGGAAACGCCAAAGAGTGCCTATGATGAAAAATGAATTACTACCAGCTTCCAACAGCTTGAATATTTTTAAAGATTTGATATAAGGCAACGGTTAAAATGTCACACATCTCCTGTGTGTGTGTGTGTGTTGTGTGTCTGTGTGTGTACATGCCACCCTACATTGATTCATGATGTCGAACAGGGAGAAGCAATTCACTCTGCGCTTTAGAGGAAGCCATAACCGACATAGCCTCTCAGCTGAGTGGCCTCTCGGGCTGCGTCCTGCGCAAAGGCAATTTTTAACCCGCTCTAGCGTGGAGGTG
Organism: Embiotoca jacksoni; assembly: GCF_022577435.1. Taxonomy (NCBI): domain Eukaryota; kingdom Metazoa; phylum Chordata; class Actinopteri; family Embiotocidae; genus Embiotoca; species Embiotoca jacksoni. Next base: position 4,218,479 of record NW_027185382.1, on the reverse strand, counting down.
GAGAGGTAGAGGAATTACGGTTGCTCCCAGAGCCACAGGAGCACTAAAACCCAGTTGCAGTCGCAGCTTTCTAGGTGGGAGTTGTAACAAGGGAGCTACTGTGGTGAAATGTTGGAAATTTATTAGACATTAAATCCTGGAAAAAACTCTTTATGGTGAGTTCAGGAGTGCAGCAGTGGGACGGTGGTTACAGTTCTGTTCAACTTCACCCTCAGAAGCTGCACGGTTAAACCAAGACTTTCCCTTTATTTACTGGAAGAGTTGATAGATCATCTTGATCTCTTACAAATTTAGAGTTTTATATTAAAAAAAAAACAGCTTTGCTTTGGCCATAATGTCTTCAGCACAGCTTTTGTGGCAGACAGATGTATTTTTACATCCATACTTGGATTAATTACAGTGCAAAAGCTGATCTGTCTGCTGGACGTTGAACTGCAGCTTTTCATTAGGAGATGCCTCAATAAACATGTGTTTAGCATGAATTGAACTCCAGCAGATTTTGATATACTATCGTAATGCAACAGATGTGAAGGTTTAGCATCATCCTTTCAGATTTAGGATTTATAATCCAAGGAATTGCAACAGGGCTGTAACCATATTGTATAAATACTGAGGTCATGACTCCAGCTTGTGGCTTTCATGAATAAAAATCTCTGGTTTGGCTTGAAAACAGTAGACTTTCATTAATACTATATGACAGTTTCCAAACAATAAAAAGTGTTTTTATTGATATTTCTCTGTAAAATAAATGGCTGGAAGTAAATTCTTGAGTTTTAAGATGTAACTTAATGATCCTCATCCAGACAGACTATTTCCATGCCTGACCTCCTCCAAAAGGGAAATCTCTACGTAGATACAGATTGATAAACACTTTTCTGTCCCCTCGTCTTTCTCTCTGTCAGGGTTCGTTTCCAGGGAACTTAAACTTGGTTCTGGTGCTGCGTCCCAATACTTTCTTCCAGCGGGCTCTGTCGGACTTCCTGTTCAAGTACAACAAGGATGAGTTCAAAATGAAGGTGACTTGTACACTGTGTGTGTTGCGCTTAATGTCTCTCTACATGATGTGTGACGGTTGATATAATCAGCTGAGTGTGTGTGTGTGTGTGTCAGGTGGTGATGCTGAGTACAGTGACTGAGCTCCATGCGTATATCGACCCGGGACAACTGACCACAGAGCTTGGAGGCACGCAGGAATACTGCCATGACAGCTGGATCTCACACCGCACTGTATGTACCCACACCGAGTTTGACTTTCTGTTTACATATTCTCCTTTTTGTAACACCTCTTTTCATTTTCTACGCACCTGGATGTCGTCCACAGGCTATTGAAGCATTTGCCCTCATGGTGAAGACCACGGCTCAGACCCTGCAGGCGTTTGGCACCGAGCTTGCGGAGACAGAGTTACCCAACGATGCCGAGGCCACCACCAACCTGCTGCACACACACACCCTGAAGAAAGATCAAATGAAGGTCAGAGACGTACTCCTTCTTTCTCTCAGATATCTGGCAGAAAATCGTAAAGCGGGTTTTAAAGCTGCCAGTAAATTAAAACAGTAAGTAAAACATCTGTCCACTTTCCAGGAGGACCTGCAGGTGGCGCTGTCTCAGGGAGGACGCCTGCTAGAGTGTATCAACGAGCCCCTGCAGACAGACCCTGAATACAGCATGACACATGATGAGCTGGATAACTTAGCCACCGTACAGAGGTACAGGAATGCATTGAAGACGACGTTGTGTGACGTTCTCCCTGAAAGCATGAATAAATCTCCCCTCCCATCCCCCCTTATCGCCCTCCTCCCCCTCAGACTCCTGGGTCAGCTGGATGAAACAGAGACAGCGTTTGATGATTTCTGGGAACGTCACCACACAAAGCTGGAGCAGTGTTTGCAGCTCCGCCACTTTGAACAGTACTTCCGTGAAGTGAGTTTGAGTTTTGTAGTTATTCATCTTACATCTGAGAAGAACTACACAGTGTTGACAATTTGTGTGTTCCTCAGGTGCGAGCCCAGCTTGACGTGACATCAGAGCGTCTGTCAGGTTTCTCTGAGGTCAGCGTAAGCCCCGCCCACGCCGAGCACGTCCTCCGAGAGCTCAGCGGCCACGAGGACAAGGCCTGTGTAAGACACACTCTCTCTCCTGATTCATCCCGCAGCTCACACGGCTCAAAAAAACACATGCTCCACACTTTCACCTTTGATGCATCCTTGAAGCCACATGGCAGATGACATAATCAATGCCCCGCTCCATCCTCCACCCACTGAGATCAATGAAAATGGATGAGAGAAGAGCGGAGGGAGAGAGGACTCCTGTGCAGCCAAATGCTGGGTTTTTTTTTTTTATGTGAAATTGGACAATTTAACGATGCTGCTTTGTGTGTTGGCAGATAATAACACGCCCACATCTGTAATTATTCATACAGAATAGGTCTTAAAAAAAAAAAAAAATCAAAGATGTCCTCTGATTTGTATATTGTAGGCGTTCCAACTCCATCCGGTATTAAGTAATGAACCTCCACTGTGCATACTGAGGGGGTGGACGGAGAGAACAGAGAGGAGATTTTTTTTTTATTGTCAGCCATGATGTTTCCTGTAAAATACTGTAAAAATGTGTTTCAATAGGAAGTGCTAGACGCTGGCCTGTCCCTGGCCAGTGAAGGCGACAGGCTGATAGAAAACTCCCACTATGCCGAGGACTCCATCAGGCCAAAGTGCAGTGAGCTGAGAGGAGTGTGTGAGGAGATCAGCGCCGCCCTGAGGAGCAAGAAGAGCCTCCTGCTCAGAGCTCTGGAGCTCCACCACGCTCTGGAGAAGGTGAGAGCTGTTTGTGTCTCAACAGCAAAGAGCTTCGTCTCAGGACGGTATCATCTAGTGAAAGTTTCCCCTGCAGGCGTCCCGGTGGTGTGAGGACGGCATCTTCCTGCTGGCTAGCCAGCCAGTGGACCGCTGTCAGTCCCAGGATGGAGCTGAAGCAGCTCTGCAGGAACTGGAACGATACCAGGACACAGCACTGCTGCACACACTCGCCGACAACAGCGCCATCTGCTGCCAGTACGAGGCGGTGCTCAGCACTCAGCTCAGGGTCAGTGAGGCAGATTCAACACATTCAACATATGATACTCTACTGATTTGTTTTTTCAACACATCATACCTCATAATGTTTCCTCAAGGTTGCTCCTTGGCAGCATTTGATCTTTGTTCATCTTTCATCCATCAGGAACAGATAGAGAAAGTTTTCCAGAAGCAAAGCTCTGTCCAGGAAATGTTCGAGAAGAGACGCGTCAGCCTGAAGAAACTCGCCGCCAAACAGACGAGGCCAGTGCAGCCGGTAGCACCAAGACCGGAAGTCAAGTCTCCGCATTCGTCTCCCAGTAAGTCTGGATCACTCTGTAATTGATTTAAAGAAAGAGAGACGCATTGTGTCAGAAGACTTTGTATTAAACCAGGGCTCTCGTATGGATAGTGATGACTTCTTAAGAAGAGAGAAATGTAGACTCAGAGTGACGAGATGATTCTCTTTTTCTTTTCCAGATCAAGAAAGAAAAGAGATGAGATACTCTGCAGATAATGCTATCTGCAAAAAGGTAAATGCATCATCACTGTTGGGTTGTAAATACTGTAAAGAGCTTTTAAAGCAATTCATTCCTCCTCCTGAAGTTTGATTATATGTTGAAAACAGATGTTTTATGAAAGCTTGTGTAACTGTAAATGATAAATGCTCTACATGCTTCCAGGTGGAGTCTCCCATGCATAACGATGGCGTGAGACATGCGTGTCTTTCAGAAGAAGAAGAAAACCTGGCAGTACTTCGGCGGTAAGGAGGTCAAAGAGAGCAGTTAAATGTGATATATATAATAACATAATAGCACTGAGGCTAATTCTGATAAACTGACAGCTTACTTTGTGTTTTGCTTGTGTGTTTTCCAGCCACGTGATGAATGAGCTGCTGGAGACAGAGCGAGCTTACGTGGAGGAGCTACTGTGTGTGCTGGAGGTGAACGTTGTCACTGACTTATAGTCCAATCTATCTCATTCATTTGGGGTAAAAAAGCCAGGACTTTTAAAATGTTGTCGTATTAAACTTCAGGGCTACGCAGCAGAGATGGACAACCCCGCCGTGGCTCACCTCATCCCCAGCAACCTGCACAGCAAGAAGGACATCCTGTTTGGCAACATGTCGGAAATCTACCAGTTTCATAAGAGGTACTTTTTAGTTGATTATTTTGGTCATTGCATGAGAAATATTTCAGTGTGTGTCATAATCTGAGCATTTGTGTTGTGTTGTTTGCCTCCAGGACGTTTCTAAAGGAACTGGAAGCGTACACTGATTGCCCAGAACTAGTGGGCCGCTGCTTTTTAGAGAGGGTACGCATTTCCTCCGGCTATTACATAAAGAGGCAATTAAAAAAGCTTTTAAATGAGTGACTTTGATTTTGACAGCCCAAAGATTCATCGTCTTAACAAGCTGTTTCCATTAACAACAACTGAACTTGTACTGACTTGTGAATGGCAATTTTCTTTTGCAGATGAAGGACCTGCAGATCTACGAGGCTTACTGCCAGAACAAACCTCGCTCGGAGAGCTTGTGGAGACAGTGCTCCGACTGTGCCTTCTTCCAGGTCGGCCTCATCGCTGTATCCACACCTTTCTATATCACGTGGCTGACGGGAACAATAAATTCTGAGTATCTTAATTTGGTTTATGTTTTGTAAACCAGGAGTGCCAGAAGAAGCTGGAACATAAACTTGGTTTGGACTCCTACCTCCTTAAACCTGTCCAGAGAATCACCAAGTACCAGCTACTGCTTAAAGTGAGCTCTATTCACTGGACCACACATCTATATATAGTCCATCTGTTATGTAAGACGGGGAAGACTGACTGTATCTACACTTCTGTGTGTGTCCTGTTTGCAGGAGATGTTGAAGTACAGTAAGGGCTGTGATGGCTGTGAGGACCTACAGGAAGCTCTCTCCTCCATCCTGGGGATCCTGAAGGCTGTGAATGACTCCATGCACCTCATCGCCATCACAGGATATGAGGTCAGAGACACGAAAGACAGACAAGTGCAGTCGCTTAGCTTGTTGGCTTGGCCGTTGACTAATAAATGAATTGACTCAGCAAATATGATGTATGTAAGTGTAGCTGAGAGGATGGCTGAGGCCTGTGTGATGGTACGTAAATATGCATCTGTTTTTTTCCCTCTATTTAGGGGAACCTGTCCGAGCTGGGCCGTCTGAAGATGCAGGGCTCCTTCAGCGTGTGGACAGAGCACAAGAAAGGTCACGCCAAGGTCAAGGACTTAGCCAGGTTCAAGCCCATGCAGAGGCACCTGTTCCTGCACGAGAAGGCCCTGATGTTCTGCAAGAGGAGGGAGGAGAACGGGGAGGGCTACGAGAAAGCTCCGTCGTACAGCTTCAAACACTCCCTGAGTGTAAGCTCACATTAGTCACCTTTATACACCATGACGTGCAGTAAAAAAAACAAAAGAAGAAGATGTGCTTAAGCTCGCTTTCTTCTTCCAGATGAGTGCAGTGGGCATTACTGAGAACGCTAAAGGCGACAACAAGAAGTTTGAGATTTGGTGCAACTCCAGAGAAGAGGTTTTTATAGTTCAGGTAATGTGACGGCTTTTTCTAACCAACACGAGCTGAAGAACAAACGAAGACAGGAATGATTCTCACTGTTTGTTTCGTCTAGGCTCCGACACCGGAGATTAAAACGACCTGGGTGAACGAGATCCGCAAAGTTCTGACGCAGCAGCTCAAAGCCTGCAGAGGTATTGTGCTTTTTCTTCTTCTGTGTTTTGCACATGGCACCTGTTTGTTTGTTTGTTTGTGTCTGCAGTACACCGTCTGTATGTTTTAGACGCCAGCCAGCAAAAGAGCCCCGACTCCGTTTCCCCGAGTCCCACCAGCAACAACGCCTCCGTCTCTCTCAGGTTGGTGTCCTGCGTTTCACGTCGGGGATGCTTACCCGGACATCGGGACGATAGTTATTTCTCTTCTTCTGGTCTTTTCCAGCCCCTTCCGTAGCAGCGGTCAGAAGAACCAGAAGAAGCAAGAGGAGAAGAAGGCCGAGCCGAGTCCCACCTCTGACGCCACCTCCTCTTCCTCGCCGAAACACAAAGGTGAACGTGTGAATCACGCAGCGTCCTCAAACAGCCACACGTCGCGTTAGTAGATGACGGCTGCGGTTCTATCGATGTCCTGACTCTTCTGAACTCCTCTTCTCCTCATCACCTTCATCTCTCTGATTCTCCTCTCTCTCTTTTTTCTTCATCTCTCTTCTCACGACCGCCCGACTCTTTTTTTTGTTTTTGTTTGTTTGTTATCTTCTCCCTCCCGCTGTCTCTCATTTCAAACCATTTGCCTCCAGATGAACCAGTGACCAGTCCGACCACTGACCGCTCATCAGTGGCTAAAAAGCGTTTTACTTTGCAGGGCTTCAGCACTCTGAAGAGTCCCAAAGGTAACTTCAGCTGAGAGTTTTGAACACAAGCAGCTCAGTGTGACTTAAAACCACAAACATAAAGGAGTTCTTATCTTTTAAATCGAGGTCACTGAACCGAGTTAACTGACTGGACTCCTCCTGTACTTATATTAAACTACATTTTAGCATTTGCCAAGTGACCAATAATGAATGACCTCCCCAGTTTAACCTGATTTGAAGCCGAATGGAGTACATGAGATGTTAGATTGAACAATCTGCCTCCTGGTGGTAAAAGTTGGGCGGACTGTGTTAGATTCACCAGACCGTCACATGAAGGAGTTACTGTCCGGTCCACCTGCTGCCCAAATGCAGTTATATTAAAGGCTAAATATTCATTCAAGCTTCAGTATATTTCTGCCCTTTAAGATTCTTTAAAAGTGCTTTAGAAGCAATGATTGAGGTTTAATTACGACTTCAGTGGAGGTCAATCAGTCCTCTTCGCGGTAAACGGCATCAATCTGATGATCAATCTGTATTTCAAACAATAAATCCTGTGTTGTTTTTTTTCTTATTAATGATCACAGACAGGTCAAAGTTAGCTGCACACACACCTGCAATCTGCCGTTTTAATTCTTGCGCCTCTGCACTTGCTTCCTCCCTCACTTTTCTCCTCTTCTTCCTCCCCGTCTTCACCTTCCTCCCGCCCTGAGCGGCCGCAGGCTCGGCTCTGAGCCCCGAGCACAGCTCCAAACGCCACTCGCTCAAGAGTGACCCCACGCCGTCCGGGTTCAAAGGTATACGTCCACGTCCCCCCTGCGGAAGCCATCGTTTACGCTCCCATCCCTCATCATTAGCGTGTGCTCCAGTCTCGTATGTCGTCGTTGTGTCGAGTTCACCTGAGTCTCTTTTATAGAAGGATGAAACTGGATATGATGCGAGACATTAATCCACCAATAGGAGCTCCACGTCATACTGTCACCCTGTACTGTGTTTACATGTGTAGAGAGAGAAATGTGTGCTCATAGAGTATCTGCATGTTCTTAAATGTTGGTTAAATCAGTGATATAAAGGGTTTTATGTCCTTAATGCCACGTTTACTGATGTACACACATTTAGACCAATCAATTGCCTCCAAAAGTTGTATTTTTTTTTTTTTGCTTCTCTTAAGCATGCAGATGCTCTGAGACGTATTTTTTTCTCTAAACACCGAAGCTGCCATGTGCACTGCAACTTTTTAACCTTCATCACACAGGTCACTATCATCATAATCATCATCATCATCAGTGAATTACAGGTCTGGGAACTAGTGGAGATGCTCCGTCCATGTTCCACTTAGCAAATGTCTGTGTGAGGACGACTGACGTACTAATCGTTCAAGTGATTTACTAACAACTTTCTACAAATCAGAGTGAAGTAAAGAACAAAACGCTTTAAAATCCACACTGAAAAACCACCTCACCAGCTGTCGCCATGACGAGCTGCTTGTCACTGATTGGCCTGGCCGTCTCTCCCCATCCAGAGCCGACTACCCACGTCACTCTGAGCAGAGTCAAGTGGATGAGTACCTCTAGTCTGCTACAGAGCAAGCGGAGAGGTACAGAGCTGCTCTGAGGATCAGCCACAGTGGGTGTTTGCTGTTGTTTGGGGTGTTCGTGATAGATTTTCACCCGAGGTAACGTTTCGCAGAACGTCCGCTTTACACGTCATTTAGCCTTGTATCGAGCCTTATCGTTTTTATCTCGCATTTTAGTGACATATTTGGTTTCAAACGGGCAAATATAAAAAAAAATTAAAAAAATTGAAGTCTCAATTCGAGGCCAAATGACAACGTTTGTTTCAACGTACCTACTCTCTCCTCTACCCGATTACTATTGGGTGTTTGGGGCTGTTGTGGTGGCGTGGAGATTACTGACTTATAATGAATACAGGTGATTCAAATCTATAATCAGAAATCGTTGGTTTCTTTGCGATCTGCCGATTGTCTTCACTGATCTTCTCTGGGGTTTCACGGGAGTTTGTGCCTCTGAGTGTGTTGAAATGGATGAAGTCGTCACGTTTTTGACTGAATATATTTTGTGGTTTTGTCCTCCCTGTTGGAGATTTACTGTACGTTTGACGGTGGCACTCAGTTTGCTCCTGGTAAAAATCAAATCTTACATATTTCCCAACCCGGAGTATAAACATCCATTTTCTATAGTGGTCTTTAACGCATTCTGCATTTTGAAGTCCCATTGAGTGTGAGTCCGAGTGTGTGTGTGATGAACTTCACTGCCCTCATTTATATTTTCTGTAATCCTCTGTGTTACACTTTAAGTCTCAAATTCTTCTTGTACTTTCTTTCCTTTCTTCACCCCCACCACCACCCCCACCACCACCACCCACCGACACCACCCACCTACAGGCTGGAACAAGGCGTCTCTCTCGGTGGATGCCTCCGAGGAGAACGACTGCTACTCCAGCGGCGAGGACCCCATGAACTCTGACACGGAGGAGGACGTAGGAAAGAAGCTGGTGAGCCTGAATACGAAGTATAAAGTTTCTCATTAGTGTCTGTTTTAATATTTTGCTATATTCAGTTACTACTATTACTTTAGTTAAAGAGCATCAGATGGTCAGCCACAGTGTTGGAATCAACTAAGGAAAATAAATAAGCTTGTGATACCTTCGGTGACACTTCGCCACCCGACTCCATTTGACCCGATGACCTTCGACCCTTCAGGCTCCAGGCAAATACACTGTGGTAGCAGACTGCGACAAGGCGGGACCTCAGGAGCTGTCTGTCAAGAGCGGAGACATGGTGCAGCTGATCAGAGAAGGAGAGGAGGGACAGTGGTAAAAAAAACAACAACAACAAAAAAAAAATCCTCCATATTAATTTTTTATACCCCAAAAATGACATAATGATAATATATTTATTCGCCATGCCACATTATTGGGTAAAGTGCCAGTTTGTTTAATGCTGTGCAGGTTTGTGAGGAACCTCCGCAGCAGTAAGGAGGGCTGGGTGGCAGCAGCGAACCTCCTCAGCCTCCTCTCAGAGTCCAAGTCGTCGCAGTCACTCAGCAGCTCAGGTTGGTTTATTCAGATCTGTCACTCAACAACGCATCACAGCGATGCCGTGTGGGAATAATCATCGTTGTTGGTGTGTTCGCCCTGCAGATGGCAGCGTCTCCGGGAACCTCAGCACTTCCTCCAGCTGCAGCGACACCTACACCAGCTACTCCGACATCAAACCCTGACCTGAGATCAGCGTGCCGACTCGATGACGCAACCTTTTCCAGGTGGAATCGAAACAGCTGGAGCTGACTGACAGGAGGACACAATCAAAGTGTTTCTTGCACTCAAAAATATCAGCATGTTGAATTTAAGTGTGGATATTTTCACCGTTCATTCCAGTGATAATGAGAATATCAGGGATCAATCATTCCTCAGCAAACCTCCTGTCAGGCCTTCTTTAAAAACAAAAACAAAAAAATCACAACAAGTTAAATGTCTTCAGTCGATTAACAGGTGTTCAAGCCTGCTGATTATGTAGCATCGAAGTGGACAATATCAAGAATATCTGCACCAAACACGAGCCGCCGGCCTCGTCGAACAACCCCCGCTTCAAGTCCACGACATCACAGCCCGGCGACAGATTCTTGAGCGGGATGTCCGCAGATACTATCGGACAGGTATTTCACACGGTACGTGGGCTTTAGTGCCGGACGCCGATCGCACACTGTGAAAACTAGCAGGTGGCTGCAACGAGAACAAAAAAGAAAAAAGAAAAAGAAAAAGCTTTCAGTGCATCTTGGAGCAAAACTGATTCGGTGGAGTATTTGGGGGCCGTGTTGCTGTACGTCAGAGCCTGCTGAAGCCCTTCAGTGTCTGGCAGGCCAGTGGCTGGTTTCACACTTTCATCCCTACACAAGAATGCTGTATTCTCCCATAAGAGCTCCCCTTAAGCCTGATTTCTTTTTGTTTTTTTATGGGATTAACCTAATTAAAGAAACACAGAGGTGAATGTCACCAACAGCGCTACCTGGTGGTCAGATGTCTTGCACTTCTCCAGCTACACAACATGTATGACTCACTCACACAAAAGAGCAGCAGCTTGGACAACTTTTGGACCTCTTCTTATTCTTTTTTGTTTTTTTTAAGAGGGATTGTATTTTACCCGCCTCTGAACTGCTCTGGATTTACCTCTCAGGAAGCCCAAGACGTTTTGTGGGCAGGCAGGTGTGACCACATACCTGTGTGTGTGTGTGTGTGTGTGTGTGTGTGTGTGTGTGTGTGTGTGTGTGTGTGTGTGCTTCAGAACAAATTCAACATGCTTGTGTTTCAAATCCTTGGTTCAGATTTAGAGAAAAAGGCCCCATTGAGGGATATTTCAGTTCAACCCTATGTCGGTATGTGGTGACACGGCAATGGGTTCACTTCAAGTCACATAAGCTCCATCAGATGTTTTGCATTTGGCTGCAACAGTTTCATCATCTCCAGCTACAGTCTCCCAAATCTCATTATCCTGCATGTGAGTGCACTTTTGTTTGTTTTTGTGTGTCACTCTTCTCACCTATCTTCGGTCTGCACCGCAGCCACAAAAGCAGCCTTTGTCCTGTCGATCCCCGTTCAAGCACGTGACGGTAGCCACTTCTCCGCAAGCCGGACCAACCAGGTCCCAGACCTGCTCGACGTGTTTGCACCTCCAGCCCGAGAGCAATATCTGTTTACTTGACACCAAAAATGTAGCCGAGTAAACATCACAGCCGAGTAACAACAACAACAACAACAAAAGACAAAAGTCTGACTTTTTTTTTTTTCTGTGTAAGTTCCTGAGCAGGGGACGGTGAGGGGAAAACACAACCCCTGACAACCAGCTGCTCTTCACACTTCTTTTTCTAAGGATAAACATGTTGTTTTTTTATATATATATATATCCCAACATTTCTACCGTCCCCACAAGGCACACTGTAAAACAATTGCTTCCTTTCTCTGTCTCTAATTTTGAACGTGTGACCATTACTAAGCAGGAAAGTGCAAACCAGCTCCACCCTTTTCTGACTTGTAGAAGTTTTGTTGAACTGGGGGACAAGTTTACAGGCCCTGAGATGTCAAAACTGTGGCTGAAAGACTGAGAAATGTATGTTCCACTTGTACAGATGTGTCCCCTCACTGTTGTCCTCACGAGCATGGATATTGTTAAGAGGATCACGGTTTTTGTGAGTCTCTCTTTGTGGCATGTTCTTCACAGCCCTGATTTTTATCCCTCCTGAGCGAGGCGAATATTTTTACCTGACGCTGTTGTATATTTGTGAGAGTTTATTTTCTTGCCCTCTCGCGAAAGCCGGCACTGAACGTGTCAGTGTTTTGATCACGATCACACAAACGAATGAGTTATTTGTACTTTCGAGGCCGGAGAGATGAGAACGGGTTATATTTTTTAGTTTCTGTTTATGCAGCACATTGCAGCAACCACCGTCTTTATTTTCCTATTGTATATCTACTGCGTTTATATACAAATATTATGATGAGAAATACCTGTGTATATTTGTAAATATGTAATTCTGACTTGTATGTAAAATGAAAAGCAGCTTTAATAAAGTCTGAGATGGTTTCCTCTATAAGGTTTTGCCCTTTTTTTTGGTGGGAATTAAAGGTATTTTATTTATTATTTATTTAATATAGTATATTTTTCTAGTTTCATTATTTGCCTTCAGCATAAAAAAAAAAAAAAAAAACACATGCATGCCTTATCAATATAATTATGTATTTATTTTGGTCCGGAAGTGTAATTTAAACCACGTGGTGTCGATGCCCCAATAGGCTTTATCCAATTTAGACTGCCGTGATTCGGCTCGGGGTGCGTTCCAATAAGCACTCAGTCCGACCTTTACTTTCTTTTCTCATTTATTTTAAAGTCTAGCTGGTGAGAAACGTAAATTAAACACCACCAGAGTTGTATTAGATGTAAGTCTGGTGACCTACGTTGCACTAGTGCTTAGTTTAGCTCTTATAATGCGGTAACGTTTGAAGAAAGGCAGCACGAAGGGCTTGACGTAAGAGGATGTGAACGAGATCCAGCCGCGGCTGGAAAGATACAGATTTGTCAAGTTGGCAAGCGTTTAGCCGGAAGTGACGCGCTTTGCTCATAAATATATATATATATATATATTTTTAAAAAGCCTGCGTGAGAGCGTGAAAATAGAGAAATCCAGATGTAAACCGGTAAACGCAGCTGCATTTCGATTATAGTCGCAGCTATTCCTTCCTCTTTTGTTCTCCCGTCATTTTAAGCCGACGAGAAAGTCAGTTGGGTTTTTACTTTGAAAGTCTCCGCCGGAAGTTATTTAACCGTCGTCACGCTGCGCTTCGCAGAACACTTGGAAAGCGACCAGATGGGATTCTGCACTGACTTCTCAACAGATTCTTCACATTTTAAACTCCGTCGCGCACTTTATCACTTTATTAGCCGCTAAACAAACGAGCTCTGGCGCGGACAGCAGACGGGTGCCGGGGAGGCTCAGCTGCGCTGTGATCCGGGACGGAGAGGACATTTAAAGACCCCCGAGCAAACATCTCCCCCCGTAAGTATCGTTCCTACCCTTGTGTGATGATGACACACGGGAGCTCGCGCACGTCTTTTTTTTTTATTTAATTAATTTATTATTATTAATTTTTTTATGATGTAGTATTTGTTTCTCAAAAGATGCAGATAACTGGGGCTCGCTTTAAAAAAAATAAAATAAATAAAAATCTGTCAAACAAAAAAAAAAAAAAAGGGAGTTTGGCCGCAGGCGCGAGGGGTGTCGCCTTAAATCACGTTGTGTGACTGTTGAGCGGCCTTACGGGCTGTTTACTGACGAGCTCCGCTTTCAGCTCGTCTTCCTCCAAACGCCATCCTTCGTGGGAGCTTTAAATCTTCAGCAGCACGTTTACAGTACGTGTATATTTGTTTTTTGTGTGTGTGTGGGTTTTTTTTGTTGTGCTTTTCCCCCTACCTCCTATGTTACTTTAGCGTCAGGCCCGACCCAATGAAAACAATACAGCTTCCGGTAAGGACTTTCAAAACAAAACCGTTCCAACGCCCATCGCGTAAAAAAAAAAAAAAAAAAAGGTTTATAATTATCAAGCAAAACATGCTCAAGTTGCAGCTTTTCAAACGAAAGGGTTTTTGTTTGGTTATATGAGTTTAAAATTGACTTTTGAAACGTGTGGATGCACAAAAAAAAAGTGATTTAAAAATGTGATCTTTGGTTTTTTGGGGGGGAAATTGCAGTATTTATTTGTTTTCACCATTTTGGAAACTAGTTACTTGAGACAGGTTTATTTTTTAATAAAAAAATAACAGCGTTGCAACAATTAGGTTTTCTGAATTCAACCACTTAAACCAGAATATTTGCTGGTTCCTTTAACAGCTTGACTGTTAATACGGTGCAATGTATATGTTTTTTAAAATACTGATACTGGTAAATGTGTAATTATAGCTTTTAGAGGGAGATTATACAGTTGAGAATACTTAAAGCCTGTTGTCTTATTCCTATTTTGTTATTTCCGTGTCTTATGTTGTGTTGGAAACTTTCCCAAGTCGCTAAAATAAATTTTAGAGGAAACTTAATAGGAAACTATTCATACATACTTTTTGATATGTAAACTATAGTGACTCTATAATTATCAGGTTATATTGCAAAATCTTTGTGGTCAAAAACCACACAGACTGACTTGTCTGTGCTTTTATTTTGAAGCTAAAATGCCATTACATCCTGTGTTCCTGTGGTTGCCTGTACTTGCCTTGACACACAACACAGACAGACCAGACTCAGTGGGCTTTCATATCCTGGCAGGATGGGCCTGTCTGACACTGGATCACAATATTAACCCCCACTGACCCAAAGCATCTATTTTATTACCTTCCAGTAGTGATATCCTGTCGGGGATGTTTAATATCTGACTCCACGCACGTCTTTCCAGTTACAAGAACATTTTCTATGAACTGGCCTTTAGCAGCTCCACCAATCAAATGCTTCGGTTTGAGTTAAAGGCTCCAATACAGGTCGGAGCATCATCACCTCAAACACTTTAAATTCTCATTTCAGCAAATCCACTTTTATTATCGATTTTTGTTGTTGTTGACATTTCTAAGTTCTTCAAAATCCTCCAGCTCCTTGATTCACTGTATTTGTTTGCGATGCTTTCCTCTTTATTTTGCTTTCAGACAGCATCCTTCGGTCGGCTCGTACCAACAGTAAAGATTAATCCTCCTCGTTGTGCATCATCAATAGCTGCCTCTGCATTCCTGACAGTCGCTGAAGAAGAATCGCTGCAAAATTGTAAGCAGCCATCTTCCTTCTTTACTGAAAAGGATTCTTTAAATGTTTTCATGCCATCTCAACTTCCGTGAAACACATTCGGGAAGAATTCCTAAATTGCTCTGAAAAGCTTTCAGCGGCGTGCGCGGCCTTTAAATCTCTAAAATGAATCAGGCCTTTTTTTTTTTTTTCGTTTGATGTTCCCACCTTGAATTAAAGTGTAACCTGAGGCTCGTTATCAGATGCAAAATGCAGCTTATTAAAATGACTTCTTTGTGAAGAGATTTCCCTGCAGCCTCGTGCTAAAGTTTAAAACTGTGACTCCACATCCTGATTGGACTCTTGTTCCTACAACTCAGAAGCAGTTTGTCTTCACTACTACTGCTGACTGGCTTGTTGATGTGACAGACTACTCCCTTAACTATCCTGCTACGCTGCAATGTCATTGATTAGTCATCGGAGCCGCCCACCAACGTGCTGTTTGCTCCCGTCAACAGAGCACGTTGCTGTAATGTGGGAAGATCGGAGCACGAAATCAAGGTGATTAGACGGTGAATAAAAAAACAAAAAAACAACAACAAAAACATCATTCTAGCCACAATCAGCGTGTGATATTAGTTTTGTTGAAAGATGTTTTTATATCAGCCAACATATAAGCCGTTTCCGGTCTATTTGTATATTTGCCAGTATATCGATCAATTCACAGACATATTATAGACAAATAATTAAGTAATCGTCCTGAATTTTTCTTCAACGTATTGCTGATATGATCATTAATTCTGTAAACTGTATTAAATATTATACAATAACAAGAATGATATCAATTGATTAATCCTTGCAGTCACAGGATATTTGATTTAATTGTTAAAACAAAGCAGGAATTAATTGAAGGCGTATTTTCACAAGGAGAAATTTAAACTGCTCGAAATATTGATAATATCCAACTCAAGGTTTATTTACACCGAAATCCGGCTAAACAGTGAAATTACGCTTCATAATCTTATTGAAATGCCTCCGAGTCATTTCTGTCACCGTGGTAACCTGTGGCTTTCCTCCATATAGCTTCGTTCAAAGCTCATTTAGTCCCTCAAGATCACTGAGGAAGAATTGATATTTGGGGTATAACCTCTGCGGGTGGATTAGCGGAGTGTTCAAACCACCACATTAATCCCATTACATCACATTCAGCCACTTTCATAAGGCTGCGAGTACAAAACGAAGGCTTCCCGGGAACCGGCTGCTTCAGATCGCCAGCACTCAAAAGACGTTTTATTACGTGATTACAATGAACATTCAGTTGCAGCTGCAGCAGACTGGAAATCTCAAACTCTGACTCCTAACGGCCCAACCTGCAACATGATAAGATTAAAAAAAAAAAAGAAGCGGGGACGCTTGTGCAAGGCCGGGTCCTCGCCTTTCATAATACTTCCTCTCTCTGCTGTTGCTGTTTATCCTTCAACAAATATTGACTGGGCGGAAGTTGTGTCATCGTGACGTAATGTCAGAATAAAGGGAAACAGAAGGAGCCTTTATTGTCTCCTCCCCTGCTTTACAGCTTGGCCTTAAAATTACAGTTGAATAGGTTTAAGTATTTGGTTTATAGAAGATATTTTTGACCACAACTGCAATAAAACAAACATATTTAAGGGCCTTTTTCTCTCTTGGCTTCTTGAGATGGTTTTTTTGGGGGACTCAGAAGTTTGTTGACAACGTGTTTGGCCTTTCCCGAATGTTATGAAGCATGTGATTTCATTTGTTACATCAGTCGGCATCAAAAGAAAACCAACTGGCTCGATCGGAGGACAATTAAAACCTTTAAACTCTCAACACAACGTCTGAACACTGCGAGTGAAAACGCTCCTCTGAGTTTTCTCCTTCGTCAGGTGAAAACCTTGTGATCCCAGTGGCAGCGTGGCCAAAACTTTGGTTTGCTGCGTCCAGCTCGTCACTGACCGTCCCTCGTGTTCCCTGCATGCTGTCGCCGTGTCTCACAGGTCCCGACGCGGCGCCAGCGCGGTGCGTGTTTGTGTGCATGAGCGTCAGACATGCCGCTGTTCGGTAAATCGCACAAGAGTCCGGCGGACATCGTCAGGACCCTGAAGGAGAACCTGGCCATCCTGGTCAAACAGGACAAGAAGACAGACAAGGTAAGGGCCGGACGGCGTCTCCCTCCGGGAGCGTCCCGAGGGGGACAGACCGGCCCGGTCGTCTCCCGACACGTCGCCGTCAACACGCAAACACGCGCCAAGTTCAGCCTCAACTCAAACACACACCGACGCCCGTCTATTAACATTTCATTCCTCTCCACGTCCTTCTCGCCTCACTCTCCCTCTCTGTCCCGCAGGCGTCCGAGGAGGTGTCCAAGTGCCTGGTGTCCATGAAGGAGATTCTGTACGGGAGCAACGACAAGGAGCCCCACACGGAGACGGTGGCCCAGCTGGCCCAGGAGCTGTACAACAGCGGGCTGCTCATATCGCTGGTGGAAAACCTGCAGGTCATAGACTTCGAGGTACGCAGGAAAAGAAAAGAAAAGAAAAAAAAAGAAAAGGATCCTGGCAGCGGAAAATGAGCCGAGCGTGGCATTAAAGTGTGTGTGTGTGTGTGTGTGTGTGTGTGTGTGTGTGCAGGGGAAGAAGGACGTGTGTCAGATCTTCAACAACATCCTGAGGAGGCAGATCGGGACGAGAAGCCCCACCGTGGAGTACTTCTGCTCCCACCAAGAGGTCCTCTTCATACTGCTGAAAGGGTGAGTCGAGCGCACGGCACACGTCCCGTACTCGTGCGCGATGGCGGATGACGCAATACCGTCTCTCTCGTCCCGTCGCTTCAAGGTACGAGACGGCGCAGGTGGCGCTGAACTGCGGCATCATGCTGAGGGAGTGCATCCGCCACGAGCCGCTCGCCAAGGTGGTGCTTCACTCCGACGACTTCCAGAGCTTCTTCAACTACGTGGAGATGTCCACCTTCGACATCGCCTCCGACGCCTTCGCCACCTTCAAGGTAACGCGCGCCACGAAATACCAGAGCTGTACATTTCCTGTCGCACAGAACAGAGAAGCATCTGTTCGGCTCCGTCACCTGATCTCTCCGTGTTCGCCGGCAGGATCTTCTGACGAGACACAAAGTGCTGGTGGCCGAATACCTCGAACAGAACTACGACGCCGTGAGTGATTCCACCTACAAAACACTTTGGCACCACGCTAGCTCTTCCCCAGAGAAGATCAGAGTGGGGAAAGAGGGCCGACGGGTGGGAAGTAAAAAAAAAAATTCAAAACAATGACAGATTTCCAGGAAAACTGAGTCGGTAGAAAGCCGTCTCGATGTCACAACATCTCCGGGTACAAAGCTCTGCTCTGTGCCGTGATGGGTTCGGTGGAGTCGATGTGACCCAGGAGGAGGCTCGAGCAGCAACACCTCACTTCATTAAAGGGGGGGGGGGGGGGTAATATGTGAAATAAAGTCATGTAATAATTGTGCATAACCCTACATAGTTCGAGGACTTCTGTCTGTTTAACCCCACAGGTTAAAAGAGAAAGTTGCTCTCATTGTTTAACAGACACTTGATATTATTAAAGCTCGGAGGAAGTTAAAAAAAAGGTTCCTCTTTCTTTTATATGTTCAACTTGAGCAAAGTTTGGACACATAAAACTACCAATCTGATCTGAGACGATTAATAATGTGTAGTAAGTGTTTGTTGTGTCACGGCAGGTGTTCGTAGACTACGAGAAGCTGCTGCACTCTGAGAACTACGTCACCAAGCGGCAGTCTCTAAAGGTTTGGCTCCGACGCCGATATTAATTTACACAGGTGCTAAAAAACAAAAACAACCTGATATCTAATTCATTTATCTCCCGTTCAGCTTCTGGGCGAGCTGCTGTTGGACAGACATAACTTCACGGTGATGACGCGCTACATCAGCAAGCCGGAGAATCTCAAGCTGATGATGAATCTGCTACGAGACAAGAGTCCCAACATCCAGTTCGAGGCCTTCCACGTCTTCAAGGTAAACACGGCGTTTAGTGAATCCACAGATGACGTGTCAGACGGACCACAAAGCGAATAAAAGCCACTGTAGAAGATAGAAAATCCGGTTTTCCCTTCACGTCTTAAACACCCGAGTGTGAGCCAACCGTCTGTTTCCGTCTCCAGGTGTTCGTAGCGAACCCCAACAAGACGCAGCCCATCGTCGACATCCTGCTCAAGAACCAGACCAAACTCATCGACTTCCTGAGCAACTTCCAGAAGGACCGCACGGACGACGAGCAGTTCAACGACGAGAAGACCTACCTAATCAAACAGATCAGGGATCTGAAGAAGCCGGCCTCCTAGAGAAGCAGCAGTTCCTCCACCCCGACTTTTTATCAATAGGAAGACATAGAAAAAAACAACAACCACATTAACAATAATGCTTATTCTATTTAAAAGAAATCTTCAAGACATTATTTGTCCTTTTTTTTTTTTCCCTTTTCTTTGTCGGTTCATTAAAACTTGTGCAGGAGTAGTTCTTACATCACTGATCTTTTCTTTTGTAAATTTCTTTCCATCTGTAGCGTGTAGTGCCACAACAACAACAACAACAACAACAACAGTGTTGGAGGCTGCTGATTTGCTTTGAACCAGTGGTTAAAAAGCCTAAATGGTTTTTTTTTTTCTTCTTTTTTTTCCATTTGCTGTGTTAGCCACTGCTTAAACTGTTTAAATGAAGTTGCTGCAAATCTGAAAAATAATGAAGATTTTCTGGGTTTTTTTGAAGGTGGGGGGGGGGGAGGGGGGGGGGGGTTGTGAAACACGTTCTCAGTCGTTGCTAAAAGCTTTGCTGGCCAAACGGCGGTTCTGGTAGCCAAACGTCTCCGTCGATGATCGTTTCCTCTCCGGTCAGGCCGAATTCAATCCGAAACGCCAGCGTCGCCGCGCAGCTTCACGTCAAAGTCTCGTCTTCCCCCGCTTCTCCTCAAAAAGTTGGCATCGGCTAATTGGTAACGCGACTAAGCGGCTCAACGCGGGAAAGGTCGAGCGTCCACGTGTGCCATTTTCAGCAACTCGATAAGCTTCAACGAGACGCAGATCTGGTTTCAGTCACCGTTGACCAAAAATTGCCAAAATAGTACCCATAGTGAAGAATCGACAAATATGAAGGGCCTTTTCTTTTTCATTTAGTCGTGACGTTTGGGCTGCGATCGGTACATCTAGCTTCAATCATTGTGATCACTGGTTCTCTTTGCTGGTGGCTAATAGCACTTTCTGTATGATAACAAAACAAATACAATGATGATTCAAACCTTTTTCTTTTTCTTTTTTTTTTAAAGCCGATCACTGTTTTCACACTGCTTGGTGGTGTTTTAAAAAAAAAAAAAAAATCTCTATATATAGTTTCATCTCTTGTCATGTACAGTTTGTGGTTTGTGAGTGAGGAACATTAACGGAGGGCACCGGGCCGTAAAGACGGCTGTTTGTTTGTTTCACTCCTTTTTCTTTCTGTACTGTAAACAAGTGTTTTGCTCTGATGTTGGTGTTAGAAAGGAAACCGTCGAAGATTCAGAGGTGCCTTTTTTTTTTTCTGCTGTGTTTTACCTTCTTTACACTTTCTTTTTATTTTTTTTGTATTTCCAGTATCTTTTTAGGGGGAGCTTAATTATTATGTTGATGAAAATATGCTCTGGATAGAACATATTTGTCGTGATTAAGCTGTGAACCTCTCAACTCACTATATTTGAGTTACGCTGTCATTTGAAACCTTTTAAACTTTTCACGGCGGATCGGTTGCCGTTGCAAGAGTTGCAAACTTGACGGGAAACTTGTCGCGGAGGCCAAAGTTGACCTGGAACAGGAATCGATGGCGAAATTTAACTGTGAATAATCAACGAGGATATAAAGCGTCGTTTTTTTTTTTGTTTTTTTTTCCCCACTTATTAAATATGACCAAGTCTCCATTTTTCTAAAAAAAAAAAAAAAAAAGACACTAAGAATAAAGTTGATAAAATTCAGAATTTATTTTCCAATCAATATTTGACGGACGTCCCCGAAGCTTTGAGCTTCCATGAGAGTTTAAAATCGAGTCGTGATTCGATGTCTCTTTAACCTTCGTACTCTAAAAAGTAAACTTCTGGGTTGAGGTCACATTTAAATCCAGGGAATCTAAACAGAAATAAAAAAGCAGTAGTGAGGGAAGTAAAGTGACGGCAACGGTCACAAAATGTGAATTCTGCTTTTCATCTGGCGTAAAAGAATAACGGGAAAAACTAGTTCTCCATGCTTTGTCATTTAGGTGAAAAATAAAAACAATACCAGCTCTTCTGGATGCTACAAGCTGTGCCAGTATTATACTGTATCATAATAAAACATGAGATCACATGCAGACCAACCAGCTTTACATCAGATTTGTCACTTGAGCCAAACTCTGATTCATCTTTTGTTTTTATAACTAAAACAACGAGCAACTTTGGCCCTAAAAAACAAACAACCCTCGACATCATGTTCCCAGCGTCCTCTCTGAAGGCAGCCACCTTTTTTTCCCACATCGATGCCATTGTACCACGTTCACTACAAATAAAGGATGGGAATGCTGGCTTTGTGCGTGTGCTCATTTTCTCACGTGTTTGATCATTTTACTGAGCAACCCATTATATTTTCTAACAACTTTCTTTTCATTTCTTTTTTTTTACTCCCTCTCAACACTACAGCACATGATGGGTTTTTTTTCTGGATCAGTAGCTCCACAGTTCGGTTTAACTTGTTCTTGTACCGAGAGTACGACAAACAAGGCAAGCGGGCGAATATTAAAGCTGGAAGTGAACAATCAACACTGTGGATAAATCAATCAAAACAATGACACCAAAGTGATGCCGTGTAATAAATGTCCCCCCATTTTATCAAACACCTGTTTATCACTGCGGTTATTATCAAAATGATGAACTGAGCACATTTCACTTCTGCCCACATTGGATTTAAAACAACGTAATTGGAACGAACAGTAATTCCTGTAGCTTGAAAGACGTGTCTTTCAAATGTTCTCACAGCAACGGCCTTCAAAATAAAAGCGTATGACAAGCTACGTTATGTCAATAAAATCTGTAATTCTTTTATTCTTTGTGTCTGCCAGGAGAACGAGAGCTACACCCACCAGAACCCCACAAACCCAGTTTGTTTGCCTTTAAATCCAACTATTCCCCACTTTTATGAAAAATCAACACACTATAACATATTATTTTTGTGGCGTCCTTATTTAAATTCTCCACTTTGCCCGTGTTTGCTTTACCTCTTTTATCTCTGATGCTTGCGTCTGTCTGTCCAGCTGTCCTTTCTTAGTGGTATCCCTTTGAGGTCAGTGTGTTGTATCACTTTCCATTTGTTTTCATCTCGCTAACCTACTTTATGATTGAACTTGTAAAGGAAAAATTTGAAGTGGCACAGATTTAATATTCAGGAGGGAAGCTGCATTCAAACACACGTAAAATATCAAATCTGTGACACATCAAGGGGTAAAATCATGTTTCTGTGGATTGTTTTTTTTTTGGTGTATGGATTTGTCCGTTTGTCCGTTTGTCCGTACGTCCATCCGTCCGTCGACGGCCAGTGTTCAGCTAACAGTCGGTGATTCGAGGGACCTGTCGGTGCACAGCTTCTTGCTGCTGTGGCTCTCGTGCTCAGTCATCCTGTTGTGCTTCCCAACGCAACCATCTGGAAAAAAAAACAACAACAACACACAGCTGTTAAAGTTCTGGCAGAATTAGACCCAGATTCATGAAGTAAGGAGGAGGAGAGGAGGAGCTGCGACTTACTGTGGAGGTGAGGAGACGGCGCGGAGGACACCGAAGGGCTCTGTTGCCACTGTGAGGACAGAAACATGTCTTCAAGGTGGGGGACATGTTAAAAGTCTTATCGGCTCTCTTCAAAATCACCAGCAGCAAGACATCTAAAAGCTGCTGAGTCAAAGACTTTCTTATGTAACAGAATACATTTACATCCATCTTCCTTCTCAACAGGGTCTCACACTCCAGTGTATAAATCATGACTGTAGAAATTCACCTCAGTTTGACACCTTCAGATGGCCTCAAAACAGAAAACCCTGAACAACAATATCAAATAAGAATATTTACAGTTTCATTGAACTGTTTTGATTTTGTTCTCTTCGTGTACTCACGATGAACTTGCTGATGTCCTTCAGGCTGCCAAATCTCAGGTAGGAAATGTCTCCCTTGTCTTTGTCCCTGTCCTGGTCGGAGGTGTAGATGTGTGTGATGCCGGCTCCTCTGATCAGAGGGACGCACTCGTCACACGGACATTTCGTGACGAACAACATGGTGGGCTCCTCCGCTTTGATGTCTTTCGTCCTAAAAACAGCAGAGAGAGAGAAAACAACAACAACAACAACAACAAAAGGAAAGACGTGTGAAACACTGCGTGGACTGAGATGAGGGTTGATTATGAGATGTCTCCGCGTGCTGCGGTCTGACCTGAAGGTGAGGGCGTTCTGCTCCGCGTGGACGATGTAGCGGTACTTGCGTCTCTGGCGGTCCTCCTGCTTGTTGTCCATGTGCGGGTACTCTGCATAGTGGGAGCCTGCCGGGTAAGCGTTGTACCCACAACCCACCAGGGACAGACACCATGTTCCATTACAGCCAGCCTGAGACGAGAGAGCAGTTCAGAACCTGTCGACCGTCTGTACGTCATGTGTGGAGAATCAGCGCCACCAGCTGTTTAACTTCTGGTATTTGACCCGGCTGCGTTTCGATGAGCATCTACGAACATGAACATCACGGATTCAGCTGCAAAGCCGAACAACAGCCAGTTAAAGGCCCCTCTTACGTGTAATATTTAACCAATTAACTCATATTTAATATATAACTCTTGGACAGAATGGGAAGCAGTGAAACTTTATTTTTCCAAAATGTTTTCTGTGCAGATTCTGTGTTCTGCTTTAAAGGATAAACATTTTTTCGCGTTACCACGTTCCCTAGCAACCACAAGATGCAAAGAGTTGAGGTTATCGTATTGCCTCCCACCCGTGACGAAGGTGTTAGCGTCGATTACAATGATCCGTCAGAACATTTGTATGATTGGAAGCAGGCTGAATGGATTTGTCACAAACTCTTAGCTTGAAACGGCACACCGTGTCCGCCCACACTGGAAACATCAATGCGTTAACAACAATAACCATAAATGGATTTGATTTAATCCCATTTTAAGCAGAACCTCCACCTGTATGAGGCTGATATTATTGATTTTTGTACATTTTATCCCTCTGTGGCGCCCATACAAGGACTCACATCCTGCCTGAACACAGAAATAACGACAATTCCTTCTGGAATAAAAAGCGAAAGGAAGACAGATGAGCTCACCGACTGTCCTTTGGCCCAGATTACAGCGCCGACGCCCACTTTAGGGTCCTCTGGAAGGAAAATGACAGTTTTGAGACAAATGGCGAACTCAGACAGACACACTGCTTAAGGTGAGTGTGACCTTGAAGCCTGAGTCAGGCATCTGCTCCCTTGACCCTTTAAAGACGTGAGAGCACAGAAATCTAACGGTGACGTCGGTTATCTGTCGAACATCCTTCCACTGGCTACGTGTGTGACACGTCCCCCGACAGCCTTGTGAAGTGCAAACAGTAAAACCCAAGCAGACCTGTTCTGAAGGCCAGCAGCCGGGCCTGGTTGATGCAGTGCCAGGCCACTTCCTGGGGCACCTCCTCCTGACCAGGAGGCGGCGACGGCGGCGACAACTGCTCCCTGAGAGGCGCAAACAACGCAAGAAATAATAAATAAACAAGAACTGTGGATGGTGAGCGCGTGAAGACGCCCGCTTGTAAATAAGAAAAGATGGAGTGGTTTTTTTTAACCTGTGGAAGCCGTAGCGTTGCTGTGGCAACCCAGCAGCCACGGCAGCGAGAAGCTGCACCAGCTCCATCATGTTGTGTCTCAGGTTGGAGAAGTAGGGCTCCACGCTGAAGTTCTCCAGGCCCATTTGGGTCAAAATCTTCTGGTGCTGCTGAGACGTAGCAACCAGGAACTGTCGGGAGAAATCCTTCAGGTGTCGTGTGCGCTCTCTGGAAAGCAAGACGAATTTCTCTGGTTTGAAAACAACGCGGCTCATCTTTATAAAATAAAACGGTCCCTTTTAAAACTCCTATTTTTTTTATTTTTTTTTCATCCAGCAGTTTACAACGACTTCGATTTCTCCAGAATGTCTCACAAATATAACAAGCAACTGAACGTAACTTCTTAAAGTGTTGTCGCTGCTGCTGCAGCAGCCACACGAGGCCTTGAGAGCCGGCTACCTGTCGAACAGCTCCTCCGTGTCCAGACCGGGGTCATCGCCCGCCATTCTCTCCATGAAATCACAACATCTGGACGACTCGTCCACAAACTGCAGCAGGCCGAGCGGCAGCGGCTGCAGCAGCACGCGGATGGGAGGACGACTGTTGGACTTCAGCATCTCCGTCGCCACGGCGTCCAGCGCAGCTTCCTCTGTGACGGAGTGAGGTGGGCCGTGGGAGTTCGAATGGTTTGTGGAGGTGCGTTTCAGCATGCTGATCTCGGGGTCTCCAGGCCAGAAGGAGATCTGACTGACTCCAGCTGGGGAAGACCAGAGAGCATCATCGTTCCTAATGAAGGTCACTGTGATCATGTTGTTTACAACAGTACGGCAACACCTGCACAGCAAGCTCGATTACCAGATTTAACTATGGCCACAATAAAAAACCAATATATCAGCTGGGTGTTAAATTATCTGACACATGCTCATGTAAACTGAGAGTAAACAGGCTCCAAAATCTAACAATCATCCTTATTAAATAATATTCTTTCATTTAGTTCATTACTAACAACTTCATTTCACAATGTAATTTATGTAAAATAAATGTTCCGTTGTGAAATCCAATATTTTCCCCTCCCTCTGAACTTTATCAACACTACTAGTTATGTAATACACATATTTTCTTGTGAATGCATATGGAAGTCAATTAAAATCAAGCAGATGTCATTGAGTTTGTTTGGCTCCCTCCTTCCTTCCCTCCTTCCCTCCTTCCTTCCCTCCCTCCTCACCGTTGATGATCATCTTGAGGCAGGTAGCGCACGGCCTCCTGGAGAAGTACAGCTGACAGTCAGCCAGGCGGGAACCATGTTGAATAATAGCTTCCTGTCCTGCGTGGAGCTCAGCCCCTGAACAGTGGAGTCCCAACACTTTACCTTCCCGCACCACCACCAGTCCCACACGACGGACCTGAAACACAGACCGCTGTCACTTCACAACGTATACTCGTTTTATTCTAAGACAAAGAGGCATTATTTATACTGACCTGATGGTCCTCATCTTCCTCGGGTGTCTCCTGAGGGAACAACTCCATCCACAAACTCAACAAGGTGAACAGGTTTGCCTTTGATAACCTGTGGCCGTGACCTGGAGCAGAGACCACAAAAAAAACACAGGAGAGAACCGATGAGTTCAGAGTTCGGTGGACCAAACGCTCCTCCAGACTCCTCGGCCTGCTTCCACGTCTTAATACTGCAGTACAATTCAATTAGAGCAGCAGAAGCAGGCTCTATTAGATTGATCCCATTATTCTGGAGAACCGGTCCTACCTTTTCACTATGACCATACATCTGTGTTTTTTACCCCTAAATATGTGATCAAAACCTGCGTTTGGTAAAAACCACCATAGAAGCAAACTATTCAATGGCAGTTGTTGGAGGTGACAGGATGGATGGTATCCACAATAGTAATGTCAACCTCCCTCTGCTGTACTTTTCTGGTCTGTGACGTCCTCGGTACCTCAGATAGAAACATGTTCCGGACGGATTACATCATTTGCAAAATAACCAAATACGTCACGCTGGGTTCCCTTTGATAAATCCGTTTTAAAGCCTGACAGAGACCCGTGTACTGTGGCCGCAGGACGTCAACTCACCTTGTATTCTGCTGTCAGACTGGGAGCTGCTGTCCCGCGTCCTCCGGGTCGGACCGGACCGGCCCGGTTCGGCTCGGTTCCTCGACTCGCTCGCTTCCATTCAGTCCGCCAGCTGGCGAGGACAAATGTCTCCGTCCTGAAAGTTGAAATGATGAAAGAGTTCCACCGGTGTTAATATAAACGGGCTTTTACAGTTTTCAGGGTTGACAACTGGTCATAAACAGTTTCCGGTCAAATGCTTTCAAAATAAAAGCATTAAAAGCAACAAAAAAAAAGAGGAACGAATTCAATGGTGGGAAAAAAAAACCACAACTAAAAGCTTCACTTAATGTCAAGGTAACCTGTTTAACACCAGTAACATGAAATACTTTGATATTTTCTTCTTAAGACACATTTATTACTTCTACTTAACTCCAAACGACATAGACTGACTTAGCATAGTTTAGCACTTAGCTTCAGCAAACACATTTCTCCCAAAACAATTCTTATTAAAACCGTGCACAGCTAAACATACACTTACCTAAATTAAACTTAACTTCTTTACTACATGCCACCTCTTATTTCAAAGACGTTGCCGTCCATCTATACGTCACCGGCTAACTAGCAGCAGCTTGACAGTTCAGGTTTACTTCCGCAAGTCCTCCCAAGTGGGCGGGGCCTGTCGGTTCACCAGGGGACAGCGCATGACATCATCATCACCATCATCTCTTATCACCATTATAACTTATAACTTATCTACTAAAACGTGAAATAGAAAGCAGATAGAAAAATAATTCACAATTTGAAATATGATATTATTTTGGCATCAAATGTAAACAGTTCCTATTTAGGAGTAATTTATTTCTTCACAGAAACATAAGCCCCAAAACTGAATATACAAAAGTAAAATAACACGTCAAAGGTAGCAAAAGAATAACAATACAAATCCCTGTAATGCTGTAATGTTGAATTTAAACATGTTACTACCAGTTTTATAAACTTCTCCAAATTAAAGCTTTACAAAGCATAACAAAAATATACTTTTGGTCTTAATACAGCAGGCAAAACAATCTTATTTTTCCAGTTTGCATGTCCTTTTTCATACAAAACAAGAGGAAATCTGTAAACCTGCACGTCATTCCACCAAAGCATGAATTGCCACAGAAACCTGCCCTTTTGTGACCAGACTGAAACAGAGGTCTGACTGAAGTTTAATGGTTAATCTTTACAATTTGAGTGAATCAAGAGATGGAAACCTAACAGATGAAATAGAAACTGATCTCGCCAGCCTCGCTGCCAGATGGCCTGGACTTTAAAACCATTTCTGGCAACACCCTGTGATGCAGCAGAAAGTAAAGGCGAGGACCCGCAGGGCGTTTTTGGTCATCCTAAGCCCAAGCAAACAGATTTAAAACAAAAAAAAATACCACACATATGTTTACAGGGCATATCATAGTGTTTATATTGCTTTAGCTTGCAATATCTTGTGCAGTTCCAGGGCAGTGCATTTTCACTGTATCATCAGAAAAACCTACAGAAAATGTGATATGAGGAAGGAATTAATAGGTTTGGTTTTTACGAAGTTTGCCCATTTGTTTTCTCTTTGCCTTTTCACTAATACAAATGCCAAACATGAAAACGGTATAATAACAACAACAATAAGGAAATGTAAAGTTCTTGTTGGAATATTCACCTTCTATAACACCAAACTGAATACCTTGCATACATTTTACAACTTTTATACGAGCAATGGAAATAAAAAGCCACTAATAATATAACAGTGCCTCAAATGTTTACTGTTGCTTTTGTAAAATTTCTAGTGCAACCGTTTTTAACTCAGTTTGTGGTCTTCCACAGTTTTGAACAATTAGTTTTACTGAAGACAAAGAAGCAACTGTAGTTTCTTAAAGTGCTGAGGAGCAAAAAAATCAGGCAGCAATAATAAACGAAAAGAAAACATACTTAAGTATATAAACATCCTCTTTTGAATTTCCTAAAATGTGACCAATGCCACCTTAGAGAAGAAATCCAGTAACTGACCAAGTGACCCATTAACGACCCACAATAACATCTTGATCCACCGGGTCTGTTGTGACACCTTTAAATAATTCAATAACTGTAAATGTAAAAGTCCATCTCAGAGCTACTTGTTCCTGGATACAAAGAGTGCAAACTGAACATGGCAGAGATGAAACGTAGACGTGACTCATGGTGTTGGTGTCCTGGTCGAAGACATTTTAACAAACCGTCTCTTTCACTTTCCAAACAAAGAAAGAGAACGTTTTCAGTGTTTCTCCGCGTTGTCAAGGCAACGATCGGGGAAAACACCGTGTTCCCTCCAGGTTTTTGCTCTTAAACTTTCCAAAAAGTAAAAGGAAGAATGTGAGCACTGGCCAAGAAAAATAAAAATTCAAGTATATACAGAATACACAGAAAAAGGCTCCACGAGTTTGTCGAGTGACTCCACAGGAATTGGCCAAAGTGCTGATTTCATGTCCACACGTTGCACAGCTTAAATTCCAGATCAACATCTTGTGAATCTTGTTGTTTACAGTAAGTGCCATATTTTATAAGAGGGCCTGCTCTCTTTTGTGTCATGGAGTAGATCAGCAGGAATGTGATCAAAACTGATATTTTTGTGGGAAGGTACGAGTACCGCTCAGTTCTTGAAGGCTCCGCAGTGGCTCGCTCGGCTAATAAACTCCTTGAGCATCGCACCGTCGGACTGCCAGAAGGCTGTGGTCTGAGTCACCTGAGTCAGATGGTTCACACAAAACCGGAAGCAAAAGTCTTCCAGGTCCTGGAAATTATAAGAGAGGAGGTCAATACGTAAAATAAAACATGAAAAAAGAAGAACTTGATAATGATCCTTCTGTGAATGAAATAAATGTAAATGGAGTTCACAGTGTGAACACTTTACTCTGAGATAAACAATTGTAAACTTGTAAAGATAAATGAATCGCGTGTGTGTAACGGTACCTCTGCGTCGTATCGAATCGCAGCAGACAGCAGCATGAAGGCGTTTTCCACCGTGATCCCTCTCTTGATGATCTGCTGACACAGACGCTTCAGGCGGTTTTCACAGTACGAGGTTGCCAGGTCCAACAGGCCTGCAAGACGGCACACAAACACAGACGCTGGAGCAACACGTCCCTCCAGTGATGACATAAGACAACACAGTGTCGGGGGGAGGGAGGGAGAGGGGGAGGGGGGGCATCAGGCCTGCTAACCGATGGCGTCCTCGGGCGGAAGATCGACGGTGTCTGTGTAGAGGAACTGCAGGAAGGATCTGTACACGGCGTAGGAGAACTGGCCGATCTCGATGACATCCTGCTGGTCTTCGGTCCATTGGGAGCGAAACATCGAGCGGAAATGCTCACACCTACTCGCAACACGAGAGACGCTTATCACGCTGTGCATAGTGAGCGCTGTTTCTTAATGAGATTCTCAGGCTGAATTCTATGTGTGTGGAAAAAAAACAACAATGCCATCAACACGGATATTAAAGCATCCAACACACACCTGATCTTCAGCACAGCCTTGTGGACATGGATGCATTTGCCGTCGACACTGAACTTGAGGTCGGCCGTTTCTGGACTGTCGAACTCTTTTCTCAGAGCCTCAGCGAGTGTCAGGAAGTCGTCGTGCTCTGAAGTAAAACAGAAAACAAGTAAATAATCCAGCCTCATCATTTACGAACACAGTAAAAATCCAAATCCCCTCGACGACTACAAGGAAATTGTACGACGTGATTTGTTGAAGCCCTCCGATTCTCTCACCCACAGACACGAGGCGCCAGGTGACCGACGGCGTGGCAAAGCAGGCGAAGACGTCGTCGGTGTTAGTGAAGTGTGTGGGATGTGGCAGCATGATTGATTGGCCCCGACACTGACCCCACATGTACACCTGGAGGATAATCATCATGAAGTTAAGAGGCACAGACTGGAGAGTGTTAATGATGCAGCCTTCATCATAACAGACATGTTAGAAAAGCACAGGTGTAAATAATAAAGTTAATGACAGCTGAGTTTCTTATTAGCACAGTCTGATACCGAGAACCTTGAAGGACTCAGCCATCGTTAATGTTATTAGTGACACCTGTGCTTTCCCCACTGCAGTACAACAGCTCAACACCACCTGCACATCATTATTAACATGATTAAAGACTACAACCTGATCTGGGCTGGTTGTACTTTTTTCTTTTTCTACAGAAGCATGATACAATACATACATACACTCACAATAAACAGAACACACAGGGAGACACTGCAAACAACATTAATTGGATATATACCTGCCCGATTTGGGTCTTGGCTGCCGAAGTATGTGTTGAATGGCACGCTGCGATCTCCACGATCCTGCTACGTGAGAGATGAGATAACGTGGACAGTTTTAAGTATCACAAGTGTGTCAGGGAATGAGAACACAGGCAGGATTTGAGCTGTGATTATTGTTTTTGACGAAGAAGAACTACTTGAACTCCCCCCTGACAACCACTCAAGACCAGAGACGGTCGTTGAAGCAGAGGGAGGAAACAAGGACAAGAAACAGGAAGGTTAAATCTTAACAGGATGAGGGACAAACTTGAACAGACATAATGCTCTGAAAGGCAGCTTTGGGCCGCCACCCGCTCCCTCTGTCCTGTACCTGTCTTTGTCAGCCATGATCTGCACCGGGCTGAGGTGGTTGCTCTTGTTGCCGGTCCCCAGCTGACCGTAGGTATTTGCTCCCCAGGCGTACAGCAGCCCTTTATCGGTCAGTGCCAGGCAGTGTCCGTAGCCCGATACTACCTGGAAGGCAGAGGATGATTGACGAGGTAACAATCACCTGTTCGGTCAGTTTTAACCAGCAAAGGTGATTTGTGCCTGTGGAGAGTAACACCGGGTCGTTGGGCGTCTTACCTGTTGAATGCACAGCCCTTGGAGTGCAATAAGGCGGCACGGCGCCAGCTGATTCCCATTGTTACCGATCCCCAGTTGCCCGTTTCCATTGTAGCCCCAGCCGTAGACCTGGAGGGAAAGGAAGCAACTCAGATGTCTCTGTGGGGATCGTCACAGTTTTATGCGAAGCCATCTTTACCTCTCCATTGTCGAGCAGAGCCATGGAGGAGGTCTGTCCACACGTGATGCCCACCGCAGTCTTGCCCTGCAGGCAGCCGGTGACTTTCCTGGGGTAGGGCTGGTTGGCTGTGGAGCCGGAGCCGATCTGCCCGCAGTTATTGTAGCCCCATGCAAACACCTACAGAGGCATGGAGACGTTTCAGGGCAGGAAAAGGCACATTTCTTACTTTTCGATTAAAAATATAAGTCTGTTGTGATTTTCAAAACAAAAACCCTTAACTTAAGGAGACTTTTCTCATCTATAAATACACCTTCAGTGAGGAATAGGAAATTGTTAGATTAGCTCTTTTAAGGAATAGTTCAACATTATCGGTAAAATATGTGTAAAAGGAAAGAGGGCCCGATGCAATGTTTACATTGCTCCTGTACAGTTAGTAACATTTAAAACGGTAACGGCCTTCAATGCTTAAAACACACACATACACACACACAACCTGATTAGCTTTAATGCCTTTGAGTTAAAAATAAGCTGCTTAGGGTGGCACTAGCAGGGCGGGAGGTGACCGGTGAAAGTATGAGTGATCCGTCTGGAGCTAAACACGAAACGCAAACAATTCAAGGTAAACATAAAAAAATACTGACCTCTCCATCCAGGGTGAGAGCCATGGAGTGATGCGAGCCACACGACACCTCGGTCACCTTCTTGCTCTGTAAGTTAGAAGTGACCAACACCGGGGACATTCCCTGATTGGTCGTCCCCGTCCCCAGCTGGCTGTAGCCATTGTGGCCCCAAGCAAACAGCTGTCCATCTGAAGCACATAGACAAAGTTACAAAAACAAAAACACATTTTCCGCTGCTTCTAATAAAATCAAAATGATGAATAACCCACCGTCTGTGGCCAACAGGACGTGGGGTCCGCTGCCGTAGCTCAGGCTGACCACCTTCTTCCCCTGCAGGATGTCCAGTTTCTTTGGCACAGTAGTGCTCAGACTGTCTCCAGTACCAAGGCAGCTACTGCAGTTCACCCCCAACACAAACATCTGGGAAATAATTATACACACAAGTCAACATGCACAGAGATATTAATAAAGAATAGATAGGACAGAAGGAGGAGAAGGAAGAGACTGATTTATAATTTCTGGCAAGAACACAGACACAGAAAAGGTAGATAAGAGATCTGAGAAAACATGATGCAGGAAGAACAACAGACTTGTGTAAATCTCTGTCTTCCACGGTGTGACAGTGTGTCTGTGGTATGCTGGCCCTTCAGTCACAAGGAAAATGAAAACAATGCATCATTTCCTGCAGCAACAAAACAAACTACTTGAAGAGCACTGGGAGCATAAACTAGTTGAGACGAGTGGTTTTAGGAACATCCCATCCACGGGGACGTATCGTACACGTCCTTACAAGCTGGAGCCTCCAAAAGATGCAGCTATATACCAATGTGCACTCCTGACCTCATGTCCGTGTGTGATGTAGATGGCCTCATTAGCAGACGTTCCAAAGACGCACGCCTGTCGGATGGCAGCGAGTTCCTCAGTATTCAGCAGAGAGAACAGGGGCCATTTGCTGACGTCCACCATGGCTCCGACAAAACTCGGGCTTCCTTGTTGGGGAGGAAGAGTCCGGGACGAGGGTGGAGAGGACGGGGGCACGGGAGGAGGGGGGTGAGGAGGGGGAGGGAGGACGCGAGGAGGAGGTGGCGATGCTAGCGGAGGCGGGGAGCAAGGAGAAGACCCATCCCTGCCGACACTTCACCAGATGAGAGAAGGGTTGAGAATAAAAACATTAAAGGAAGGAAAACATGTTACAAACACATGTTAGATTAAGGATTATTTTTTTTCTCCTCTTCTTGAGACAAAAAAAAAACAAAACTGTAAATATGAAGTAGCTGCATGCACACACAGGGAGAAAGAGAGTTGCATGTAATAACAACAAGAAATATGTCTTGAAGTAACTTAAACCTTGTTTATAAGTCATTACAGAAATGAGGATGGCATGCAGTCAAATCAACAGGGGTGATCTATTATTGCAAGGCTTCATGCTTCATGTGTTTGGCTGACTTTAAAACGTTTTGAAGTCAGCCAAAGTGAAAGTGTGAAAGCGATGGACCAAATATGAAAGGGCCGTGACGTCATCAGGTTTACAACTTCTTAAATTGCTCATTTTTTGACTGGACTTTGGCGTGGCCGTCTCCCATTATCGGAGCCAGCCAAAACACGCACACATATCAAACTGCTCCCTCTTACTCAAAGAGCGACTTTTACAAGCAGCTGTAAATACTTTAATCATTGTTGTGAAGCCGGCGGTGGACGGGGATGCTAGTAGCTTTATGAAGCTGTCTTTGTGCTCTTCCTACCTAAAGCATCGCTCCATAGCAACGAATCAACTGAGAAAAGACAGACAGACAGACAGCGACAGCATTTATTTACAACATCACTATCAGTAAGACCTCGGTGGGTTTTTGTTTTTTTTATAAAACGTAAGCTAGAAAAAGGAAATTACCTGATTAAAGTTGTTTACCCGGTGCTGTCAACAGCAGAGGCGTCTGACCCGAACAGCGTCTTCTTCTTCGTTTTCTTTTCCGGCAGACTGAGCACGGAGAGAACTCCGCTGCTGCCCCCTCTGGTCATTTGTGAAATAACACTTACCAATGTGGGGATGTGAAGTTCTGAATAGTGGAATATGTAAAAGAAAAAGCAAGTTGAAGTCATATATAATATGTGATTACTGAACCAAAATTTGAACATCAAAATAAGTCTGAAAGAAAATGACATTAGATTTTTATTGTGGCCTTTCTTTCTTCATTTTTAGAGATAATGTGATGGTTATCGACTGTAAAAATGCCCCATGGGTGACAGTTTTTAAAAGGTTTTGATGGCTGTTTGGCACATTTGTCAAACTGTTATTTAAAAAAGAAACAATTTAATATTTAAAAGAAAGCTTTGTCCTAAATCTTACTTGCAGAGGCCACCACCTCCTTACATACCTGTAGTTGCCTTTAATGAACAGTAGGTGGAGTACTTCCATACAGATTTGGGCTTGTCAGGTTGAATGCGCTGCATGAGCTGGGATGTCCTCAGACTGCCAGAAAATTGATGCTGAGGGGTAGTTCAGTGTTTTTGATTTAAGGCTTGGTATACAATGTCAGAATGCAATGATGGTTTGCAAACATGGACTATACTGGAATTGGCCTTCATTGAAGGATTTTGAAGTTTAGATATTTAATCTGACCATCAGCAGCAGCTCCTATGAATCCAATAAAATACTCCTTCCAATTCTGCAGTGGCTTGTGAGGAAGGCTTTGTCTGTGGGAGCCAATCAGAATCAAGTCCAAATATTTTTTTACCAGAATTAGTTCTGGTTTTGAGAATGATTTTTTCTGGTGTTTACAAAAACAGAAACTGTTTTATATCACAGGAGATTAGAGTAAATATGAAGCCTTGCAAATCGGGATAATCATTTCCAATTTGGGATCCAATTATCCCCGGCGGTATTTGTGCTGCAGTCTATTCTGTGGCTTAGAGGCGTATTATATGATATTCCCTGGATGCAGGCCACATTGTGCTTTTCTCTGAGCCAACAGATCAATACATCAGCAGGCTCAGTGATAACCCACTTCTCAAAAACCCTGGTGTCCAGGACACACTCACACACCTATTCAGTCAACAAATCTGCCACTCAGAAGAAAGTGCTGTCAGTTTGAGGATTTCAAATCACCTTCATGTGACTATATAATCACATATATATAATCTGCTGTTTGCCCTGAATTGAACCTCCTCGGCTCCTTCACAATAAGTATACTGCCGCTAAGAACTTCGACCAGCCCAAAGTCTAATCTTTTATTGTGGAAGAAGCACATAAAGACTCAAAAAACTGAGCACTAAAAATATTCCCTTTATTGAAAAACAATTCACGTGTTTTCTATTGTTAGGACGCTATGTGGTCCCATAATCCACGCTAAATTTACAAATGTGTTTCCCTGTCAATAAGTGACTTTCCAACCGGACAACTTTATTGAAATAAAAAAAGAAAGTATTTTCAGTGATTACTCTTTCTGGCACCAGCCCTGCTATCAGGTGCAACTGAGCAGAGATCTATAACAAGTGGAGAATGTGGAGCATTTGACTGCTTCTGATGTAAATGATCACTCTGTGTGCTGTAATAAGAAGTCCCCTCTTCTCTGGTTCATTTGCTTTTCCTGAACTCCCACTGGCTGTGAATGTCACTATCAGATTCCTTTTTGCTTTCTCTCTCTTATTCCTTCTCTTCCCACCTTCTCCTCCTCCTGCGTCCTCACTTCCTTCCTTATGGCTCCTTTTCCCGCGACACTGTTTGTCGTGTACAAACACACTTAATTGTCCACACACACATGCAGCTGTGGCTGTTTGCACTCTGAGCTGAAGCAGCTCTCTGTGTACACGGATCATATTCGGCCCCTTAATGACAGTAATCCTGTGCTGCAGCCTCAAAACAATACAAGTCGGGAACAGTGTGTGAAAAAACAAAAAAATCTGCCAGGCGTCAGTCATCCTGCGGTAATGACTGTGTGTGTGTGTGTGTGTGTGAGAGTCTCTTACATATGCGGTCTGTTGTGGTCTAAATGTGTAGATGAGCAGGAGATGTGGCTGTTTGCGAGGGCCATTATCCTGGACTCATTTGCCGATACTGCAGTGCAGCTGAGAAGGAGGTTTGTTCCAGGAAAGTTCAGTGTTTGTCTGTAATTGCTCATTTGTGGCAGCACAGAATTTCCCTCTTTTGTGTCTTACAATATAACAAAAATGCAGATGTCCTGCTCAAATATCCACAAAGCTGCACATGGCTTAACCCTAACCCAGCATACAGTATAAAACGCTAAATCAAGGGCTGCTAAACAGGTAAACCTACAAATGTTATGACAGAGATTAACAAAGATTTTCTCTCATGCAGAAGTGTATTTCTGCACGCTGAATGTGAATATGGTTTAAGAGTTCCTCCATCACCAACGGCTGTTGTGTTGCATTATACTCACATGGACATGGTGAAGTGGTACCAAGGAAGGTGGAGCCCCTCTATGCTGGCAGACTGTTGCTGGACACTACAGAGGGGTGATCCTGAGGACAAATAAAAGCCAAAAATCATCCATTTGTACAGTTTAGAAGTAATTAAGTGCAACAACAGCTGTATTTATGATTAAGTAATACACACTCTATCACTTAAAAACCTTAAAAAGGGGTTTGCTGCAAGATGGATCTATTCTACTTAGTGTTTCATACAGCAGCTGAATTCCTGTTCTTTAAAAAAAAAAAAGACTTCTTCTTCGCATGTTGAACTTTCGTCTGAAGTTACCAGGCCTACACCTTCATTTCTGTCGGCTGAAAGAAAGGGGGATTTAATTACGCTGCGAACATCAAAAGCGTTTTATGCAGAAAAGTCTTTCCTCTGTAAAAGCTCTGTTTTTAGGTTACTGACAGATTCAAAGGCAAATGAGCCACAGAGCTTTCTAGAGAATGGATGGTGTGTTTTAAAAGCCTTTTGAGATGCCAAAACACTAATGATGTGTACTAGACTGATATATCTGCTTCAATTTAAATGATTTCTCTCTGTATCTGGAGTGTAATGAAGTCCGTTTATTGCTTTTCAGAGTGCTTTTGTTCCTTTAATCAGTTTAAAATGTCCCTGGCATTGTTATTGCAGTCAATAGGATATAATGAATCTGTCCACTGATAAGGTTTCCCGGTTGTGTTTGTTTGTGTGATGAGAGCTGGACCGGCGCCTGTGGATTCAGCACTCTGGACAGCGCCAACTCTGCCTCTATTAAAAATCACTGCAGCATTTTCAGCTCCGTTTCAACCTGTCGTCTATGAAAGACCTATAAGGCATTTGATCATTCCCTCTTTTGAATATGCACCACCAAGATTTTACTCTAAAAAAATTAAAAAAAATAAAAAAAAATAGCGTAAATGTTCTAAAATAAAACGAGCAATTATCAACGATGAAAATTCAGATTGAACACTGCTGTGTATTGACCACATGTGTAAACCGAACTGACCACAATGGTTCGTGGATTTCAATGGAGCCATGCAACAGGTGTGTACATCTCCCAATAGGAAAGGCGGCATGAAGCTGCCAGATTTTTGAACGGAGTTTGGAGCAATTAGAGAGAAAAAAGTGCGCACTCGTAAAACAGAGGGACGAAGAGCTTATGTGGTGGTTTCGTACTCTTTAGTGACGCCATCTCGCCGCCGCCCCCCTCGCCAAAAATCTTGCCGGTCACGGTTCACATCCAGTCAGTCAGATAGCGGTGTGGGAACCACGTGTCTACAGTAACTGAAAGCTGCTTCTCTCAGTAGGGCTGCATCAAGCTGCACAAACAAACCGGAAAGAGTGTTTTCCTTCAGAACAAAAGTCGAGGGTAAATCAAACAATACCCAGGATAAGAACAAAGTTGTTTTCCAGGTACAGTCAGGAACACAATTAGGCTACTTGCCTAAAACCTTTGTAGACTGTTCGTGTCACGTTGATTTATATAGTGAGAGAATTATGCCAGCTATAAGTTTGGACTCAAACTCATTATTTGATTATCTAAAACTTTCAAAAAATAGTTCTGAAGTAAACACCTAAATATATAAACAAATAACAATCATATAGAATTA
Source organism: Embiotoca jacksoni (assembly GCF_022577435.1). NCBI lineage: Eukaryota > Metazoa > Chordata > Actinopteri > Embiotocidae > Embiotoca > Embiotoca jacksoni. Next base: position 4,180,182 of record NW_027185382.1, on the reverse strand, counting down.
ATTTTATTTTAATTCACTCTGCATTTTCTAGATTATATTTCTTAATATATTTCTTTGTTTAGGCCTAGATAATAGGCTGCTGTTTTAAGTCTGCTCCGTTTGGGTAGAAATGAGAGGAGCACTCCTGACGTGAACATGGGACCGTGTGAATACAAATGGGAGGAGTGGGGTTGGTTCGGTCTTTTATTCTGAAGCTGCCAACCGGAATAGATGTTTTGTTTAATTGCTCTCACTTTGTCGCTGGTTGGGTATCAGTGCACCTCCTCACTCCCAACGGCCGTCGGTTGTCTCGAGCGCAGCTGAAGACTCTGAAGCACCACAGGAGCGCGCCAGGACCACGAGCCGGACCGGGTCTCCTTTCTGCGTCTTCTCCATCTAGTTTCTGGAGTAGAAGAGACAGCAGAGTACAGTCCAGCAGCTTCTTTTCATCAGCAAGGTGAGGAAGAGCAGGAGGAGGAGGAGGAGGAGGAGGAGAGGAGAGGAGAGGAGAGGAGAGGAGAGGAGAGGAGAGGAGAGGAAGGGGAGACAGACAGACAGCAGCAATATCTTGGCGCATTGGAGCTTATGGATTATTGAGAAGTGAAGGCCTAATCACGGATCAAATATTTATAAGGACTTTTTAAAGAGAAAAACACAGAGTGGGATAGTGCAGAGATCTCCTGCAGTGATTCACCTGCCCGGTCCAGCGCTGCGCGCTCTCACTAACCAGACCGGAGGACCGGTGTTGCTGCTGGAAGAGGATTCTGCATCTAGCGCGTGTGTGCAGTGTGTGTGAGTGTGTGTGAGTGTGTGTGAGTGTGTGTGTGTTTGGAAAGGAGCCCCCCTGCTGCAGTACTTGCCTGCTGCACGGGTACAGGGATGCCACCGACTTGCTGACGGACACCCGGTATCCGCACCCCTCCCCTCCTCCCGGACGGACGGACACACCGACCCCTGCGAACCCCACTAATATGCAATGGTTTTTTGTGCAGAAGCCGACAGCTGCCGCGTACCGCCGACTTCACGCTAGCGCCGCCGCATGCCTGTCCATCACTGCCGCTCCTCTCCCCGCGCCGCGCGGCAGACGACGCCATTTGAAGAGGAGCGCTCGGGGGCTTTTCACGCCGCGGCGGCCGGGCGGCAGCAGCAGCAGCGACCGCTCCTCCGCAGCTGAGGACCACCGGCCGCTGGGGCAGCCGGAAGCGGAGACCGAGGAGAGAAGCGCCACAGCGGTTGCTCTTTTCCTGCCGCACGGGGACGACGTCGACGCGGAATACCTGCGCTTGGTGGTCTCGGAGCTTGTGGAGGAACCGGGCGAGAAACCGGGCGAGGAGCCGGGCTTCCTGCTCTTATTCTTGTCTATGGTGCAGATTGGGGGGGCGAAGCACCGCCGAACTGAGCCCAACAGCTGGCCAGCTCTGCTGGCATGCAAACAGGGGGGCGTATCAGCCCCCATGCGGTGGGTGAATTTTAGGCTGCTGCATCCGGAGCGCCTCTCGTCCCCCACCTCCTCTTCCTCCACTCCCTCCCCCGTCTCGGCCAAATCCATGCGGTTTATTTGGAACAACATTTTCAGCAAAGGATCGCATATGCTGCAGTGTCTTTGTGGCAGGAGCCTCAAGAAAAACAAGAACCCAACTGGTGAGTTTGTTGTCTGTGTGTGTGTGTGTGTGTGTGTGTGTGTGTGTGTGTGTGTGTGTGTGTGTGTGTGTGTGTGTGTGTGTGTGTGTGTGTGTGTGTACGTGCGCGTGTGGGGGTGATAGAGAAAGACTTTATTGGGTGTTATGTGCGTGTGCGCAAGAGTATGTGTGTGTGTCTTCCCTCCCGAGACTGCACTGTTCGACTCCTTTCTGGTGTTTCTCTGCAATCGCAGTTGTGCAGCAAGTGAGAGCACCACGGGGAGGAGGGTGGAGGTAGAGGGTGGGGGTGATGGGGCAGGACGGGGTGTTTAGGTGGTGCTAACTTATAAGCACAGATACTGACTATACAGTGGCAGTGCATGCAAAAAAATAAAGCATGCGTGCTGTGCGTGGCAGAGATGCTGCAGAAATTCAAGTCTATAGCAGCATGCAGACCCGTTCAGGCTCCAGTAACCTGCATGATTAAACAGCACATGGCCTTATTTAGACTTCCACTGTGGATATACAGAGCACACAAAGACTGGAGAGAGTCCAGTTTGTTTTTCTTGGCTGCAGACATTTCAGTCACAATGTGCTGAACACCAACATCTCCTCTCAGGAGATCCAAGTCTGAACGTGAAGCCGCGTGCAGCAGGGCTCAGAGCTGCTGCCCGCTCGGACTCTAACACAGTGTTTACTGTAACTTTCTCATTCAGGTGAACTTCTAATCACGTCCAGCATCGCGCTCGACAAACTCACAGTCAACATGTCCGTCATCTAAAGTTGGATTTGTGTGCATCTGTCTGTCACATGTCTTCAATTCAATTTCATTCACCAGCAGGTCCTTTGAATTCCTCGTCATGCTCCCAGGAGACCACACGGCACATTTAGATTCGTTTCTTTCACCAAATCAAATAGCCGGCTTTGTTTCCCAGCAGATTTTCCACTGTCCTCTCTGGGTGACGGCAGAACAGACATTGACACTGGCGTTACAAAGGGAAGTGGGCATTGTTGACAATATTGGCATATTGACACTGCAGCAGAGAGTTTGCCTGTGTAACTTCTCCACAGTGTTTAGAGGACAGCCATCAGCTCCAGGAGGCAGAACTTCTAGTCAGACAGCATGTTTCTATGACACAGGTGAAGTTTGTTCAAACAGCCCTTTGTTTTCTCTGAGTCTGGAATTATTAGATGTTGTTTACAAAAGCTACATTGCAGTAAAAAAAAAAAAAAAAAAAAAAAGTGATAATGTTATTAATTTGGCAATTAAAAGTTTAGGTTTTTGTAATGACGTGATACATGTGAACCAGAAGGAGAAGACATTGGGCATTGCTCCGTGTCTTGCTCAACAGCTCTATATTAATTAAAGGAGCAGTCCACGACAGCCAAGTGACCAAATGATAGAGGACCAGTTAGGAACAAGTAGGGATGTAGACATCTGTTTAAAGGTGTTTTTCTCTCCTTGTTTTTGAACTTTGGTTCAACAAAGTGAACATTTTCTAAGCTGCAAACAACCAAACATGGACATAAAGAAATGTCTGTGGCACCATCCACATGTTTCCATAATAAAATGTATACTGGGCACACTGTCGCTATCTTGTTTGGCCCTGTAAAGTGAATTTGGACCAAGTGCAGGAAGCCTCGATCTTCTCTGAGCCAGCATCAGGTGGGCAGCCGATGAAATTGTGTTTGGGTTTGTTGTTTTTGAAAAATACGGCATAAACAGAATGACAACATTTTTACAAGTTAAGATGCAGACAGGATGTTGTAATGTTGTCCTGTCCACTCTGTCCTGCTGCAGCATTCGAGAAAATCTATTTACGCTGCACTTAGAGCTAAACTGTTCATTTTGGAGGCACTTAAATTCCTCCTTTGCCACAAAGTTGATATCTGAGAAACAACAGCAGCCACGGAGTGAAAAAGTTCAGCACTGAGTAGAAATGCACCGTGGACGGTATGATGGTTCTGACGGCATGATGAGGTCAGCCATTAATGCTGTGTCTTCTCTTTGTCCCTGAATGCTAAACAGTCACATTCATATTGTTCGAGTGATTACAAAGCACTGTCCCTTTTGGTTTTGGATCTGACGTGTGAAAAGGACAGACAATGCAAAAATTTCAGCACCATGGACAGCGACCAACATTTACCACCTCTGTGTTTGAGCATTTTTAAAAGTTTGAACTGCAGTAATTTAATCTGGTTTTATTTATTAAACTTTTCTCATTGTGTTTCAGCACTTTTTAAGTTTAAAGAGCCGTTTGCCATAAAAATCTGTTTGTTACGAGTTCTGAAGCAGCAGCGATAAAGTCTGAATAGAACAATACACGATCCTGTTTCTATATAAGGATATAAGAGGATCATCTGTTAACCAGGCAGCCCGCTGGATTTCAGGGCAAATGTTTCATCAATCGCCAACATATGAAGGTATTTGTATTATTTTAAAACTGCAAATATCTTAGAGTGCACCTAAAAGTTTTAAGCTGACATAAGCGCATCTTTCGCTCTTCATCACTGACTGATAATGATGATACAACACATCAACAGTCGACAGAGTGATGGTGTGTCTTCCCTGTGAGAAATATTTGCACTTTATCAGCAAACATTTGAAGGAGAACAAGCCAGAGCAGTTAGTGGGTGGCACCAGATGAACCGCCGGTCTTTCAGAATGAAAGTGAAAGCACACAAAACAAAACCAACACAGGTGCGTTGCCACAGGTGAAACCACCAGTTTGCCACAGAAGAGCTGGACGGTTGTACTGACTGCAAAATGCTCACAGCTTTTTGTTATTTATTTTTTTCAAATCCTGCCAAAACATCACAGCCTGCAATTTACAAAGTGTCACATGACCGGTTGTGTTTTTGTCCCTCTGGGCTCTGTGCTTTAATTTCTTTTTATATTGTCTTCCTCTCTGCTCATTTAATGAATTGGCTTGAAGCAACGCTTGCTGGGTTTACGAGGGGAAGTGTGCGCTGCTGTGATACACAAACAGCACTGCTGCTAACCGATAGCTACCCTTCAATTTAACGTTATTAAATGGACAAACATCTGACCACAGTTTCATTTTTTTAGGATGTTGATGCCACACAGTTAAATGAGTGTTATTTTAATCTTAATTATCTGAATGCTGAAAAGTCAACAAAAAACACCAATTTAGGATGACATTTTCATGTGGGTTGACATTTTATGAATTAAATTAATAAAGCTCTGCAATAGTGAGGCAATTATTTACTATTATATCTCACACACACACACACACACACACACACACACACATAGTGGGGATGTACAGAGGAACGACAACACCTACTGTACTCACAACTTCCCATCAGCATCCTGCAGCTCGGTTCACAGATTAACAGCAGCCGGCGCAACTTAGCTGTCGCTTCCCTTTTTTAATTAAAGATAACATTTGAACTTTTTTTTTTTTTTTTACCCTGCCTGTTAGTGTGTGTTTGTGCACACTACACAAAGCAGTTGGTGGAGAAATATGGATCTGCTGATGGGGAGGAGGCAGAGTTTTGCTGACTCGGCAGTTGTCTTTTTTTTAGTCTTTTCCCTCTGAATTGCACTATTAAGTGAAGATCCACTGGTGATGGAAAACACAGCTTTGTTTGGTGTGTATGGAGGCATGAATGTGTGTGTGTGTGTGTGTGTGCATCAGCATGTATGTGATAAGAGGGAAGTTAAAGTGTATTTTCTTTTACCACAGCTGCTCCTATTAATAACTGCAGATAACTATTATGCTGTATGATGTGATTGGGGAGGATGTAGCTATTTTTAAACAGTGACACTGGGATTCAAAACATTTTGTCCCAGTGTGGCACCACAGGACAGGCCTGGGGTTTATTGAAACACAAAATAAAATAGATAATCCTCATTTGGAGCAGGAATGCGCTCAGTCTGTCTCAGAGTTTGACATTCTGGGAATACAAAAGAAAAGTTTGTCCCGATGCCATGACTTAAATCCAACCAAGGCATGAAGCATCAAGGTCGTAAAATAGAATATTTCACAATCAGTGTTCAGTGATTGGTTTTGGTCCCGTTGCTAGGGGACGCTTTCTATTCGAAACAGCTGAAAGTGAGTGAAAGGCGCGTGGAGTATTGTAAATAGGACTGTGTCTGTTTCCTCCAGATGATCATGCATCGGTGTCATTCATTGTTTAAAGGAATAAGGCCCGGTGTTACTCAATGTCTTATGTCCCATGTGGTGTGACCCAGATACAGACTTTCACCTTTTATAGCACATGGAGGCGTGCACGCACACACCCGCCCGCTCACCTTCTTTGGAGAGTTGCCATTAAGGCATCTTACTCTATATTTTATTCAAACGTTGGAGTATAGCAGTGGGGTTGGTGCCAACTCCGATCTGTCTCTGTAAGTGAAAGACCCACATACACAAAGAGAGAGAGAGAGAGAGAGAGAGACACACATAAACCATAACTTTATTTCAAATGTGTTGCATTTGAATTGAAAGTTTTGTTTCCAACCTGTCAGGAATGCAATTATGCAGAAATCTGCCTCCAAAGTTTGTATTTCTGCACATCACTACATGAAAAGCATGAATATTTCATATTTTCCTCACGCTTGCAACGAAGTAAGATTCTGCGCGTCTCTTTCTCTGTCTCTTTGCCGAGTTGCGTGATGTGACGTGGTGCAAAGATGATGACTTGACAGAATAGTGGCAGTCATAGTGATGTCTGTCCTCTGAGGTCACACGGAGGGTTTTGGTGCAGTACTCTCAAAGGCGCCTTTGGTTTGTGTTTGTGTTTGTGTTTGTGTGTGCTCATTAGCTCATTGTCCAAACACACCGAGTCTGCAGAAAGACAAAATGACTTTGCCGGGCTGATCTGCTTGAACCCATCACGTATGTCATAGTGCGCACACGCACAGAAAAAAACAGCAGCGTCACACAGGTCGTCTTATATAATGAAACCAGGGGGGAAAAAAAGGAGACAAGTTCAACATCATCCAGTATTCCTTACATGGTGCTAACTCTCCACTCATGTGCCATTAAATCATTGCAGAATACACGATAGACCCCTAAAGCGGTGGAAAACCAGGTGGAAATAGTGATGATCACATTTCTGTTAGTTTCATCCAGATGAATGAAAACAATTATGCAAAATAAGTGTGGCCAGCGACAAGCTGTGCTTGTCAGGGGTCTCTGGGGTGCGAGACCTCCGCTTGGCAAAATACTGGATGCAACAAGTATACGGATTAAAACCAGTGTGCAGTGACACCACCGTAAACACCAGCTGGTTTTGATATTGTACAACATCACGTGCTACAAATGCTACCTCGTACTATCATTTTCTAAATGAAGCAATGAGCGAAGGGGGAAAGGTGACGGTGTGTGTGTGTGTGTGTGTGTGTGTGTGTGTGTGTGTGTGTGTGTGTGTGTGTGTGTGTGTGTGTGTGTGTGGACAGCTCGAGCTCCAGGTATCTGCCATGAGAGTGCTGAGTGTTTTTTTTCCCCAAGTGCTCTTAAAAAGCAGCAGGTCATCAAAGGCTCCACTCAGAAGTGTTTTCACCGACTGAATGATAAGAAGCAGAGAAACACTTGACAGCAACTCAGTCTCAGTCTCTCTCTCTCTCTCTCTCTCTCTCTCTCTCTCTCTCTCTCTCTCTCTCTCGCTGCATAAAAAGGGTTTAATTGTTGAGGCTGGAGATGCCCAATATATTTAGTCACTGTGGTATAAAGCTACAGTGATGACGGGTGACATTGAAGGAATTTCTTTTCCTAAAATAGTCCAAAGTCTGTTTATTGAAGTTTGCCGTGGTTTCAGACCGCCTTCGTGCTCAGGAGTTCTTCTCATGTACTTTTAGGACTGTTTTTTGTTTGTGCTGACCCAGACTTCAGTTTTGACTTTGGGAATAGGAGGTTGACAAAAATGCAAACTACATAAGCAGAAAAGTGCACAAATGCAAAACTGCAAACTACATCTGGACGGTCCTCCCATTAAAAGTGACCGCACACTGTCGGAAGAAAAGTAAAAAACAAAAAAAGGATATTAGTCAGCAGCAAAAAGACTTGCTGTCAAATTACAGTACAACAAACTTCATAGAGCTTATTTCAGATGCTTTGGCATCTCGTGTGCACTTTAACTGATCTTGAAAGTTGTTCTGAGATAAAATACTAATAAATTCAACAGCATAACCATTAATCAATAACGTAAACTAATAATGACTGTAAATCTCTCGCAGTAGCTTTTCTTAGCGCCTCTTCTCCATATCTGTGCTCACACACACTCCAGCTGACTTCCAGTCCTCCCTCGTCTGCGTTAACCTTTCGCTCGATGACAGCGCCGCATGACATGGTGGCCATATCTGCCCGTGTGGAGGGAGGAGGGGGGAGGAGGGGGGAGAAGGGGGGAGTCCACATGGTTTAAAAAGTGAGTTTTCCAAGGAGTACAGTGAGCGGGTGTTTACAGGTGTGTGTGTGTGTGCCATGGACTTTGAGGTTATGCTGCAGGTAGCAGAGAGGAGAGTAAAGGCTGCTTTGGGCAGAACTGAAGCAGGTAAGGAGCTCTTTACACTGGAAACAGCTGGGCGCATATGTACAGGAAGAGAGAGACTTACAAAACCTATGTAAACTGTAACACCCTCCTGTCAATGTCATCCATGGGGGCATCGAACGACACACCTGAAGGTATCAGCTGCAGCTGCACTTTTCTTTGGTTTCATCGCGATTTAAACTCGCCCATTTTATATGTTTGCAACTGTCAAAAGTTGGTGCGATGTAGCTACAGCCAATACGTTCTCAACAATGACTGTGATATTAATCGATAACAGATTTCAATCATACGCTATAAATAAACTTGACATCACATTGTGCTTAACGACATTACGTAAAAGAGTGAAGAACTTATTTAGTTGGACTTGACCGACTTAACCATCCAATAGTATCACACTGATTCAAAGTATCTCACCTAAATATGTTAAAGTAACCCAGCGAAATAACATCTACCGAGGAGGCAGGACGGAGTGATCTCATGATCACTCTGATTCTACACACTCCTTACTTCTTACACACCTCATGGATTTGGACAGAGAGTCCACCTAATACACACTGCACACTCTCACAGTATTTGATAAGTCAGGCGTCACTCTCTAGCATCTGTCTGGAGGACTGTTATATAGCCGTCAAGTGTGTGTGTGTGTGTGTGTGTGTGTGTGTGTGTGTGTGTGTGTGTGTGTGTGTGTGTGTGTGTGTGTGTGTGTGTGTGTATTGTTGGTTTTGGTCTGTTCGTGGGATTTGTTGATAACATATCCTTAAATATTTTGAATTACATGCGAAGAAGGTTTTTTTTTTTTTTTTTTTTTTCATTGTTTACAAAAGCAAATTCATCTATAATCTGATTCAGACCAAAAACATTAGACAACGTAAAATGAAAAACTAAAGGGCTTCACCTCAAAAAATGTAGATTATTCAGCTCTCTCTGCGGCCATGTTGTAAAATAATTATAGTATTTTTAATAACCAGGATGGATGTCCCATATTCGTTTCTCTGAAATCTTCCCTGTCCTCTTAGATCTGTATTGTGGGAGTTTGTGTTGGATGTTTATTGAGATCCTCGGATGCACCTCTTCATTGTTAGAGGGATTACCGTCCGCAGACATGCGAGACATAAGAGGTGTTCCTTCAAAGCAGCTCTGTGGGTAAAACAGATTAGTCTGAGGTCTCTGTCGTGTTGCTATTGTTATTATTATTCAGCCTATTGACATCATCATTATAAAACTAAAGCCCTGCTCTGTGAATCATCCCAGGTTTAGATTGATTAGTCTGAACAGTGCCGGGTATTTAAATGCCCATGCTGACAGCTCAGTCCTGTTTTAATTTGCCTTTTGAATTCCTCCATTTTTACCCAGCAGAGCCACAAATCACAAATGACCACAACAATGCAAATGTCGCTCCGCCGCCTCCATCTGACTGAACATCTCTTGGCACAGAGCTGTTTTCTTTTTTTTCAGCAGCTAAAATTATTTCTCAGTCCACGGCTGCCTGGAGCTGCTGCTGAGAAAGAATAAACTTAAGTTCCCACCCAGCATGTGTGCGACTTGTGGGTGGCTCTGAAAACACTCTCCATTGTTGAGCCTTGAATGCTCTACACATTTTTATCTCTTGTCATATTATCTACCTACGCTCTTTGCTCCCGTTATTTAAAACTAATTTTGTGTCTTGTTCAGTCAGCCGCGACACACTGGAGCGCTCGAAAGCCGGAGAAAAATAAGGCATCTGTCGTGGCAGCGTCAAGCTGAGCTCTAATCTTCTGCTGTGGGAAACGATGGAGGAGACAATGGACGTGTTTTTTGATGGTTTAACTGGCAAACAAATCTTTAAAAAAAATGCCTTAATCCGTAATATTAAAGGCAAGAAGGATTAAAACCAACGCAAGGTTAGTCTTTTTTAAGAGCCAGAGTGTCGTGACAACACTGCAAACAACCAATTAAATGACCTGCACAGGATGTGACTCATTACTAGCGGTGGAAGGTGGACTCAGATCTTTTACTTAAGTAAGATTAGAAATACCTCAATAAAAAAATACTCAATTACAAGTACATGTACTGCTGGCGGAGAAGGAATTGTAGTTTCTCTGAGATTAGAAGAGTGCAGGTTTACACACACACACACACACACACAGTAAATGAATTAGCATTGACAGATCTATTTGATTTCTCGTACTCTGGTCCAGTCCGCCCCGAACAGCGGTGTCCTTCTCCGACACGGTTCTGATGTGTTTGCACATACTTGTCATCATACGTCAATGCTACACGTCAGCACGATCAACAGGAGGCTGCGTTTTGTCACAAACTGGCTCGAACTAGAATTTAACTTATCAAACGCAGTGTTTTTGTACTAAAGCGTGACCTTGAGTGAACAACAGGGCGAGCAGAATGCAACATCAGCAGTGAAAGGACGCGTCCTGTGGATGTGATGAAGGGTGCAAAAGGAAAAGCAGCAGACGCAAGTGGGGGATGACAGCTGAAGGAAGCGATATTATGCAAGCTCACGGGCCGGTTTAGGGCTTTAACTTTAACCAGGATGACATTAGATGCTGCAGGAGGAAAACAAAAAAATGTCCTCAACTACAAGGTCTTAAGCAAAAGTGTAAAAGGAGGCAAAAAGCCGTTTAAAAACTACGGAATAGCTTGACTAAAACAACCCACGTTGTCCCAAGAACTTCTAACAGATCGTATGCGCAGACAGCAAAGTAGCAGATTAGTAAACGGTCCTGAATAATTTAGTAAGGGTCACTCGTCATGAGCGGATTCACAGACGAACGATGCTGAGATGCGCCGACCGAATCCAGGTGGAAGCTGCAGCCTCGCAGCGGGCAGCCGTCGCATCCAGTCATGACGTGCACACCGAATGGAGACAGGTTTGGATGATGAGAGGAGGTGAAGCGGGGTTTATCACGCTAGTCTGCTCGGCTGCACACGGAGGGATTCGGAGAGGAGGAGAGCTCCTGATACAACATGTGCTTTTTATTCACTGCTTACAATGAACAATACACGTCTCTCTGTTTATTTAGACTTTCTTTATGTTGTTTTTTTTAGAATCATTGTCTGTCTAACTCCTGTAAGACTGTTCCAAACCACGAGATATAAGATATAATGTGATAAAAAATTGGGTAAAAAGTCATCATAAACACTGATTTTTAAACTTGACGAAACTGAACATGTTCCTATATTCATTTCCACGTTTTTCCAAACCTATTTTTGCGACGCAGAAATCTCTCCTCCTTCCATCTCCTCCCCGTGGTTTCTGACTTTTTTTGGGGAAAGATCTGGAGCGATTATGTAACTGCGCTGACGCACGAGTCTTCCATTTTCAGCTGTTATCATTCGGCGTTGAAAATGATCACGGAGGAGTCGAGCCTCCACCTCCTCCAGGATCGGTCTGTGACCTCTACCCTCTCTGGGTCAAACACCTGGAAATATACACTCACTTTTACAGCTGCATTGCTTCATATACAATTAGATTGTGTTTATCTATTGGAGCTGTTTCACTTCTCTGGTTGTGAGCTGATAATTTAACCGGCAGACGTTAGAAATGAAACTTAAGTTCAAGCTGATTGGATGATTTCAGGTTCCTCCAGTGTCAACAGTATTTGTTCTTGTTCTTTTCTTTTTTTTTAACAGTTGCTAACTCAGGGGAAATGGCATGGCTAACAGAGATTGACTTTCACTGTTATTACTTCACACTTCAAAGTACCAACAACGGCAGTAATCTTGGAACGGCACTTCCTGGAAAATATCCCCATTAAATTGTCCCCGAAGCTAAAAACAGAGCTTTCAACAGAGAAATCAATAGTAATATTTGAGGTGTTTTAGGGGTCTGTGACATCCTGAGTCTGAACTACTCAACCGTTGGCTCGACAGTAGGACAGTTACTTGATAAGCAGACAGGTCTCAGGAGATTTCTAAGACTGACATCAGTTTAATATATTCCCAATGAAATGAACAGTTTTGAAACATGTCGTGGAATATTTGCAGCTTCTTTTATATTCAATGATATCACATTTTTTAAGTATAATAAACCGACGTGACAACTTTTATGACTGTGAGTCGTCCAAATGTGATTTGTGACGAGTAGTTAGTGAAATGGCTTATTTCAAAGAAAGAAAAATCCAAAACGCTGATCGACAGGAGTCCAACAAGTTCGAAATAAAAATATATTGATTACAAGAGGAATATTTCTTACTGCAGCCTTAATGGAGGGAAATATGGATTGTGGGTGTTTTCAGTGAGTAAAATAAGCCACTTGTTGCCTTTCATGCAACAAAGGCAAAAGGGAAAGTTTGGGAAAGATGAGCAGAGTGATGCCACACCTGAATCCCAGAAGGCACGATGACTCACACTTTCAATCCTGCCGATGAAGTGGTTTCACTCGAGTCAGTCTCTTCCAGGCGTAATATAGTGTGACATCTCTGTAGTCTATCCTCTGCTGCTAAATAAGTCAGTGTTCAGTTTCACGAAGAGCAATGATCGTTTTTTATTCTGAAGAGTCCATTTCACACTCACACAGTTATACACATTCACACCTAGAAGCCGCCAGGAATCACCGCCGTTAGCGGAGCTGCCCCGGAGCAGTCGGGCTTTAAAGGCCTTGCTCCAGGGCCTGTCAGTAGTGGTAATGCTACTTCTGATCTCAGACATGAAGGTACATCACACGTGGCCACGTGCATCTATTTGTAAGAGCTACATAATTATATAATGTGGAAAAAAACAACACCTGGCATGGCTCGGTTACCATGACGCCGGGTGGAGACTTAATTCAATTAGTTCCACCTGTGATTTCCCTGTTTCACGATGACTTGCAGTACGTACTTTTTGTCTGTATATTGGACTTCATAAAGCCTGAAATCAAAACTAGACGGGTTTTAAAATATGACTGAAGGATTTTTGGTGTTTCAGCCTGACTTGGTGCGCAGCCAGCAGCATGCAGGTAGATACTTCTGTGTGTGTGTTGCGTCAGACTGCTGACTTTATGAGTCGTTCATACAATGGATTAATGGGCGGTGAAAAAAAAAACAAATCTTCCTCTACACCTGTAATGATACCCATAACTTTGTCTGCAGTTGCTAGGTTACAAGGACTGGCTCTCCTCCCTAATATCATCCCAACCCCGTTTCCCCCTATCAGAAATCTGCAATAACAAAGCTCACTTTAACGCAGAGAGAACACCCCATGTGTTTTCATGCGTCCATCCCTGCGATACACAAACTCAAGAGAGTTTTCTGACATCCGGCGTGAAGTTTTTTTTCTCCACCGGTCTCTTTTGTGCTGCGAGCAAGAGAGGCACTTGAAAGTTGAAAAGAGATTTTGTGACGAGAAAGGAATAGGTCCAACAGAGAAACAGGGGAGGAGGGTATTCGAGACGCCAGAGACATCAGACAGACATGGAAGAAAAGAGAGGGGAGGGGGAGGAGGGGTGTGAATGAATTATTTAGTCCCTCCATTGCCTCTCTCCTCCTACCCGCTGAGTTGGTGATGTTACAAAGATAGATGAGACGAAGAGGAGGGGAGAGAGGAGGCAAGGAAAGGAGACGAGAGGTTAGGGGAGGGGAGGAAAGAAGGAGAAGCTGTTGGCTGTTTTATCCACAATTTTAAGGATGATTTTTTTTTTCCATGAGTGCGTCTGTGTGTGTGTGTGTGTGTGTGTGTGTGTGTGTGTGTGTGTGTGTGTGTGTGTGTGTGTGTGTGTGTGATTGATGTAATCGATGCCAGATGTGTGTGAGCCCGTCTGCCTGTTATCCTCTCAGCATTCAGCAGGTGTTCGCTCCCTCCTCTCGGAGACCCACCTGCGTCACTAATCACTCGTTACCTAGGTAACAGTGGACTTCCCCACGTCTGTGCCTCTGCGAGTGTGTGTGTGTGTGTGTGTGTGTGTGTGTGTGTGTGTGTGTGTGTGTGTGTGTGTGTGTGCATGGGCGGGTGTCTGAGCGTGAATTATGACTCATCCTGCTCAGTTCAGAGTGGCTATCCTCACACTCCTGTCTGGGGAACACCCACCCACATCTGTTACCTCCTCGTCTGCGTCTCCTTCCCGCTGCGTCTCCCTCCATCATCCCCTCTTCACCAGCTCTCGTCTCTCCTCTGCCTCCCAGACATTAAAGCCGATCGATTTAATCTCAACATATAAACGTACTAGTTACCTGTTGCGCTGATCAGAGCAGAAAAGAGAGATTACTAAGGAGCAGCCGTAGTCACAAAGAGAAGAGCGCCACCTACAGAGATGTTGCGTCATTGAAGCCTTCAGTAATTCCGAGGAACTGCTATCAGTCTAGTTTTTTATGTTTCTTTAAGTTTATTAGTTTAAAAAAAGCATTTGTTTAATTTGCACTCAAACAAAAAGTAAAAATGACAGTTTGTGGTTTTAGGAAATGTTAAGAACTGAAACTATAACAGTTTATTCATTAATGCCACAAGTCTGTGCACATGTCCAACTTAATGTTGGTGTCTATTTTTAGTAAACGTTTCTGCACTGGAGTGAGAATGTATTACGTTTTCCCTGAACAGTTGCAGTTTCTGTACACGTTAAAACAAATAAGATTCATGTTATTTAATGAGACTGTGTTTAATTATCGAGGCGTATGCTCATCCTAAAGTTGCCGGATGGGTGAAAGTCGAGGCTCTGCAGGCTTCTCAAGTTATTCTGCAACAAACTGGGCAAACTATTTCGAAATAGATCGAGCCCCAGACCAAAAGTACAAAAACTAAGTTACATTGCTTTACGTAAGGCAACAATTTGACGGTTATGAGCAATAAAAACTGAATAAAATACTGAATAAACAATAAAACTGCTCCCATCCTGACACTCCCACAATTCCTCTGTTGTGCTGCATGTCTACGAGCTTCTTGGTAAATGCACAGAAAACAAAGCTCAGAAACAAGCGACCGTCCTCATCCTCCCACATACAACATGTTCAATTGTTCTTTCAAGGTTTGGTGGTTTGGTGCCATGACTGCGCAATCGCTCTCTTTTTCCGTGCTGGCGTAGGCAGCACTTTTTTTCCACTGTGTTTGAGAACAAACACCTCAAATGTCACAGACAGTCCCGCTCTCAAGTTTCATAACATTTATAAAGTCATATTATGGATTGAAAACAATCAAAATGTCTGAAGCCACAGAGGCTGTGGACACCAATAACAAAGAGGGGCTCTTTTGGCCCAAATTTAATGGACTATGACGTCTTTTTTTCAGGATATCAAAAACAAAATGATTAGAAATCGTCTTCTGAAATATCCATAAGTTTGAACTATAAGTATGACTTGTCAACAGTATCAGCAGCCTTAAAACATTTAGTATAAACTCCAACACACAGTCAGCTTCCAGCTCTTCTGCTGCTATATTCCTTTCTCCCTTCTAATTACATCGTTTCTATACACTCAAGTAAAAGCCACAAATCTGGTCTAACTTGCTGACCTTTACCTTGCAGATGCTCCCTACTGCATTACAGTAGCATTACAATTATTAAGTTTTCTCAATGCCATTGCCAGTTATTACTGCAATTGACACCAATTATGAATAAATAACATAATTAACAATAATGAATTGTTAAATATGTAAAATCACATGAAAACACAATTCAATTCATGATACTTTTACAAAAGATTCGATTTGCTTCACACACTTAAGATTGTGGCTCTTTATCCATTAGAGCATGAAAATATTGTTTCTGCTTATTAAAAGCTTCATGAAAAAAAGCTACACTGCAATAACGTTTAATTCATTCAGTAGGTAAAAATCAAATGTAATTTGTCTTGAAGAAATGATGGGTTAGAAAGAGGTTGGGGTCAAATGAATGAGTGCTGTTCCCCTTTACAGCCTGTAGAGGGAGCTGCTGTCCCTGTACAGACCATAGACTGTGTATGAAATGGTACAGACCCTGAAGAAAGTGAAAGTATGAAGGACATCTTCACATTGAATAGTTGTGTGCGTGTTTGTGTTTGCTCTGAATAAATAGAGTTGGATTTTAGACAAATGAATGCACAGCTTTGCATATTTCAGTGTTTTTGTGGCTGCTCTTTTGTGCGTTCACATTTGTGTCTGTTTTCCTGCAAAGCGTGTACCCTGAAGCATGAAGATTTGGAATGGGCAGATAGGTTTTTTTTGGAGGGGGAGGAACAAGTAGATGGAAGAATTTTCCTTTTGAAGTTTAAGAGCTGTGTCCCGCCTTTCTGGGATGTTATAAAAAGCAGCCGCAGAGCTGAATTTTAATGTAAATGTAGCTTTGATTTATTCATAACTCCCTCACTTGGACTGACCTGAAAAAAACGTGTACGCACCAACACGCACATCTTTCTTTTCCCTTTTTGTTCGCTATTTTTTTTTTCTGCCGTCTGTAAGAAAGACAAGCCAGAGAGATCTATTTAAATAATAGTGTCAGCAAGGGCGAAAGAAGGAAAGACTGGGATCCTGTCAGAGATTCAGGGTTTACCTGCTGAAATGGGACAAAAAGATGCAGGATGACAACCTACTGCTGCTGTCGTGTCTGTAACGGTATTTGAACTGAAGACCTAACAGGAGTCAGCAAAACAAAACAAATACTAGAAAGATGATCAAAACACAAAGGAAATGACACATTTCCAGCTCCGATAGACACGAATCTGATAAAGCTTGTTCAGAACTTCATTTGGTTTTATCACATTATATGAGAGGATCTTACAGTTTATGTTAGTGATGCTCATTGAGCACTGATGATGTTACTGACCTACCACTATTCATTCTGTTATCATCTCTTAGAGATGCTCTGCTGCCACCTAGTGGGAGTGAAGGCAGACACGCATCATATTTCTGTGATACCTTGGAAACAAAACACAGGCGGTGTGTCTGAAAAGCACACACACACACACACACACACACACACACACACACACACACACACACACACACACACACACACACACACACACACACACACACAGAGAGAGTGAAGGACAGGATTCACAAAGAAGCTGTTTGCTGTCCATTGTGATGAAATATTCCACCTCAAGTGCTTCTGATGCTTCGAAGCCTTAAAGCGACATCTGATTATTTTTTTATCGCTTCTGCTTCACCTGCTGCCCTCAAGTCCTTTTTTTTTAGAGCCGCAAAAAATAGAAGAAAATACTTAAGAATTAATAGCACTACATACTTTATTTGAATGTGATACAATTTTACTTTTTTTTTTCTAAGCCTATTTTAAAGAAGCCACACTTCAGCTGTCTCTCACAAACATCCCTGAAACAGGGTATGATTATAAGAAAGGCAACAATCTATTGGGATTAAAGGGCTGTACCCTCGTGGGAAAATGATAGCAATCAGCATACTGAAACACAATCAACCTGAGTGTGTGGTAGCTCATATGTAAAGTTAACATTTGGGACAGGCTCTGATGGAAACGGTTCACCCCTTTGGGAGCATGATTTTCATGGAAACCATATTTCCTGTGCAAAAGAAGAAATTATACCTGCTGGTGCTAAGAGGAGTTTCAAAGGGAATTCTTACAGGAACTATGAATATCCAAAGGAAATTAAATTGACTTAGGGCTGACATATTTTAAAAGAAAAATGCATTGAAGCACACATTGTCCCTGCAAATATCAATATCAGTGCTGTCAGATATCTGTGGGGAGTTACACAGTGCCGACTTGATGAATTGTGTCTTTCCCTGATAAGATGGAGGTTCGACCCTGCACATCTTAAAAAAGAAAACACACGGCCAGAGCCACTGGTCCATCATTCATTGTAAAGACAGATAGACTGCCGACGGGTTCTGGGATTTTCTTTGATATCGGTTTCCGCAGAAGAAATACAAAAAAATTCATTTCAGTGTTCTTTGTGTGCAGCTGGGTCCAAGCCCAGCTCTTTATTCTGGACTGATGGCTGACCTACATGCAGCACTGGAAAGACCAGTTCATGCTGGCTTACCAGATTTGGGCAAAAACTTCCATCTGAACATAACTTTTCAAAGTATAACGTCTAACTTTGATTGTGCATTTCTAATGCACGATGCAGTCTTAATGGGATCCTCACAGTGCATTTATTTTGCTATGAATGTCACTCGACTGTTAAACATACGTTAAAAAAAAGAAGAGCTCCACCGGCTACTGCCCCACATGCTGTTACATCACGGAAGAAATGTGAGCGTACTGTATTCAGTTCTCCTGGATGAGCTTACAGCTGGAAACTGACACCTGAAAGATATAAGCACGTGTATAGTAGACAAACCAGACATGTGAGGCCGCCCTGCACTTTCTCGCCCATCAGTCGAGCCCACTTCTTGCATTTTTAAACCTCTTATTCAGGCTTTTCCTGAGCTGAATACAGACAGTGGGAATGTGTGAGGTTAGGTAATGAGTGGAGGAGGTGTCACTGTCTGCACGACCTACCTAAACATGTAGGTTTACCTGTGTCCCCCTGACTGATGTATTATTATATATGGCATCATTAGATTAATAATAGTGAAGAATCAGTGTGCAAGCAGCATGTGGCTGTTGTAGCTGCTGCAGATGGAGCTAGTTTGAATTAATACGAATTATGCAATAATAGGTAATCACCTCAAACTCCAGAGTACGAGCCTCTACAAGGCCTTCAGAACAAAATGCATTTCATCAGCCACACAAAACACAATGAAGAATACTAGTAAATATCACATCACCCCCCCCCCCCCCCCCCCTCCGGCCCGGAATGAGGATGACCAGTTGATTTTGAGGGCGCGTGTGACCGGTCGCTCGGCGCGTGGCTCCATCCAGCAGCCGCGTGGCTCCGGAGAGCGCCGCGCTCCGGACGTCAAGTATCCAAGAACGACCATCACGGGGACTTCCGGTCTTTACTTTCAACATAACAAGAATAACAGAGGCTTTAAAGCATAGGCTGCTAACAAGTCCAATCTGTTAATATGCATACGAAAAATTTGACCCGAAATGCCATAATTAGTCGATATAGGATCTGAAAAAACACTGATGAGTAAGTTTTTTTCAATTAGATTTAGTCTCAAAGCAAATATTGATCATAATGATATACTTAATAGATGTAATTTGTTTTAAATAAAGGGTCACCTTTAAAAACGGGTGGAACAGACTGTGTTGTGTTAAAAGTCTAGTTCAGGATTAAAACAAAATATTGGTTCCATTTATTTCCTCTAAAATGATGATTTAGATTAAAACTGGCTGCAACAGGTGTCAAAAATAGAAAAGAATTGCAGGCTGAATAATGAGTAATAATAACCCAAGTTAAATTGTCAAAAGGCGAATATTTGTTCACGTGAAGTGACTCATGAATGTGTATAATCTATTGGAGAAGCCTAAATCCTGTTAAGCTTTCACTTTGAAGGACAAACCGCCCTCTTTCCGGTGATGCTCTCGGTGACTCTCGCCAGTTTTACGCAGCTGGAGCGGCTCGCGGTGGCACGCGCGCCTCGCGCTTCAGTCAGCGGAATACAAACGGCCGTTTTCAGAGGAGAAGACACAACTGCTTTCTGGGGCAGTATATTCCGTTTCTAAGATCGATGCTCGTCTCGCCTGTTGACCATGGGAACACAAAGTGACACACGGGGTCCGGAAAAATCGGTTGGAGGCACCGTTCAGTGACAGCTGCTGTTATCTGACTGACAGACAGACCGGTGAAACGTGACGGACAGGTGAACCGCTGTGCGTTTCTAATCTATGGCTTGAAGAATAAAGGCATCAGAAAATATGCTGTAACGTGAAGTGGTGTTTATTCTGGACTTCACGGCGCCGTGGCTGAAGTATGGGGCCGTTATAGCCGGTAAAGCGGAGACCGGAGGTTTGTGTCTGGTTTTGTCTGCGCTCCGTCCCCTCCGGTGGACATAACTGAAGAGACTGGAGACACGGACGGAGACAGGGCTGTTTTTGTATCGGCGGAGACATGGCAGCGGCCATCGCCAGCGGTTTGATCCGGCAGAAGCGACAAGCAAGAGAGCAACACGCCCACCGACCGACTCCTCACCGGCGGCGGAAGAGCCCCGGCAAGAAGCAGGGGCTGTGTAACGGGAACCTGGTCGACATCTTCTCCAAAGTCCGGATATTTGGATTGAAGAAGAGGAGGCTAAGGAGGCAAGGTGTGGGGAGAAACGGGGGGGGGGGGAGAGAGTGCGCACATGCACATGCATGCACGCAAATATATTGATATGCACGTGCGCACGCGCTTCCACTCACACATGCAGAGACGCACGCACGCACGCACGCACACACTTTTACGCACAGCCACATTCTCCTTCACATTCACGCCCTGGCTGGTTCACGCATAAAGACTACACGCGTGCACGCACCCAGAACATGCATAAACACAGACTGACAGACTCGCCCCTCTTTCTCACACACACACACACACACACACACACACACACACACACACACACACACACACACTGTCATGTCTTGTAGTGCCCTATGGTTCAGTAGTTTCCAGGTACATCCATTATTGAAGCCACAGATTAGTCTGTCTGGTCTCTCTCTCTCTCTGTGTTTGTCTCTCTGGATCTCCACCTCGCTCTTTCATTTTCAGCTCATAATTCAAAGTGCTCCATCACCAACATCAGACTTTGCCTGAAACACCAGACCAAAACGCAAAGACAGCCACAAAATTAACCCTCCTGTTTTATTTTGAAATCTCGCTTCCGCCATATAATTCAGATTTGTCTCCTGCAATAAAAAACAAACAGATTCTTGTTTATGTGGAGGTTAAAAAAAAGTGCAAGGCACATTTCCCCCCATTCAGATGGCAGTTCTCCCTCCGATCCAAATTAACAGCATTGTCAAATCACGGGACGGATCTCCTATCAACGCACAGACAAGTGATTACACATAGAAGTGAATGCAGATAATTGAGAGTGTTGTTAATTGGGTGCCATAGTAAGCGTTCAATAGTAGAGACGATAAATGTTGTTGTAATCAATTGATTGTGAGAAACCAGCAGGTGACGGTGTTATGGAGGGGAGGGATAAAAGGAGGAGGGGATGGGGGGGAGGCAGGAAATGAGAGGAGGGACAGAGGAAGAGATAGGCGAACGTGAGGAGTCGCGTTGATGGGAATTGGTTTGCGCTGGTTTGGTCTGGTGGGTGACGGGAATTATCTGAGCCAGATTCCAGATGACGGAGGGAGCTGGAAGTCATCTCCTCTTTACTCTTCTCTCATTTTGAACATTTATTTCCTCCTCTGTTTCCTTCTCCTCCTTTCCCCCGTACCACCTTTTAACCTTACTGACTTTTCACCTTTACCTCCTTTCTTTGCCCTTCCACACACACTCTCTTCATGTTTTTTCTCTTGGCTTTTTTTTTTTTTTGCATCATTTTCTCTCTTCTTTTGCCTTTTTCTTCACCCTCCTCCCTCACTTCCTTTCTTCTCCTCTTCACCCTCTCCAACCCACCTTCATCTTTCCTTCATGCACCTTCCTCTGTCCCTTTTAGCTTCAGCTCCTCCCTTCTCCTCCTTCTCCTCCTTCTCCACCTTTCTTCTCCTCTTGCTCATCTCTTCTCTGTACCACCCTCCCTCCTCTCAATTCTAATCCTCTTCCCACCTCAGGTCTTTTCTTCCCTCCATCATTTCTTCCTTTGTGGAAGAACAGGCAACAGCTTCCTCTCTTCCCCTTCCCTCCCTCCCCTCCTCAGCTCCAGCACTGCCCCCCTCTCCACCCCACCCTCCCTCTTTTCAGCCCTTGCTTCACTTTTTTCTCTCCACCAGTCTTTCCTACCTCCTCCTCCTCCTCCTCCTCCATCCTTTCCTTTACCTCCCTCCTCTGTGTTCTCAGCTGTGAGAGCTGCTGGTGAAAGCTTGGCAACGTCCACACGCTCTGTGCTCCGTCTGTGTGTGTGTGTGTGTGTGTGTGTGTGTGTGTGTGTGTGTGTGTGTGTGTGTGTGTGTGTGTGTGTGTGTGTGTGTGTGAGATTTGCCAACATCCCCGACTGTCTTCCAGAGGTTTTGTGAAGGAGAGACATACAGACCCGACTCAAACTGATCTGAAACCTTCATTGCTCGATCAAAGATGAGGTTCAATGCAAAGTTAGACTGACGTGGAGCCGAAATGGTCCGTTTTACTAAAAACGTGAAATGAGTCTGATACTAATGAAGCTTCGTCTCGTCTACACTTTGTCTTTGTGTGTTGTTTTTTATTAATAATTCGACATCCGAGCACGGCACTTATTGTGGGAGGATTTTACTCAACCGTATTTAAATCCTGCAGTGAAATCATTTAAGAGCTGCTCACCTACTTCAGCGCTGTTTGTGACATGATGGACAGGAACTTCCCGCCAAATTAAAAGATAATCACAGCCACAAAATATTAGTTTCTGGTAGCATCAATCAAAAATCCTAAAAATAAAACAAAACATTGGCTGAGTCACAACATCAGCTGGAAGAGGCAGTCTGATGTTACATGCCGTCGCCTGCTGTAATACTGTACATCCACATCAGACTGGGTTTCAAGCCAACACACAGACAGATGTATACGCTGTCATTTGTGTGTCCAGGTCTAATTCTCATACAAAAATACATTTTACGTTACGTTTTATGAATCTAAATGTCACCGATTAAATCCAGAAGACGTGAGACGCCAGTAAGAGATAATAAATAACATTTCTAGCAGCTTCTTCAGACTCTGCGTCACACAAACAAGGCCGGTGAGATAGAAATGTGACTGATTTCACCCGTCGGTGGTCGGGCAGTGTGTTTTGATCTGACAGACGGATGCCGGGCAGGTAAACTGTTATTTTGAATCATAACGCAGCATGAAATATCACAGCTGTCAGTCGGAGAGATGTTTACGCAACGCATTCAAATGTTGGTCACATTCATAGGAGGAGAAGAGAAGGGAAGAGAAGGGGGAGGATGCATTCGAGGTGAGGAATGTGTTTCTGCAGGGCTGCAACACATTATTTTCATTAACAATTAGCAAATTCCTTAATTGTTTACATTTCCACAATATAAATAGATGAAATGTCTTGTTTGGGAATTCATGTTATTATTCGAGCCATTCACGTACAACTAGCTGACCCATAAAGCCTTATAAAACACCAAAAATATGCTGTTGTGGCAGAATATGTTAGACAAGAACATATAATCTTACCTATAACACTGCAGAGAACAACTTTGTCTCCCAGCTGCAGCTCTAAAAATACAAAAGAAAAGATTCCCTTCCCAAAGCACAACTCGAAGCAGCAAAATCTGAAATGGACTTCGCCCTCAGCGTCAACGAAACCACATAACAAACTCAATTCTTTCTCTAAAAGGAGATTATTAAACTTCTGCTTCTCTATAGTAAATGGAAATATATCTGAGGGGCACTGAGAAACTGCAGACCTCCACCAACGCAAACAGCCCACTCTTCTATGACCACAAACCCCTACACATGTCTGAATATATCTACAAAACGATTAAAGTAATGTTAAAATATGTTTGTGCCGAGCTGAAGCGTCGCACCGCAGCTGTTGTTCGTGTCCTTGCGCTCCCCTATGACACCCCACACAGACGACAAGGCTTTGATTAAAAGTTGTTATTCGTAACATGTAAGGCAGGCTTTTTACTTCAAAACCCAAAAGGTGATGTAAAGCAATCTGAAGATCTCTCTGTGTAATGCAATCTTGCCGTCACAGTTTAATCACAGTCAAGAAGTTCAAGTGTCTCCAGGTTTGTGTTTTGCCAGTGATGTAACGGGGAGCGTGAGGTTGACTGCTGGTTGCTGAACCACAAAGCTGTAAACCACAAAGACGACATTATTGACAAGTTAACGTGAGAATTCACAACAGATATGAGGAGCGTCGTGACGTCGGAGGGTATTAAAGTCCACTTGCGACTTTCCTACATGAGGAGAAGCCCGTTGATCTGGTAAGGACAGCTCGTATTCCTACACGTCAACGTGTCACCGAGCTGACATTTACCCAGAGCATACAGCTGACCTCTGATCACCTGCACACCCACCAGCGGGAACAAGAGGCAACTCGGCTGCTCTGCTGCCACTTGAACCTCGACCCCAGGGAGGAAGTGGAAATCGCTGATTGTGAAACGGTTGTCCGCGGATCAAAAGGCGATCGCCAAATTGCCCGTATTGTTTCACATCAAAGCCACTGCGAGTGATTAATGGTGTCCAGTGAGGAGGCAGCTCTGTGCTTAACACGGTTTGTCTATATGTAGCGTCTGTGATGGACAGGCGGTCTGCGCCTTTCAATCAATGCATAATAATAAGTGATCAATACATGACACCGTGAATTGTCTTCTTGTCAAGGCTGCAACAGCCTCTGAGGAAGCACTCATACAGCGTTAAAGCCAGAGGCATTGATGATCTGTGGTGCAGACTTGTATAAAATCTGAACATTACGTCTCATTAGGATGAATTCAGCTGAAGTGCTTTTATTATTTATCACCACAGAAACATATAAATGTGCCCTTTTCAGCTCGGCGTGTTTCTCTAATCGCTAATCACGCTGATGTAAATGAGGATGGAACGGGTGCATTCATGGATTCCTCGGTCGGGGGCTTTTGTTTGGTGAGACGGTGTGTGTGTGTGTGTGTGTGTGTGTGTGTGTGTGTGTGTGTGTGTGTGTGTGTGTGTAAAAGAGCGAGGGAGAAACACTGAAGGTCTTCGATGCCTGGCTTGTGTGACAGACACCCATGTTGGTGTTTTATGCCATGTTTAACACCGCACAGACACTCAGACGGAGGCGGATTAACAGACAATGTGACATGACAAATCAGCGTGGCAGCCTGATTGGCTGAGTGATTGAATCAGATCACATTGTGATGAAAATAAAGCTCTGTGTGCGTGTGTGTGTGTGTGTGTGTGTGTGTGTGTGTGTGTGTGTGGATGGGGGAATACCCTTTCTCTGGAACAGTCTGGAATCACGAGAGCGTTGCCGTGGCAACGCGAGAATGGGAATTTCCCTAGTAACAGACAGGATGTGGCGACACTGGGAAAAGCGGTGGGAATATCGCCCTCGATGGCACGCGGAGGACGGCGCGGTCGGTGTTGGCGGCGGCCCGGCTAGGTCGGGTCGGAGCGAACGGACAAATAGACGCACGAAGAGATGATGAGAAGACGAAGCAGGACGATCACCCCCCACGGAGAATTATTGATATTATTTTCATCCGTTACAGCAGGGAGTTATGCAAACAGCAATAATACAAACAATACAAAAACACCATTTGTGGCTAAAATAATATATAATTTCATGTGTTGGCTCAATTATCCTAATTAATTACAGCATGAACAGTTAAAGTCTCCCATTTAGACTGTGTGCTTATTTGCTGCTTAATTATATCATATTCAGAGAAAATATTTATTGAAATTTGAGTAAATCTAAGTAGATTTGAGACTAACTAAAAATAAGTTTACTTAAGTAACTAAAAGGGAAAATAAAGGCAAGTTTGATGTTTGGGTAGAAAAGAGGACTGGCTTATGGATTGCCATATATTTAGCTTATTATATATGAGGAGGACATACTGTCCACTTCAGATGTTTTAGTTCAGACACCAGACGCACTTTAAGGAGACGTTTTGTTTCTAAACCCTGTTGTTATTTATTTTATTTTTTTTAAATGAATTGTTCGGCCTTGAAAAATTCCCATCGGCTGAATCTCAGCAGCAGCGAGGAAAAGGTATTGTGTTGTTCCACGCCGTCGCTGACATGCACCTGCTGCAGTATATCTGTATCAGACGGGGTTTGGAGCCAGCACAGAGACAGATGTGTGCAGATTCAAAGCCGAACTGGAAGGTCCACTCTTGTCTCTGCCTCCGGGTCCGATTCAAACACAAACGGGTATTTTACACTCAGATTTTATTGGCCTGATTTTTATTGATGACAACACCACAGACAAAGATAAGAGACGGTAAATTGGGAGCACGCATCGTACGAACGAGGACCGGGAGACTGAAATGGAGATGGATTTCAGTGTTTGTGTGTGTGTAGCAGGGACTGCGTTCAGAGCTCACAATCAGATGTAGGTTAATATTGTCAACCATAAAGCGACATGAAAACTGTGATTTGGAAAGATATTTACTTAAAACATAAAAATATAGACTGTGCTGCACTATATTTAAAGGAAAAAGGCAATTATTTTCATTATTTTAACATTATTATCATATTTTATTGTAATATTAGGACATTTAAATACAAAAATCCTTATAAAAAGTATAATTTTAATTTAAATGTCTGTCTAATGGAACTAGAAATGTATTATTGACATCACCACACTACATGCCAAGTGAATTTGAAGTGCTGGTTACGAGCTTCACGGCTCCCTCTCCCCTGCTGCACAAGATGGATCCTTCACAAAGATGGAAAACACCCCGGCCCCTCTCTTCCTCGCTCTCTCACACATGCTCCCCATAAACTGGGTCAGTCTTTGCTTTTTTTTTTTTTTTTTTTTTTTTTCCCCCTCTGTCTCTGTGCTTTAGGGTTTACCTTTGCAGACTCTCCCTCTGTCTCTGACATACATGTTTAAAGGGGATTCCCAGCCTCCCTAGAGCTCACTGGTGTGGGGTCTTTACAGAGGGAGGATGGGCGTGGTCGCGTGTTATCTACAGGGAGCGACGAGGGCGACGATGAGAGAGTGTAAAAAAATGCCGGTCTGCACCTGTCGAAGAATCACACGGTGCCGGCAGAGTTTAAGTGGGTCTGTCCTTCTACCAGCCCTCGTCCTCCATCTTTATCTAGTGACTCAGTCGGTCTTTGTCCCTCAGCCTCCTTCATCATTTATCCTTCCTCTCCCTCTCATTTCTGAGCAGCTTTAGTTTTTAGTCATTTTATTTTATTTTACGGCTGTTTCTCGTTTGATTGCGGGGAGCAGGAGCCGAGCAGCGAGAGGCAAATGTGATTTCTATTTAATTGTAGCGATATAAAACAGCCGAGAGCACAACATTTGGTGGCTGAAAACTAAAATCTGCAAAAGCACGGCATTCTTCTGTTCGCTATATACGACCTGTAACGATGTCATCATTGCGGAGTTATCAAATCAAATCATCAATATTTTTAAGTGCAGTTGAGTCTGAGTTGTAAAAGCAAAAAGTTCTTTAGATGAGGAGAGATCTCGATATCAAAAGATATTCATAAAAATGAATAAATACAATCCAATATGTTGATGAGTCGTAAAGAGAACGGGCCAGATGCTGCAGTTTACCATCAAAGGTTCAGAAATAATTTATCGCAGTTATTCAAGTGGAACAATGACCACGAAGGACGGATTAGGCCAAGAATCCTGTAATGGATTGGATGTGCTTGACTAGTCCCTTCACAGGAAATCCCCGAGGATGCAGGAGGTTACATGTGGTCACATTGTCCTTCTTTAAAAAATGGATTATATCACAAATGTGCCGACTCGGACGTGTTCGAGTTCAGAGGATGAATTCGTACATTAATCACCGGTGAAGTATTCTGCTGAAACGGGCAGAATTTACTTCGAGTTTTGTGTCATTTCATTGATCTACAAGGGCCGTACGATGTGTGGCGTGTCCTGATTTGAAAATCAACTGTTCCTTCTCCCTGTCTTTTGTCTGTTTGTGGCATCTAGAACCACAGCTGAAGGGCATAGTGACCAGGTTGTTCTGCAGACAGGGCTTCTATCTCCAGATGGGCCAGGATGGAAGTATGGACGGGACCAAAGACGACAGCACCAACTCATGTTAGTAGACACACACACACACAGAAAATATGGGAAAATATGCATGTGACATTTTGTGGTATACCGAACTGAATTATTTATTATAAGAGGAAATGTTTTGATTAATAATGACAAAGGTGCAACATATCTGCCCAAATCTCGTAGCAAAGAAAAATCCTTGCCAGTATTTCTAAAGGCTGAATTTTAAATCGGAGACGACTTGTCGAGTCTCTCGCTCGTGATGTGATGAAGGTCAGAAGATACATTTTCTTCGGTGTGAAAGGGAGACACCGGTGAGGTTGAAGGTCACCAGTGAATCCCAGTTATTATAGAAATATATATTAAAAAAAAAAAGGCTGCAGCAGTTTAATGTCAAGTCGTTAAAACAAAAACTATCAACATACTGTGAAGCTACGAAATTCAGTCGAATTGATCTGAGTGACGTTTTTTAAATCGTCTGTATTGATTGAAATTGTGTAGTTTTATAGAATAGTGTGTTTATAATGGCTGAAAGCCACAAGTGGCTGCTCAGAGGGTTTTATTTCATCAGGGCTCAGTTTCTTACCTGTCACACCTGTCGCAGTCTTCAGGGAGGAGCTGGAGATGGACGGCTTATTGATTAATGCAGCTTTTGCAATATTCTGATGTACTCGGCTCAGACCAAATCAAATGCTAATCAGTAATCAGTCCAACGTGCAGCTCGCTGGTCCAAGTGTCCTTTCCACATTGGCTGAGCCATCTGATCTCTGCTCTGCGCCCGTTGCAGCGATGTTATACTTGTTTACTACGATTTCTTCTTTCCTTCTTTGCTATTTTTTGGCAAATGTCTCCCCGTCGCCCATTTTTCTAATTTCTGCCACATCCCTGCATGTAGATCAAACAGAATTTCCTGCAGCTCACACTTGTTGCCAAGCTTGTTTTTTGTTTTTTTTCCCGACTTGTTTGTCAGTTTATCTGGTGAAGCCACATTCAGCAGAGGAGGGGAGAGACATATGTGACATTTGAAGGCTTGTTCACGAGCGTGATGGCGGTTTAGAAAGTGTGACATTTATCAAGGACGATAGCTCGCAAGTGTGAGCGAGCTGAAGGTGCTGCTGAACAATGTAAATGTTCGTCGACACAGTTTAACAACTACTCCTATGCACCTGTGATTAATCAGGGCTGTGGTGTCTCCATCCACTGTCACCACCTTCATAAGGGGTTATTGTTGTGTTATATATATATATATATATATATATATACACACATGTTGACTTTCCTCAAAGAATACTCTAAATGATGATCTTATAGTCATGACTTGGTTTGATGTTTTTCACTGGAAAAAGCAACAATATACAGAAAATCTGTGAAATGCAATACTTCAGTAAATAAATGGAAGTTAACTATGTCAGCAAATATGTTCCTCTATTTGTCAAAAGTATGAAACTGAAGAGATATTCCAATAAATATCGTTGACAGTGAAATCTGTGGATTATCTAGCATTCAAGACACAACGTCTTTAAGCAAGATCCACAGCCAACAACAACTCATCAAAAAAAAAGGAGCCGCAAACAATCCAAAAATCCACAAGATCCACAGAAAACCATAGAAAAGTAGAAATACAAAAATATGTTCAAATGTAGGAGAAGATGAGAAACACTTACATTGCACCTTTATCTGAATATTGTCTACATTACACCAACATACAGCCCCCGTGCATCATGGGAAACACTCGGTTCACCTTGAATCTAGTGGGACGTAGTTTCTGTCCTAACAAGTCGACTGTCTGCTGTCAGCAGGATAATCAATAGATATGTAAAACAGCTGCGATTTCAACTGACCCTCAGACGCAAGAACTTCAACAACCTTGAAAGGTCACAGCTAATGATCTCTAATAATGGACATCATTATTATCATGTTTTCACATTAGAGAGGATTTAGATACAGGATGGAAATGTAATAATAATCATCAGTTTCGAGCTTTCCAGCTCGTCTGCATCGTGTAATGTTGAGAGGTTTTCTTCTTCTGATTGGTTGACTGAGACGACACTTCAAGTCTGATTGGAGCATTTGCACTATTTAAATGTTATTTCTGACTCTCTCACATGCAGACTATTGCTCTGCTATGAATGTTAAAGCAGAAGTAAACTGTAAACCTCAGTCATGTTTTTCTTAGTGGATCAAGGTGCTGCTATCAGGCTACTTTTATGTTTTATATGTAAATACAACCCATGTTCACACAGATAAGTATTTAAGTATCAAAATAAATAATATACCCTCTGTGTTCTGAGGATGCTCAAGCTTGATTTTTTTTTTTTTTTACCAATATGGCTGCTCTGATTTTAATAAGACTAATATTGAGACATAATTAAAAAAAAAAAAAAAAAAAAAGCAAATTTCCTTTTACTGTTGCAAATCTAGAATTGATAAGGGATTGCAGGAAGTGAACAAATACACCAGTGACACCAGCTTTGTCTTTTAAAATACCACCCTAAGGCTACGAGGGTGTGATCAGCTGTCTCTTCCTTTACCGTCACCGACCGCTGCTCTTCAAATAACACTAACCTGATGGAGCTGAGAGCTGGACTGTGCCTTTGAAAAAAAAAACTCAGACCTTTGAAAGAATAAAATTAAGATACCACAGGCTAATTACACTGATATCCTGAACCTCTTACATTTTTCATCAGTGTTTTTTCATCCAAGCGTTCTGAATTTAGCTGCAGCAAACCCTGTGATAAACTGCACCTAATTTAGTTGACTTTGGTGACATAATTAAAACCAATAAACTCTGATTAAGGTGTTATGGTTTAGGCAGACTATTTATACAAGATTCATTTCTGCATGAATTTGTTTGTAAAAGTGCTTAAATCCTTCTAAACTTTGGCATTAATGGTTGTCTTCTCTGCCTCATGATAGTCGTCTCATTATTAATGATATCTTAATTGTAATGTCGAGCTTCTGAAACACATTAACTTTGTGTCTTTTTGTCCGCAGCTCTATTTAACTTAATTCCTGTGGGTCTGAGAGTCGTGGCCATCCAATCAGTCAAGACCGGCCTCTATATCGCCATGAACGGAGAGGGTCACCTCTACTCCTCGGTGAGAACGCGCAACACGTGCAGAAACATGCAGCATAAATGATATCAGACGTGGCCGAGGGACGGCGTCCGTGAGCTTTTTGTGACGTGTGCACAGCTGTTGTCGTCAGAGCTGCTGTTTGTGAGTCAAACCGAACCTGCTCTTTCCTCGGGGCAGTCCTGCTGACGGATTCATGTCTTTTCTTTCTTTTTTTTTCAGTGAGGTTGTGGGGCTGACTTGCAATTCATGTGTGGTTCATTTCGGTCCTGGATGTTAAGTCTGTTGACTTTAGCTGTGATCAAAGTGGTGAGATTACATTTTGATTTTAAAAGGAGGAATCATTTCTAAGGTGTCCAAGGAAGGCTTCATTTTATCTAAATCACAGCTCAAAACAAAAATCCGTGCAGAAATCTAAGAAAACAACTATATATTGTAAAGTTTAAGAAGCTGGAACTGGTGAATTTTTGCTTACACAACTGAAAATTGTTGCATAATAATTTGAAGTGAATTGACTGATGGGTTACTTGACAACATCTGCAGCGAGCAACACTGAAAACAGGATCTGGGCTGAAGACTAACGGCTCGTTGCCTCATTGATATGAAAAATTTAAATAAATCTTACCTGCATTCTCGTTATGCAGCTTGGAAGTCCAACTCTCAGTTCGCAGGTGTACTGACTTCTTGGACTGTATCCAAGGAAACTCTTCCTCTCCATCTGGAGGATGGTGCACTGTGGAAAGTAAGGGGGAAAAGCATCACTCACCTATAACAGAGGCAGAGACATTACTGCATTCTTCCTGGAAAATATATGCAAAAAAATATGCGGTTGTTCTGAAGAGGTGGCAGAAATCTGCAGCTGATGAATTGTTAAAGTCAATTCAAAGAGAAACTAGAGGTCTTGTCAGAGGTTTTGATTGAGACAACAATGCAGAGTCGGAGCGAGCGGCGCGTAATGACACAAAAAGCTTTTTGCATGTCAGAAGATAAAATTAAAGATTTATGTTTTAGGGTTTTTTGGGACAGAAGATTGGAGACAGTTTCATTAGATAAAGAGAGGACGACAGGAAAAGAGAGATAAATTACTTTGAAAAGATGCCAGCAAGACATATTAGTCTGATTACGGACAAGTACGCATTCAAGAAGAGGGAATTCTTTTACTTGAAAATAGTTCGTTTCAGTGTCCTTTCAAGAAGCATCTATTTCCTGAACACGAAAATATCAGAAGAAGAAAACAACAATAAAAAAAAAATAATTGGAACGTTGTAAATGAAAAGTGAAATATAAAAATAAAAAGCCCAATTAGTGTCAAATCAAAAGAGACAATATGGAAGACTTGAAAGAGCCGAGAAAAGGAGGAGGAGGAGGTGAAGAACAAGTGGAGCGGAGAAAGGATGGAGGAAAATGTTTGAGTGGAATATGAATTATTTCTATGCTGACTCTTCAGAGAGAGTTCAAACTAGTCCGCTGATGTCCCCTCCTCTGACATCATCCCTCCTTCCTTCCCCTTTTATTTCTTTTTTTGGGGTGAAGATGACAAGAGCCGAGGAGGAGGGGAAAGGAGGTGACGGGAGAGGAGATGAAAGGAGGGAAATGAAAGGGAGAGGTGAGAGGAGTAAAAGGTGAGGCCGGGACATGATAAAAAATAAATAAATGAAAGGAGAAGAGGAGAGAAGAAAGAGTGGAGGAGAAAGGAAGGTGAGGAAGAAGTGGGACAAGGACAATGAGAGGAGGAGATGGAGAGCAACTGAGGAACAAAAGAGGAAAAAGACAGAAGGAGGAGGGTAAAGATGGAGAAACACTGTTGTGTACACACCAAAGGAAAAGATGGAGTGGAAGGCGGAGTAATAAATGCACAGGCAGAAGGGGAAAGGATGGGGAGGAAGAGAAAGTTGTAGACAGAACAGGAAACGATGAAGAGGAGGCTGTAGACAAAGGGATGAGAGGAAGAGAAAGGAGTCATCGGAAAGAGAAAGAACGGAGATCTGTGCTGCTCTGCTGGGCTTTCTCAGCCTGTCGCTGAAAGTCACAGATGCATGAGGGCTTCCTGTAAATAATTGAAGAGGGGGAGTCCCCCCCTACACACACACACACACACACACACACACACACACACACACAGGGTAGAAATCCCCTGTAAAGCTGCATAAAGGGAAAGTGAGGATGTTTGATCGTGTTCCAGCGTTGTGACTCGTGTGCAGGCAGCTACATGATAACGAACATATATATTATATACTGCAGGTCTAATTTATCATGATGTCAGGACTGCTTGATGTTTAATTGGCTGCTGCAAAAGGTCCCGACAGGTGGAGTGTGTTGTAAGGACGGGGTCACCAGCCCGTGGCGATACTAATTAAACATTACGAGGGTGCTATCACAGCTACAGTTTGAGTTCTCCTCGTCTGAACCGGAGCGCTGACATTTACCTTTGTGTGTTTTTTTATAACCGGCTGGTTCGGGTTCACGTTAACTTGTTTATTGGACGGCTTGTTCATTTGGGTTACGGAGGAGGCGTCGGGATGTCGATACAAACAGTATCTTCCACTCAGCCTGGTGCGCTTGTCAGCCGCCTTTTCTGTAACATGATCGAGGTGTAGACCACGAGTCCGAAGCATTTTATCTTTGGAATAGTTTTTATGTGTTAATGTGTTTGGGAGCAGCTGAATATCTTCCATTTAGTTTCAGATTACATTTTATATTTCATATAAACACACATTTCCACTGCTCATACCGGCTCGACTCACCTCTTTTGAGATTGCAAGCGAGCAGAGCTGAGGCTGTGCAGACCACCGATCACTGCGTTCATGACACAGGACATCCTGCACAAACACACCTCTGTTAACTAGTCACGTAACTAAAGCTGAAGCAATTCTAGTTAAATGACTAATCTGCTTGATTAACAGCAAGTCGCTAAACAGAGGAATTAGGGAGGTGCGAACGTTCCTCTGAAATCAAAAATAGAATAGAAATGAGACACGAGGGACATTTGAAACACACTGTGACTGCAGTGTGATCATTACAAATCAAAAGATAATACAATGTGCAAGAAAGGTTTGTGGGGTAATTGTATAAATAATAATGTGATATTATATTTAACGTACTGCTGATTGGTGATTCTATTTTTGTATTGGTGTTTCTGTTGGATGACTGTATGTGGCACAGTCATTAAAATGTGAATTATTTTTATACATATATATATATATTTTATTTTTAAATATCCCTGGCTCATGTTTCTATCTGTGAACATCTGCAAATCTCCAAAATATCACATGATACGAGATGTAAAATAAATTAGGATATGTTTGGGTTGCAGCTTTTTGTTCAAAGAGTATCAAAGGTTTTATAAAAAAAAAAGAAAAAAAAAAAAAAAAAGGAGCATTGCTGTTTGTCTTCTCAGAAACTAAAATCGAGGACATTTCCCTGTATGGTGCATTTTATTTGCAGCAGAGCCACTCCCATCTGAGCTCGCTCCTAAATTTATGCTGCTCTGTTCTCAATGAGATTCCTCATCCTCTTAATGCAAATTGTTAATGATATGCTGCAAACTTAGTTATACATGGTAGGTCTTATTAATCCCAGATGCAGAGCATCTGGGAGTGTGTGTCTGAGCGTGTACGTGTGGGTGTGCGCACGCGTGTGGGTTTGGCATGTGCGTGCGTTTCGACTAACAGATGGCACAGAGTGCAATGAGCTGCTATGTGATAATTATGGAGCATGCTGAGGGAAAGTGGAGAAAAAAAAAAGTGCTGATGAGTTTGGGACTGTGTGTGAATGAGACTTAGAGTGACGAGAGTGTGTTGCTGCACTGAAGTGTGTGCAATGCACATGTGTTGTGCGTGTGTGTGTGTGTGTGTGTGTGTGTGTGTGTGTCAGGGTTGCTGGGGAGGTGGAGGTGTGAGGATGTCATCTGAGAGGTGAAAGAGGAAATTGAGTTTTTCAGCAAGATCATCGCACATTTCCTGTAACACACCACTATTCCTGCTACTCCTGCTATTACTTCTACTGAGTAGGATGAGGAAGATGACAGACAATATCCCATCAGGGATAAAGGTACATGAAGACTCTCCGGTTGAGAATAACGGTGGCAACCCACCTGTTGGTTTGACTTTTGAAGTCTCAAGTTTGACATCTTGGGAGTCGCCATTTTGGTTCTTTGGAGCCAGAAGTGACCATATTTGGACGAGCTAGGGAGGAAAAAGGAGGGAAAACCACCGTCAGAAACAAATTACTTTTAACAGCAAAGTCTTTTCAAACATCTTCAAACAAGTCTGGAGGAAGATTATATCTGAGAGATCATGACTGAGGCTCCCATACAGCAGTGAGCCCTCCCCCTTGAAATCTGCTTGTTTTTGGGACTGAATTGTGCTGAGTGTCCACCGGCCAAGATTAGAAATGGAAATGTATGCCTCGGTGCCGGCCCCAGTGAGTCACACTGTTAGAGCCCCGGTCTGTCTGCTGCAGAGTTCCTGTGAGCCCAAACACCATCAATTCATCCCGATCCAGCTCCATCATCCTCTTGTTGCT
This sequence comes from Embiotoca jacksoni, assembly GCF_022577435.1. Classification (NCBI taxonomy): domain Eukaryota; kingdom Metazoa; phylum Chordata; class Actinopteri; family Embiotocidae; genus Embiotoca; species Embiotoca jacksoni. Next base: position 4,144,913 of record NW_027185382.1, on the reverse strand, counting down.
TCTCCTCCATCTCCGCTCACTTCCACTTTGGACCAAGTATTTCCAGGTGTGAGAAACATGAAAGCACTGTAAGCGTCAACAAGTCGCTTGAGGCCCACCGAGGAAAGTCATTATATGAACAGCATACGAGCTGAACGAGCTGTATATCTGATCAGCTCTATTCTTTCTGAGCTCTGGCTTGTTTTCAACAAACATAGTGTGTACTGTATGTATGTGATTGTGTGTGTGTGGCATACATCTGTGCACGTAGGCGTGTACTTCCATTCATAATAGTACAGCACTCAGACAGAGTGAGTTCTGTGATGTCTGTATCCACAGAGATCAGAAGGAAGAAGAGTGGAGGAAATAATAAATGTGAGCCATGTGAGTCATGACACACAAACACAGGTTTTCTGGTAACTAGAGACTAAATTAGTTTCTGGTGAGCTGTGGAGCCTCTTCAAAGACATCACTCCACATCATAACATTGAAGAACAAATGCTTGTCCTTTTTTCTCAGCCTTTCTCCAATGAGTCAGCACCTTTCATTCAGCAGGTTGACATGATGGACTGAGGTATACATAAATCTATACAAATCCAACAGCCACACAGTCAAAGACAAGTCAAATCAAACTCATCAGCCACCAATGAAAAATGCAGGAAACCCCCCCTACTCCCCCCCATTCATGAGGCATGTATGAGCTGATTTTCAAAATAAGAGACACCTGATCCGAAGGGGACCCAAACACAGACAGGACCTGATAGAGTGAGATCACTCCCACCTGCAGCAGCACGGTGCATCGGTTAACGAGCAGCTATGATAGAGGACTCATAAAATAATAATGCCCCAATGTAAAGTCAAACTAATTAAAAAAATCATTTATTTATGTGCCTTGAAGGCGTTTAAGTAATAACGGACTACCCTATTTTCAGCCCAAATCTTATACAATATTTTGCATTAAATTGCAAAAGATCTTTATGTAGGGAGCTGATTTCCTCAAGTGTATTTTCAAGCACACTTCCTCCCACCAGACACTGGACCCGCAATACCGAGTGGTCCTTTGAAGGCTATGAGAGTTTTATTTTTGTTCATACAGGTCTGGAACCCTGTTCGCATTAACGTTTGCTCAGGACCTCTGAAGGGCTGAGCAATGAGCAACCGGTGTCGGTGGTAAAGTGTGATGATGTTGTAATCAAGCGTAATTTTCCAAATGTAATTGCGGTGCAGTTTCAGCGAATCTGGTGGTCGATGCTGATTGGCTGAAGGCTGCTCCAGTAGTTTAAAAAATGAACCCGAGGATCTGCAGCCAGGAGGATGCAACAACTGGGAACGAAAGCCGGACCCGTACGGGCTCAAAGTGAATTTGGGTCTGGTACCACCAGGCAGAGAAACCCAGTATCAGACAGGATGTGACCTCACAAATATTTCAACCATCACTTGAGCAGAGCCACAAAACATTCGGTGTGTAAATGTCTCCGTTTCTGATCTCTTACATCTCTCCTCACACACTTCAGTGTTTCTGCGTTTCCCCCAACAGGTCTTCGCCACAACGCTCGCACACCTGATCCAATTAGGAGCCCCACATTTTCATCACAGAGTAATTGGATCAGATGTGCGGGTCTGAAGTGGTTGAGGAACACTGTGGTGTTCCCGACACGCTGAGAGCAACGCTGTGATCAGAGCGAGATGGATGCTGTAATTCAGTCTGCCCGGGCTGGAGGACATCCTTTCAAGTCTCTTCTCTAAGAGCACTCTTCACTCTTGTTTTCTTCTGCCAACACGCTTCTGTTTCCGCTCCTCCTCTTTCCTTCTTCTCTGCGGGGCTCCTTTTCTTTAGAATGATTTGTTTACCCACAATCCCCCTGGGTAATTAGTGCTGTGATAATAACTAGTGTTGGAAACAAACACACCCACTCACTGAACAGTGCACACAAACAGACACACACACACACACACACACACCAATATAAATACACATTGGGCTGAAAAACAAGCTTCGTCCATTAAAATTATGTTACAAGGAGAAACTGCATCTTTCAAGAGGGAACAAATATGAATGATGTGTCCTCACATTTATGAAAACCGAAACTACATTTGTATGTAGTTTTAACCAAATTGAATGATAAAACTAATGCTGGGTATGAACTAAACTTAATTTTAAAAACTTGATTGAACAATAAATTAAACTAGGAAGTGATTACAGGAACGTTCTTGCCTTGCTGGCTTTGACAAACAATGATTGGTTTGACTTTTTAATTTGTGGTTTGTTCAGTTTTACAGCTAAAGCGAAAAATAATTTGGGGGTTTTCAACATGAAGACTGTCGACGATACACCGTCATTATCAGGCAATAACGTGCTTTAATTATCTACCCTAAAGATATTGTGTTTACATTCAGTCTTTATTTAATTTAGAGCCGTGGTTGTAGGGCTTGTCTCCCTACTGAATAGAAAGCTGTGTAAATATGAAGAAATGCTGTTTATATGTTTTCATTTACTTTGACAGAGAAAGTCAATCGCAGCAACAGCAGTGTTACTGAATAAGAGACGATCCATGCCGACCTCCTGCGGCAACATTTCTGAGAAGCTGCACATCAGCTGTGGCGTAGCGGGGAGCAGCGACCAATTAAATCTGGCATCATTCGGCCAATCAATCAATCAGTCAGTCATTAGCCAATGAGGCAGGGCAGTGACATGTCGAAGTGAGGACGTGTCGCCTCGCAGTCATTGTGCAGCTGCACTGAACAGTCGGGTCACTGAACTCTCAGATAACTCTTAGATATTCAACAGGACAACTTCCTGACTGTCTGGTAAGTGGAGGCTCTGGTAAATCATCAAAAAAAAAGTAAAGGAAAAATGCCTGAACAGCAATTATTCACAAAGCCTCACTGCTGTATTGTGAATGTGCTTCCACCGGGAAGTCAAGCTGCAGCAGCACGAGGCTCCAGTTGCCAAGGTTTTGTTATTAGTGCGACCCTGTGCCACATGTGCCAAGACTTGCGACTGCTTTCCCCACCCTGCTTTTGAATTCCTTATTTTTAGGCTTAATGGACGAGGGACAAAGTGCTGCCTGTATCAATTTAGTCTGTTTGGAAGCAGAGTGTTTAACTTGTTAATGGACTCTCCTCCGTCTGATAATGGCCGGCTGAAAAAAAACAAACCGACGTCTGTTCAGTCTGGCATGTATGTGCGTGTAATTCAGAAAGATAACAGCGTGCACGCGTGTGTGCAGTTGCACTAAATCTCTGCAGAGAAATGACAGAGTAGAAAAAAAAAAGAAGAAGAAGAAGAAGAGAGAAATACTAAGATAAGAGGGAGGGAAGGGAGAAAGAGAGAGAGAGTATCCCCTGCTGTTTTTCCAATCAGGAGGCGTCGTCCTCACTTGGCGATTTATTCTCTCTCCCCTTCTCCTCCATGTCCCAATTTCTAACCCCCTCCACCCAAACCTCCATCCCCTCCACCCCACCCACCCACATTTCTTTCATTCATCCTTTCTCCCCGTCTTCTTTCTGTGGGCACCTTGTGAACATAGCTATTTAAGATATGACGACAGAAGAGCATTCAGACAGGCAGGGCTGTTAAAATGAGTCACCTGTGAGGCGGTGAGGTTTTCATCTCAAGTCCTTCTTACAGTTCACCTGTTCTCTCTGAATTCACACCGGAACAAACGCTGCCACTTCAGACCAAACATGAAATATCTTTTATTCTAAAGGCAAGCATTAAATGATGTATGACCGCACTGACCAACATTATTAAGAGTCTGGCTGCGCTCTTTGCACACAAAGATCACCCAGCGAAGCAAATTAATAATGAATCCGGGCTAGAGGTCAAAACAAAATCTATATTATTAAGTTAATTTTATCCAAGAATGAAAAATATGAAGCTCTACAGACTACAACCGCGCTCTTAATACAAATCAAAACCATGGTTACCAAAGGAGAACATTTGATTTGCTGTGTTTGTGTGTGGGTGTCGCTGACATTGCCAATAAATAGAGCATTCATTCATTATCACCCATCTTGTTTGGTTGCCAACCAATCATTTAGTCACATTTCACATCCCAGCAAGCCCTCCTGCTCCTCCCACCATTCATCCCCTGGTGCCACAAGTGTGTGTGTGTGTGTGTGTGTGTGTGTGTGTGTGTGTGTGTGTCTGATACCTAACAGCTGCACACAGGTGCTGCCCAGCCCTACCTTTAATAAGCGTATCACTTTAAGTGTCTTCCTATGTTAGCATGAGTGGATGTGGTAGAGCACGGGATGTTACACATTATTATTGTGTTCGATTACCAATGCAAGTGTGTCTGTGTGTGTGTTTCTCTCTATTGCTGCCCTCCCCTCAGACACCCAACCCTCCCTCCCCCCCCCCCTACTTACCCCTCCCTCTCAGCGCTGGTTGGTTGCCATGGCTACAGTGTCGCCTCTCTTCCTCATGTTGCTATGAGACTCGGACCGACAGACCTGAGCTGAATGACAATGTGTCTGTGGCTCTGGCAAGAGGCCCACAACAACCAATAAGAGGCCGTCTAGACAAACACTTCCCAATCTGGGGTCTGGGGACCTTGTTTGGGTTGGCAGGAGCCTTCTTAGCCATATGAGGAGCAGTTTATTAAGATTAGTTTTTTTTTGTTTTTTTTCATCAACAGACATCCCATTGTGCAATCCAAATCATTCTATAATCAGTGCTTCAAGGAGAAATCCAATAAACGCTTTAATTACAATTGTACAGCAATCTAAAAAGTGTTCATGAAAGCAACACTATTTACTATATTAACTACAGATTTGTGACTATTTATGATGCACAAAGTGCCTCTCAATGAGACAGCCACGCAGAATCATCAAAACCTCAGCATCTCCATTCAACTCTACGAAGTTTTTCAGCCTCTTCTTGTTCACTGTTTTGGTTTTCAGACCCACAAACACCTTTCAAATCAGCAGGCAGCTGTTTACACCTGAAGAAGGTCTGATAACCTGCTGGCCGGCCGAGCGGCAAAGTCAAAAACTGGCTGGTAAAGAAAGTGAAACACAGCAGCTAAAGAAGATTTTACCAGTTTAAAGATCCGTTATTGTGAAAATCAATTGATTTGTCATCTGAAAATCCAAAATATTCTGATATTCTGAATAAAAACGTATTCAAAATCAAATCAATCATTAGTTACAGCCCTGAGGGGAGAGATTGCTTTTCCTAACTGATTTAATGCTGTATTCACATCATATAAAAAAACTGTGGAAACTTCCCATTCACTGACAACAGCTCTCAGATGTATTGTGGGTATTTGTTGAGAAATTGATATGCAAGCTGAAATTTTGGAGCCTGACTTCAGAGACTGCCTCGATCCTGACCTCCAGAAAGAGACGAGTGTTTCATCTTCGGCTGCCTTTTGTGCTCGGCGTACTCAATAGTGCAAGCGGACACGAGGGAGAGATGATTATTATTTAATTTTTTTTTCTCTCACAGTAAGAATAACACCTTGTCTCTGTGCTGAAATATGCTCCGCTGGAGGCGCCGGCACCCATGGAAAAAGACTTTTGACACATCACAGCGGAGCCGATGTGGGTGGGGAGGTGAAATTGTTCAGGCTTCGTGTCACCGGAATCAATCTGCTTTTCTATCTGTTGGGTTTGTGTCTGGTGTGCAGACAGAGAGTGTCGGGGGGGAAGGACACGGGTTGGAGCACGGCATCACTCCCTGTCTGCAGCTGCCCGACATGTTTTTTTGTGTTTTTACAATATCAGAAAACAAAGAGCGGGTGGTTTGAAAACTGCTGTTAAATAATATGATGGATATTTTCTGTGTCCGCAGGAACTGTTTACAGCGGAGTGTAAGTTTAAGGAGTCGGTGTTCGAGAACTACTATGTGATCTACAGCTCGATGCTCTACAGACAGAAGGAGTCGGGCCGGGCCTGGTTTCTGGGCCTCAATAAGGAGGGACAGGCCATGAAGGGCAACAGGGTCAAAAAGACCAAACCAGCTGCACACTTCCTGCCGAAACCTATAGAAGGTAACAAAGTGCAGTTCACAGCATGCTTAGAGTTTTTACAGATGTTTATTTTCATCTCTTTGATTACTCTATTCTTCTACCCCCTCCCCCCCCCCCCCCCCCCGCTGTCTAGTTGCGATGTACCGAGAGCCTTCGCTGCACGATGTAGGAGAGGCGGCGCCTAAAGTCGCCGGGGGCCCGCCCTCCAAAAGCACAACTAGTGAACCGGTGGTCATGAATGGCGGCAAACCAGTCAACAAACCTGACAAGGAGGCGACATAACCCCTCCTCTTTAACACCCCTCCCAACCCCCCAACCCCTCCCCACCACCACCCACAACCTCCTGGCTGACCAGAGGCCAGGAAAAGCCACAGACTCGCCCCACTGCTGCGCTCTCAATAAAACAAAAACTGCAACGAAAAAGGTAACGACACAGCTTAAACTTCTGACCGGTCAGCAGTGGGGCCGCACGTCCCGCCTCTCCTCTCTCCCTATTGGACAGATCCGGTGTCGTGTAGCGAGGCCACAAGGGGACTGCGCTGCAGTTGGTGGCGGGGACAAGAGGAGGAGGAGGAGGAGGAGGAAGAAGTCAGGGCCGGATGCCAGCCAGATATTTTTGAACTGGGACAGTGGCGAGCCCTCAGACGGGAGACAAAAAGGACTTCTGGAAAATATAAACAAAAACATGAAAGATATGTCGTCCTCACTGGTATTTTTCTGTGACAATCTATAAGAATGAGGCGCCTTTTTTCCCTCTCCTGATAGTACTGTTTTCTGTTGCCAGGTATGCTCGCTTGCTGGTGGCCACACACACACACACACACACACACACACACACACACACACACACACACACACAAAATCGACCACTTGGATTCGGCCTTTTGAGTAAATAAAGAACAGATTAAAAACATCAGCAAAGAAAACACTTTAAAACACCAAACACTGATTATTCAGATGCTTAGTCATCGATCAATTAAGATTTAGCAGAGGACATTCGGTACCGAGCTTACAATGAAATGCACTTAGAAATGTCCGAGTGCATTACAAGGTAAACACGCCTGCTAACCTAATGTTTTATCACATGTTATAAAGAGCACAGATGGCTAAAAGCATGTTTGACTTTTCAGTATTCCCTTATTATCTATTCGTTACTTATTATCCTGCACACACAAAGCACTCGTGATTATCCAGCTGCATTGTTGTACAGACACAAACCCGATTTTAGTTTCTACCTCTCTGACTTTTTTTCGGTTAGTTTTTCTGTCCCTTTTATGATGCTTTCCACATCGCTGACACAAGTGTAGCTCAGGAGAGGAGGAGATCATCGGTAAATGAAGAGTTTTATTCCACAAACGCCCTGTTTGTAGCAACACGGAGGTCACACAGGAGGCATGCTGGTGTCCGAGCAGCATGGTAGCAGTCAGTGTTTACATGGAGTAGCAGATATCTGAGGTCTGACGCGGTCAGGTGGCGATCTCAGTCACGAGGAGCCTGGTAGAAGTTTTAGTTTTTTTTCTCTGTTGCCTTCCCCAGTACTTGAAAACAAAAAGGTAGGAATGAGGGTAAAAGTGAACAGGGTACACGATGTTAAAGCCACCATGTGCAAAAAAGTGACACTGATTCGTTCACATGTGTAAATTGGAAGAAGAGGAAGTGCGCTACCAAATTAAAAGACTATTACACATAGTGGCTTTAAACCAACCTGCACAACGGCCTGTAAAATCTGTTTAGGTTACTTAATAGTGTTAGAAAAGTGGTTTCTGTAGAACACAGTGAAAACCACCAAAAAAAAAAAAAAAAAACAGCACATGTTGATTACAGCTGAATAAAGCTGCATGTAAAATCCAAACACTGACATATGGGTCTGTGAGAGAAGAATCAAAGAAGAGAAACCAAATGGACCCCCATGCTTCGCCCTCTCACTGTGACAGTCAGCTCGGCTGTTCTGGACTTGAATCCTGTTCGGCGCTCTGTTTACTTTGTCAGCAAGACCAGATGCCAATTATCTCCTCAAGAAGTCGGTCATATCGCTGAGGAGATATTAATACTGTGATCCAACTCTTCAAATTAGTGTCAGTGACAATGAGGCAGACACAAATTAATAAAGTCTGTGAGGCTCAGGATAACAGCGAGTCTGCTTTTAATGGATGAAAACAGACAGTGTGCGCCTCTCTTGCTTTGGATCCCAACTTTCTGGCAGTTTAATCACATGATTGAAACACCGTCCTGTTTGCTGAAGATGAATGACCTCCACCGATGTTGCCACAACTACAAAAGGAACGAGACAAAGGGGCCTCACAACAAAAAAATCAAGGCTGTCCCATTAATTCTCGCACTTCAACATCAATCAAACGCCCCCCCCCCCCTCTCCCCCTCCTCCTCCTCCTCACCCCTTGAAAAAAAAAGAGAAAGAAATCAGCAGCCTCAGCAACAGGTACGAGTGTGTGGAGCCACGCTGACGTGTCATGTTGTCTCGCTGTGTTGCACACAGGATTCACTCCTCATCTGAACAGACTGTGAACATACTAGACAGCTCACAGTGTTTCTAATTGGCATTTCTCAGATTTTTTTGGGTTTTGTTCCTCTTCCCCTCACATACGCCACATATTTTCCTCCCTTCGCAGAACTCATTAGCTGTCGGTGTTCACCACATCACGTGAACTCATCCAGTCATGGGGTAAAAGTTTGGCCCTGAATTGATGCTTTTTAAAGCAAAACATTGAAAAAAAAAAAAAAAAAAAAGTGATTTCTCGAGTCGAAAAACGAAACATGGAAGAGTTTTTAAGTTTCTGTCCTGTCACCGAACTGTTCTCTTGATACTGAAAATCTGCAAAGTGCGTGTGAAATATATCCCTGCTGTTGGGTCATCAGACAGAAAAAAAAAAAAAAGAAATAAAAAATAAAAAAAGAGCGAGCTATGTTAGTGCCTCTCATCCCCAGCCAAGCTCAAGATGTGAGATCCAGGGCAGCTGGAGATTTGTGTTAAAGTCTCCAGAAGTGGTTTAACCCACGATTCCCCCCAAATAAGCCTCAGAGTGTTTTTTGGACTTCCAGCTCTGTTCTGTTTCATGTTTCTCTGAATAACGTCGATGAGGAAGGAGTCTTTTTTTTTTTTTTTTTTTGACTGGTGTTGTGCTCGTCAAAGAAATGTGGATGTATTTATTGACTACTTGTTGTGTCACACTAGGGGTTACTCGTAGAAAATAAACCCTGACAATCAGGTCTATAAACGTCCTTTTTATTTTTATTTTTATTTTTTAATGTATCCCGTGTTGTCTCCGCTGCCTGTGTGGTAACCTTTCCAAAAAGCCACTTTAATGAAGCGACAGACGAGCGTGCTTTCAGTCGGCAACAAAGCTCATTGAATTATTATCAAGCACCTAATTTGTCCTACACGGCTGGCAGAGGAACGATCTCCATTCAGAGAGGACCAGCTTGTTAGGTTAGCAGTAGGGTTCCCATCCTGTGAAAGGCGCTATTAAAGATCTGTGGGACGTGCTCAAGAATTAATGACGGCCGAGGCCAGAGAAAAATGGCCTGGTTTCCTGGCTACTGCCCAAAGACCACAGCCACAATAGTGTTTCCAGGCTGGTAATCACAGCTCCTGGTTCCAAAAAACGACAGAGGCACAATTACTGTCAGCGTCTCCGGAGAGATTTCTCCCCACTGGTGGTTAACCAGGTACCAAGGCTACAATTATGAAATACCTAACAGCGCACTCGGTGCAGGAAGAGAGCAAGCTGATTTAATTAGAAGCGAGCAATCCCGTCAACCCGGGTCACTTTTAATTTCCACATACGAGCACCACTCGTCTTTCTCCTGGCAGGTACACATGTAGCCATCTTACTTCATCCTGCATGAACTGTAGCTCTGAAATCAGACGGCACAAAATGGACACAAGACGTCATAGGAAACACACACACACACACACACACACACACACACACACACACACACACACACACACATAGAAGAAGAAAAAAGAAGCCGGTGTGAGATGCCCGCTGCAGTGCAGGTGCACTTTAGAGACAGAGGAACATGTGACGGTTCGCACTCGTGATGTAGCTCGTCTCCCTCAGGTTTTCTTTGCCGTTTCTTTTTTTTGTTGTTTTCTGTTCCACTTTATTCCTCTTACAAAAGACTGCCTTATTAACATCTGAATCTGAAACGAGACAGTAAACGCGCTCTCCTCCCAGCTGTTTCTTCCTCTAAACACTCTCACCCCCCCCACACACACACACACACACAGCAGAAACACACTCCTCATCCTATTTTACTTTTCAATTATCCTTTGATCCCCAATCTTCTGTTCACTGTAACTATGCTAGCTTTTTGCTCTCTGCTCGTTGTGTAATCATGCAGCCAGAGAACTCTTTTCTCTTCCTCCTCCTCCTCCTCCTCCTCTCTCTGTTTGGACTGTTTCCCACTTGTTGCATGGTTTTTAAAAGAGGAAAGATGACGGGGGGCTAATGCATGTGGTAATGTAGGGAATGTGTTTTCAAAACAAAACAAACATTTACAGCGTACAGCACCAGTGACACTGAGCTTCTGGCTCATTTCTGCCATCGGTTTGCACAAATAGAGACGCTGCAGCGTGTGGTTCATTTATACATTCAGATATCAAACATCTGGTTTTCCAGTGGAGTCAGAAACAACTTGCAAAGACATTTGTTTTTTTTTACAACATAATCTGTCTTTGCAATAATGCAGCACTGCATTAAAAACTTTTAGTGGAGCATCAATATTTAATTCTTTTGGCTGAAAGCAAAGAAAAAATACAATTATAACCAAAAACACATGAATAAGTAAGTGTTTGATATTCGTTGCTTCTTCTTTTAACAACGCTGGATTTGAGTTCAGGTAGATATTACGGATGCTGTTAGATGTCGGTGGAAACTATTCGTTATTCTACCGCAGATTTATCTTGAAAGTATGAACACGCCCTGGTGGACAATCTTCTTAGACAAAAAAAGTCATGTTAAGTATAAAAAAAACAGACTCATAAATGAAGCCACAAGCTAAGTGTGACTGGTGCCAACCTTAAAGGAGATTACTCTGTCTGTCAGTAAACGTACAGTTACCTTTACATACATATTATGCAAACAGTTTGTCTGCACTGTACAGTTTGTGTCCAAATCCATTGTATACACACAGAAAACAACAATATTGAATAAAGGATTTATAGAAAGGAAGCGGGACTGGACTGATTCATTCAATTTTTGATATCATCCTTTAATCTATCCATCTGTTTAATACCAGCACTCTCAGGTTGAAAGTATTCAAGGACCACACACACACACACACACACACACACACACACACACACACACACAGCTGACAGCCCTTTCAATAAAGCCCTTTATTTGTTTGTGTTGACCGAAGGGCAGACTGTATTATTATCCAATGCAGCAGCAGAAAATAGGCAGTAAATGACAGACTTTGCTGTGCAAAAGGACAGCAGACTCTTCAGCTGCTTGTGCAGCGAGCTCTCACACATTTAACTAAGTACAACCTCACAAAGGAAGTGACATCACTCAGGTTAAATGAGCTGTGGGCCTAAACTGACCCCCACATTCCCAGTCTGTTGTGTACGGTTTGTATCCTGTTGCCTTTAAATACTCAGCTGAGCCTGATTGGGACTTTATTCACTCGTCAAATTGATGGACAACGTTCTCCCAAGAATACAGAGAGCATCGGTGTCAGCAAATCAGATCACAAGGTGCTTCAAAAAAACAGCAGACAAACATTTTATCATTTAATTTGAGGACTTGTTGATGCGAATTGTTGGACATGTTAGAAATGTGGGCAGCGACTCCGAGGTGTGGAGCCGGTCTAGACGTCAGTCTGTGACGGTGACTCATATTCGCCGCCAAACACCTGCTATCGCCTCGATTCCGCGAGTTTGATCCTTGATCTTGAAATTTCATGAAAACTGAAACGGATTTGACGGATCAAAATAGTCACCACCGCCTGCAAAATAGCTGAAGAAACAACTCGATTCTTCTTCTTTTTTCTTCCTTTCACATGAAATCACATCTCTGCTGTGCAAGAGGCAAAAGAATAGAGAAAAGGACATCTATCAAAATCTATAGTTAATCGAGAAAGAGACAGAGTTTGATGGAAGAACTATTAAACGGCTGGAGAGACAGATGAACCAGCAAATACAGTAATGAGGTGGATGTAATTAACAAATTAGCATATGTAGATTTAATGTAAATGAAGTGCACTCTGAAGAGCAGCAGTGTTTAATGAGCGAGGAGGCAGGTTATATAGAACTGGAACTATAGCCGGTGAGAAACTGGAGCTCTTTCATCCCTCCTTACTTATTTCCCCTGCGACTCTTTATGATGGTGTTTCACCATTTCTCACGTTATCATGCGCACAGCGACATCTCGACATCTTTCATGGCGAGATCAGAAGCCTCCTGCATAAATCTCGATTTTTAACCTCCGTACTTTGTCATCGTACCGCTGCGTGTGATTCATCGCTCTGCAGGTAAATTCAATTAGACCGACCGAATACGAGCAAAGTGACGTTAAGAATAGATTCAGCGGCTCGTTTGTTTTTCTGCAATGTTCATGTTCATGTATCTTACTATAAATTGTACGGAGCTTCTTGCACGTTATATTCTACATACAAATTATTACCCCAAAGGCAATTTTCAATACTTCTGGTCTGTGACAGTTCTACAGATGACTTCACATAAAGTCTCATTTAATTTCAGCAGAAGACAAACGGAGAGGTTTAGCATGACCTCACTCACAGCGAAGAAAAGAGATTTGGAACCATATTAAAACTGAATTCTGCAAAATGTACTCACCGTTTTGTGATCTTAGCTTCACCTAAGTGTAACTTCACTGAACCCACGAGATCCCCGTGGCCGGCAGCTAAATGAAAACTCCATTATTCTCAAAGCAAAATGGCTGAACAGTAATCTCTTATTAAAAAGCAGCCAATTATAGACAGAAAGGAAAAAAAACGGCATTCGGTTATCACGCAGCACAAAATGTTTCGATTTCCCGTCTGTTTGATTAATTTCATTAAAACAGTATCGAGTAGGGATTTTCGGTGTCTTATCTGCCACAAATGCACACACACACACACACACACACACACACACACACACACACACACAGTATGCCCATGCTGAAGCAATGTGTTTGAGGCGGCATTGAGAGCTCACTTGAGAGACTGTTTCTGTCTGCCTCATTATCATCAAAGACAACAGGCGCTGGCGCACACACACACACACACACACACACACACACACACACACACACACACACACACACACACACACACACACACACACCAGAGATGGTTTTCATAGTAATCGCGGACACTTCAAGCCGCAATATCCCTCGCAGCTGCTGCCACGTGAGAAACCTCGTATCTCCAGAGCAGAAAGGAAGAAGAAGAAGAAGAGCAGCTCGCAGCTTTGACCTCCCGGTGTCATTTCCGCCTATCCAGATGTTTTCCAATGGCCTCACATGTGGCGGAAACTTAATTAGCAACACTGTGAGGTTCTCACCAGACAAAAGCGTTATATAAGGTAGCCTGACAGCGGGTTTCTTTTAATTTTATATCCCCATGGCAACCAGGCTGCTGTCAGTCATGCTGAAAGGTTAAGATCAAACCCCCGACTCTTTCTTTTTATCGCCTTTTGACTGACAATGAAAATAAAAGGGGATTTTTCTTTTTTCCTCACAGGCTCTGAAACAATATCCAGATTATCACGGGACACAAAAAGTCCCCACTGAAGCCCAGGACGATGGAATACATCATTATTGATGGATTCTATCCTGATGAATCATAATTAGGCTCCAATTGACAAACTAAACCTCCTCTGACTTAAAAAAATATAGATGAAGGTCAGAGGTCAGAGTCGTCACGGTAAAGCTGCTGTCACTCATTCTTTTGGTCTCTTCCCGTTTAAACCCCTCTCCTCAGATTGTTTTCCTTTTCTTCTCCCCGTCTCCTCCCATTTTTCTCCTCCTCCTCCGTCATTCATTCATCGTTTCTTCCTCAAGCCAAGAAGGGAAAGGCTGGCGAGGAAAGGAAGTGAAACATGCTGGCAGGAGGAGAGGAAGGAATAATTTTCCTCTCAGGTGATAACTGACATTTGATGGACGGACACACACACACACACACACACACACACACACACACACACACACACACACACACACACACACACACACACATACATACACACAGAAAAAAAAGAGAGAGAGAAGGAGAGTAGGGCAGAGTAGCATCCAGCCGAGCAAGCGCGCAGTCTGAATACTGATTAACCAATCAGAGCCCATTTCTGCCCGGCACCAGAGATACTCGTTGGCTGCCATGGCAACCAAGAAAGCATCATAGCCGAAAGGAGAAGGAGGAAGAGCCTCTTTACTGATGTTGGTCTGAGAGGAGGAAGAAGAAAAAAAATCTCTCCTCAAGACTTGAGAGAGGAAAATCACAGAACTAAATCTAAACTTTGGTTGCTATGGAAATGTCTTCGCAGTTTGTTATTATAACTTTAGAGGGTGGCAATATGAATGTCCAATATTCACTAGCTGTGCAGCAAATGTGCTCTAAGCCAAAACAACCAAATGAGCTAAAATAAGTTAACATGATTCTTATCAGAGCTGCACAGCTGGGTGATCACGATTTTAATAAAGGAAAATTTGATTAATACAACTTTTAATTAAGATGTATATTTTCACATGACATCACTGCCCTGTGTTGCTTAGTGCATGTGATCAAACCTGTTGCTGGATTTATTCTGGACAGAGGTTGTGAAACACTGACTGTGACACATTTCATTATCTGAGAGGCTCTGAAAGAGAGAAAAGAGAACAAAATTAAAAGACAGAGCGCCTTTGTCTCGCTGCTTCGGCAATATTGTTCTCAACTGTCATGCAAATGAGGAGCAGCGGACTGAGGAAAACACAGAGAAACGGGCAGAACGGAAAGAGATAGTCAATGGAAATTATTATTCCATATGGAGCCAAGAGCAAGGAGAGTCTCTTTGTGCACATTTAAATATCAACTTTGAAAAGGTAATTCTGAATTGGGTAACATGCATCGACAGTGTACCCTCCACTATGATGCTATTTTACATGACACTTCTGCAGGGAATTAAAAACGGGACATTTTTTCTCTTCATTAACAAGCAGCATTTTGCACATGCAGAGTGTATTATAGCACAGAACTGCTTCTTGTCAGCGCACAAACAAGTTGTATTTACCAACCCAATCCCCGAGATTCAGATTCCTCCACACACTCCAACCGTGCTGTCGCTGGCACCAACACACGCTCACAAAGCAATGAGTCACGGGGAGGTTTTCACAGCAATCACGTCCACTTCAAGCTGTTGCGTCACTTATCTTCTCTGTTGAGCTGCGTCGTGTTCGGCTTGACCGCCGCACAGATTTATAAAGGCAGATTTAGACTAACCTACTGTACAATTGGAGTCACCAGCTAATAATACACAGAAAATCTCAAACCTCTAAATGCCCTCAACTGTTTTTTTTTTTTCTTGTTTAGTTTTTTTTAAGCTGACGAGACTTCGGCAAAACTACCTTTCACACAGCAGAGGATGTTTTTAGCTTTGGTATTATTCACCCAGTTCTTAATCGGGATCAGCTTACTAGTGAAATGTGCAAACGTTCAAAGCATCAACTACAAAGCCAGGTGGAAATTTGAGGGATTATCGAGTACTACAGCAAAAACGGGAAGAGTTCTCACAGGATTAAACCTGGGTTAACATTTCAGAAGTGTTTCCGTAAACCTTTTGGATTAGCAAGAAAGCCTGTGTCGGACTCACATTTGTTCAAATGTCTACAAAATCTTCCTTCGAGCTGCTTTTTGTGCCTGAATCGAACCAAATCTCAGGTTCTAACACTACAAGAGGACCAGTAGCCACGGCATGGAGTTGCACATCGACGTAGTGTTACAAACTGCACACTGCCGTCCACTACTTATTGAAAATTATCACCTGCCAACATATCTGCCGCACACAATAAACCTACTGATGGCGTCTATCCAACAGTCTGCCTGGCATGTGCCACAACAACAGATCAACAGTCCAAAAACGGAGGAAATACTAAATGCATGCAGCAGCTTTGTGTCTGCCCGTCTAATATCATTAGACAGACAGATGGGGAGAACAGAGAAAAGGAGGAGTGAGATTATTATAAGGTTTTGAAGGGCACCTCAGCAGCTTTAATATTGAAGTCAGAAAGAAGCCTTCATTCATAAATACTGCATTTCATCTGAATGTGATTTCCCCAGCTGGCTCTCATTTGACAAACACGCACCGATAGCCTATTATAATTTGGGATATTCAGATCTTCCATTATTGAGCTGCCTCATCATCTCCTAACTCACTAACAAGAAGCTCAAACAGATTCTAGTCGAAGTGCTGCATGTTTGTAAAGTCTTCTGTGTTTCTGCTTACAGCTTCTGCATTTCTGAAACGTGTATATTCATGCTTATAAGTGATGCACTGCTTACATTAGCATGTCTTTCCTGGAGTCTATGAATATTCCAACATATTATACAGCCAAATGAATTCTCAGTACTGTAATGCAGCGATAGAAAGCTGAAGGGAAAACAGAGCAAAGTCAGAAAACCTCATTATAACCCATAACTGACATCTATAATAATGTAAATTACAAAAAATATACAGCCAACAGCAGGTTCCCTCTACGTGCCCAGATAAGCGTGGTGAAAATTAAATGTCCTCATTTAATATTTCTGTTTTTAACAATCATCATTTTCCACAAGTTCGAGACCTTCGCCAGTTAAATGTCACCAGCGTGGTGGAAACACCAACAGTTCTGCTTTTTTTTTTTTTTTTTAAGGTAATTGTTGTTTATTTATCTCTTTTAATTAATTTAAGAGGGAAATGTATTGACTGTATCTGTGGGCAGATGGTGTTTTCCAATCAGGGAGAGCTAACAGAACCGCAACAGCTTATGTTCATAATCATTTAGCGAACAATAAGTACTGTAAGAACAAGAGAGATGTAAAACTATATTGAGATGGTTTTTGGTACTAAAATTATTATTTTCTTACAGTTACAAATAAAACACACGTAAAGTGTGAAATTTGGAGGCTTTGAAGCTGTGGAGTTAAAACTGTTTGAATTTTTAGCTGTTTAATTTACATAAAATGAATTCTATTATCTGTCTGTGTAATCTGCCCGGTTTGAAGAACCCACTGCAGAAGGAGACACAGACATAAATTAGCACCGTGGTCCACTGAAATTCAGAGCACTTTTAACAGTGCTGTCACAACTACAGCTGCTTAATGAGCACAGCAAGTTTCTGAAGGCTGAAATAACAGAAGAAAAGAAATCTCCCTGTTGCCCTCTGTTTTGAAGAGTTGAAATGACCAGAGAAACATCTGGAAACTCTTTAAATAGAGGACCATTCAGCGTGTGAATGGAAAATAGGGGAACAAGATAGAGCTGGGTCAAAAGAACCAACAGGTAACTCAGCATGTTGGTTCATTCACAAAACAAGTCCGCCGTGGCGGGTAGGAGCCATATCGAGCACTTTTTATCCCCCCGCCCCCATTTTTAGAGAGTGGCTTTGAAGTCTCAGCTCTGTGGTTTGATAGCGAGGGAAAGAGAGAGCGAGCACTTCCTTTGGAGATTTCTGAGAAGAGGCCGCTTTATTTCTGTCTACCTTTTTGCGGGTGCGGGAAGGGGGGGGAAAAAAAATGGACTAGAGCGGAGAGAGAAGAGAGACTGAGCCAGACGGAGAGATCAATGCCCGACTGCAGCACAAACAACAAGGAAAAATAAGGTGTTTTTCTTTGCAGGTTTGGTGACCTTGGCAACTGGCAATGGAGCAGAACATTTGATCGGGGTGTGTGTGCATGTGTCACAAGCAGGGGAGGTCAAGATGTTCAAATGGAAAATCAATACATTCTTTACTTACAGGTGCACATCTAGAAAAGATGGGATTGTTTTTTTTTCAAAAATAAAAGCTGCTTTGTGCTTCATTCACACAATAAGAGTTTTTTTTGTTTTTTGTTTTTTTTTACATTTTTGTTAGGAAAAGCTTTTTAGCCTGATGAGTCAGACAGTTTTGTCAGTTGATCATAGTGTAAGACACGTCTGGCCTTCCAGCAATTTCACCCGTGGGTGCAGCCGCCACTCAGCCATTCGTGGCAGGTAATTGTTCAGGTGTGTGTGTGTCGGCAGCTGTTACGGTAATTACTCTAAATTGTAAAAGGAAAAAAATTCTAATAAATAAATAAACTTCGTTACGATGCTTCAGGGCTTCAGTGTGTGTCAGTCTACTACCAAATAGGAGGTAATATATTCACAAGTGTATTTATCACCTTCTGTCTTTAAACTGCCAGCAGTCGATAAATCTCCGGCTCGTTAACAGTGAACTGCTCTTTACTGTCACAGTTTGAGCAGCCGGGTCCGATTTTGAAGGAATATGAGCTGGGTTGTGTTGTTATGTGACGTACTACTGTAATCATATCGCTCTGGGGAAAACAGACGAGTCCACGTAATTAATTTCACAATGTAATGTCCTCCCTGGAGTTAATACGCTGGACTCTTAACAAGCCCTCTGATGCCCTTATGATGAGTTTCAAGCTGCAACCCTGTTGAAAATAAACAACATTTCTCAGGTCACTCAGGTCAAAATTTGATGATGTATGTGTGTTTGGTAATAAACCAAAGCCAGCCCCATCACCTCCTTGCAGGCGACTGTTTTACATCTCTAATCTAACCACGGTCTGTTTGACTGAAAGCTCAGACAACAATGTGTTTGCAAAGGAGACGAACGCTTTAATTTATTGTCTCTACAGAATAACGTTGTCCTTCATTTTTCTACTTTATGATAATTAGCAGCTGCTGTACAAAACTATACGCAGGTTAAATATCTTTCTCAGGGAACTAATCAGAAACCAAATTAATTCATGAGTTTATTCCCTGAATGCCATGCTGCTTATTTCTTAAAATGACCTAAAAATGTATCATCTATATACAGACTATGATGACAAACTGTCTCTGTTTCATCACTTAAAATATGAAGATTCTGCACTACTTCCATCAAACTTGAACAACACAAACAAACAGAGCCTCCCGTTTCCTCCCACATCCCTCTCCGTCCGTCCATCCGGCTCTCCCTCTGTTTTTGCTGTCTGTCAATAGCGGAAACTTTGGCATTTCCAGTCTGCAGACAGCTTCTCCCATCAGGCCTCATGACTGACGGTGGGACTCTCGCGCATGCTTATGAATACGAGTGCGCTAATAAAGGATTCTTTGCTCGTCCTTTAATGTGTCCATCAATCCATTTGACCGTCTAAGCTGAATAAATATCTTTAAAGCAGCCACAGCTTGTGCTGCACAAATGTCACACTCAATAACTGAAATCACCACGGCTTACCGGCGTGTCTACGGGCGGTGATGTCGACCAGCCGTTTGCTCATCCAACACTTTAGTCCACCGCAATAAATAAAAAATAAAATAAAAAAAAACATTTTGCTAGATGTCATGAACATTGGTACAGATACAGCCAATTACAGATAAACCAGGAGGCAGGAAACGGCAGTGAAAATGTCACATAGCTCTCCTTCTATAGGATTCAATAGCACAAGTACAGTGATGGAAGAGGACTGGAGAACAATAACTCACATTCACCGGAACATTTTTCAAAACATGTTGTGTGGCAAATAATTCTAGCTTTTTTTTTTTTTTTTTTTTTTTTTAATAATAAATATATCAATCTGAACAACTTTCACAAATTGGTTGATTAAATATATTGCTTACCCTTTAAATTACAAAATAAAAGTTATCATGTTTGCAAATAAGTCATTAAATGTCCTTGTACTTTTCGTTGTGTGCATCATGTCGCTGCTCAAGTTAACTTGTTCTCTGTAGAAACATTTAGTTCCCATTTCTTTAATTACTTAAGTCAATTTACATTAATATTGTCTCTTATTTGTATATTATTACATCCTGTAGTATTCCACCTAAACATGAAATGAGGTCATACAGCAGCTCTTTGGGCTCACAGAAGTTACGCAACCGGCAAAATCAATAACTCACCATGGCAACGGGAAATAGCTTCACTGCGTGCGCACTGCAGCTCGACACAGCACTTAAATATGAAACTTTTTTTTTTTTTTTTATAATTTTGTGCTGATAGAAGTAAACAACGTTACGTCATAAAGACGAGCCGCCCGCTGAAAACACAATAAAAAAATAGCTGTTATTATTATTGGGGAACTTGTGGGTGAAATGTTTGATGACGTCCCCGCCAAGATTCAAAACCCGGATGAGGGGGGCGGGGCGTGGGCGTGTCTTCTTCTCTTTGTCTACCAACTTCTTCTGCCTTATAGGTGACACCGCCACCTGCTGGTTTGGAGTGTACACTCACGCAATAAGATTCGCTAAACCTCTTTCTTTTTTTTTATATATTTGCCATGTATGCAACTAGTATTTCATTAATTCATTGATTTATAGTAACAATTAAACATTATTATGACCCCATAACTGACCTTGCCAAATCAATCTTGTTTATATGGCACATTTAAATGCCAGACAAAGACTTGAAACATGAAAGGTGAATCTATAAACGTCCTGAAGTCAGACGCAAACCGACAGCAACATGTTGATATCCTGCATCTTGTTTTCATATTCGTTGTATCTTTGCTTCTTAACAGGAACAGAAGGACGACAGAAGCCTTTAACAAGTGCGGCTTTAAAGAGTGCTTTCATCAGTGGGACAGTGAGAGGAATCTGTCAAAGCTCTGCACAGCACAACAAAACATGTTTTTGATATTGTAGCTCGTTTTAATCAGAGAAAAGATAAGAAATAACTCGGATTTGACAAATAACTCGGGTCAGATCTGAACCTGTGATGTCACAATGTGGGGTTCATTACACGCACCCACCCGGAGGAAGATATCTCATGCTCAAAAACCAGCCTTTAAATACAGCCACGTGCTCACAGTGTAACTCCTTTTGACTGTAAGGCCCCGAACTCACCTCACAGATACAGTACACCACCAACACAACTCGACAGCATCCAGCCAAGACTGCACCGTCATGTCTCTCTGCAGCGTGTTGACGGGCAGCTCTGCTGTCCTGAGGACGCTGAGGAGCTGCAGCATCATCCGCAACTGAAAACCATTTGATCAGAGAGTGATGGCAACTCAGCTGGAACTGTCGACATGTTGTCTGTCCCACGTGTTGAATGCTCCCCCCTCTGTCTGCATGGCTGGCTGCCTACAGCGACGGCCTGATCCTCTCCCAAGTAACATAACACAGAATTTGACGAAGCAGACGCCATCAAAAATGAAATCTCTAAAGGGTTCTTGCTGTGATATGCGGAAGATGATGCTGTGGTTTGAATTTTAGAGGTAGAAAACATCAGATTTTCCTCTTTTCTGCTCTTCAGCTCTTCACCCAAATCTACCAAATCCAAATGAGCACATTTCAGGGAAGTACATCAAGAAGCAAACGAGGTTTGACTGCTTCAGCCGGGTGACAGAGAAGTGGCTGAGACAGCCGAGAGACGAAGAAGCCGGGAGTGCCGAGTGGATGGTCGGGGTGGGAGACCTGCTTAAAATTCAAAATAGGGAACTACAGAGCAAAGCTGTCAAGGAGCAGATGTGCGGAGGAGTCAGGTAATGCGAGGGAGAGAGAGAGAGAGAGAGAGAGAGAGAGTGAGCGGAGACGAGCCAGAAAATAAAGTAACCCTGCTGTAATGTCAAGAAATCCAGCTGAGCTGAAGTGAGCTCACCTGCCCAGGTTTGTGAAGGCAGGAACACAGAATAAGGAGCAAACATAGATTAACGTGTGCCGGTGGGGGGCCTTCGTTAGGCGTTATCTCTCCAGCCTGTATTTTTGTTTTCTCGTGTCAGCCTTTCATATTTTGTTTTTGAATCTCCGTGTGTTCTCGGATATGCTTCATATCTAGTTGTCAACAACTGAAAGAGTTTATGGAGATGAAATGTCTCCCTTTCTAGTGCTGGCTGTCATAATGCTCGGCATTTTGTGTGGCTTCAGAAGAACTTGAGGATTGTGTGCATACTTCTAGTGAGCTGGGAGAAAAAGAGGGAATAGCTGTATACTTATATGACTCTGCATATTGCAGCCGTTGCTGCAATCTGACATCGATCTGGAACTGTGGATAATTACCATCACAATTGTTGGCGATCCACTTTAAACCTCGGATCAATGGACTTGAATGACGCGTGTGTGATATCTTCAAATCTTACAAATAATGGCCACAGCGATCTGCTTTGTACATCTTACTTGGTCTAATTTTGTAACAGGAAACGAGACATAATCAGAGGAACAATGGTAACACAAATATTCATCTCACGGTTAATTATGAGGCCGCAATTAGTGAAATTCCAACCTGAGAAACCCACTTCAAAAGGTGAAAATTTGAGGGGACAATTACTGAATCCACAGCTGCGAGTAGGTCTCACACCTTGTTCTGTATCCAGGAAAAACTACCAAGACTTTAAGTATGATCTTATGGCCTAATTAGCCTCATTAAAACCCGAATAAATGCAAATGTCCAATTAAATTCTGCACGTCTATCCTCAAGACTCTTGTTAAAGCAAGATGTGAACAATGGAGGTGGATGTCTCGGACACAATGAGAGGATTTTTCAAACTGTGGCCTTACGAGGTGCAGAAAGGTGGAGCTGCTTCGCTGCTCTGAAGTGTTTCTCGGAGCTTCCTGCATGGCGATGGACTTACGCTGAACTGTGGGTCCAGCTGGCAGTCATCAGAGACGACAGGGATGAAAAGGAGTGAGGAGAATTTCCTCTTTTTGATAAGATTCTCTTCAATACACCTGCTGCCCGGAAATACCACTAAATGTCAGCTGTCTGTTGCTGGCTTGACAACACACACACACACACACACACACACACACACACACACACACACACACACACACACACACACACACACACACACACACACACACACCTTAAAGCAACATTAGGAGGTCGAAAAACAGCAGATCAGGGCCTGAGTTAGTCGCAGGGAAATGAACCTGTCCTTCAGTGGCATTCACAGAGAATATAATGGGGGAACAGAGAGATGACAGAAAGGACGGGGGCCTATTCTCCTGCTTGCATTCATGCATTTGAGGGAAGGCTGATGCATGATGGGATATGACAATGTGACAGTTGGTGTTGTTGCTTTGTCTCAGTGGGTCAAACAGGGATGTGTAAAGGCTGCTGCTGGATGTTGGGTCTGTTGTTGTGTGAAAACTAGACTTCATATTCAACCAGCTGTCCTGCTTGTACTTAACAACTGTGATGATAATTTCAGAGTGCATTTGGTAACATCTTTAACATTAGATCGGAAGATTGATACGGCTCACAATAAGGAAACAACAGGGTGGTGAGGCGGAAAATGTCCTTTAAATATATCAATAATTAGCAGTTAAAAAAGCTGAACATAACATTTTAGAACAATGCAAACTGCAGCTGCTTTGCATTGTGGAGAAATGTATTAATAAAAAAAAAAAATACATGCACATTACAATGTTCAATAAGCATACTAAAATCCCAGCATTTCCAAAGCAACTGCTCCACCCTGGCAGGAAGATCTCTCCGTCACCTCTGAGTGACCGCGAGCCCCGTGGCTAGTCAAAGTGCACATGTGGTTGTTCGTGGGCAGCTGCATCCGTTTGCCAGGTATCAGACAGGGTTCACCACACTGCAGGGCTCTGAGACGGAGGGCAGTGGTGCCACACACGCTTGAAATCCATCCATCCGTCCATCATCTCTACCTGCTTTGTCTTATACAGGGACAAATATTGGGCGAAAGGTGGGGGGACACCCTGGACTAATTCACCGACCATGCATGTGTTTGGCCACACAGGCACAGAGGAGAACATGCAAAGACGTAAAAAAAAAAAGAAATGAATTGTGACTGTTTTTGGACTATCTATTTAATTTAAGCAGTAATAGAAAGTCATATCCCAGCAGGTTGAACAGATTTAAGGCAGCACTGATCAGTAAAATAATGACAGGATCAGAGTCATTCGTTCTGCTAGATCAAAAAGAGAAATCATTTTGCTGCTGGTGGAGCCGGCAGTAACGGCACGCGAACATGTCCACGGCTGTCAAAAAGCCCACTGACACTCAGAATGAACTGATACTGGGTCAGTTAGTCGGGGAGGTCTTGCTCAATATAAAGGTCAGCAGTGCAAAGCTATTTCTACTGAGAGAAAACTGACATGAGGGGCGTTGGGATTACTGTGAGAAATGTCTTGAGCGATCCAAAACCATTTTGATGTCAAAGACCAACGTACTGACAAACACCTCTATACACTCAGATATATCAGAGACATATAGGAAGAAAAGACGATAGATAAAAGGAAGAGACAGAAAGGAAAATGAAGATCCAGGCCGTCTGTCTGTTCCAGCTCAGCAGTCAAGCCTCTCAGCCTCTCGCTACTCCGCCTTCCCAAATTGACAATTTTCTCAAAGTGTTATCCGAAAAGATGAGAGGTTGTTTCATATAGGCCTGGAGAGGCGGCTCTCTGGACAAGTAAACAAGTATTTACGCACAGACATTTGCACATTTGCACAAACAGAAGAGAATCCAGCGATTGTCTGAGTGACTCGTTGATAGGACGGCTTTCTGAGAGAGAAATGAGAGCAGACAGATGTAATACCTCCGCTACAAAGAGGCCATGTGGATACTGTGAGTGTCGACAAGGAGTTATTCATCTGAACTACAGAGTCCCACATCATGTCAGTACAAAGAGCACTGAAATTATAAGGTTCGATTCACTTGTAGGTTCTACATACAGAGCCGGGATGAGGAGAGAGGAAGTCTGATGGTGGAGAGTGGATGCTGGAAAAGAGGAGCTGCTCCCCCCTCTAGTGGTTCACCTTTTGCACAGTTCAGTCTGAAATACATCAAATAAGCTGATTATATTGCTGCAACAGCCAAAATCCTTTTCATTGCATTTGCTTGAGCAGAAATGAGCAGACGTGTAGTTATATATGCAGCAGCACCGTGGTGCTGTCCGTGGTGCTGAACTGAACCAGACACAACACGTGCTCACACAAGGTCATGCATATGGTAGAGATATCTTACATATCCTGGAAATTTGTTATACTCTTTAGTTCAACTGCAAAATAGAAAAGGAGTAACTGTTTGTCATGTCCTGTGAGCCAGCTCCATTTGCTGGACAATAACATGGGATACATTAAAAAGCTCCAAACACTAAGCGGACTCTGTAGTGCTGATTATTTTGTTGACATGCTTTTATGCAGTCAAAATTGACCTTACGTGCACACGTGCACGTCTTTTAGCTGTTTTCCTTTGGAACTTTACACAAAATCATTTATTTCCCTTAGATTAAAAAAAAAAGTATGTCACAACAATTTCATCAAGGAGAAATTCTTCTGGAAAGTTTACCTCATTGTCTGTGAGTCTTTGCCACGAGGTGGCAGTGAGTTCAAGCAAATTGAAGTCAGTCCAGCTGAGCTGCACAACACACAGCGGACGGAAGTAAAAGGTCAAACAACTCGAACACATAAAAAAGAAAGAAAAACATTTTATTAAAGAAGATTTCAATCCCCATTTTCTATACATTATGTAGTATACAATGGAGAGGACAGAGAGAAACACACCCAGGTTCAGTTACATTTCACTCAGATTCAATTCATCCCACGTGTATATGAAGGAGTTCATTGTCAGAAAGCAGTAGAGGTCTACAGACCAGAAGCAGCACCGATTTCTTTACAATAAAATAAAAGTCAAACCTGGAGCGTTTACGTGGAGTCAGTCTGCGCAGAGACTCCAGGGCTGCTGTTGGAGGAAAAGTAATCGAGACTGAAACAGCTTGTTAATCTGCAGAAGCAAACATATTTCCCATGAACCATTTGTCAACAGCAACTGCTTCAGAAATGTCAAACTCAACCTGTAATTCAAAAAGAATCTCACAAAACTTTACTCCTAGAATTTACTTTTACATTGTTAATGGTAGTTAATGGGAATTTGGTGTTTTTTAATAGACTCTGAAAGTCTTCATTAGATTTGGTTGCCGTTTAACGGCTTTATCTTTAGCCGGTGAATCTACTAAATGTTACTTTTAAAATGGCACAAGTAATAATGGAAATCTGCTCCCTGACTCACTGCTCAGGTTTGGATCATAACTAGATTCAAAGATGCTAATTTAATGTTAATGTTCTGTGTCTTAAAATATTTGATGCTTTCACTGAGGAGATTCGAGTCATTTTGACATGTTTTAATCTGTTTTTACTGACTCCTCACAATTTATGAACAAACTCAAAGGTAAAAACAGTCTTAAACATAAACAGAAGAAGAAAACTTTGCTGTCTGAGCTTTTAAAACTAATGAAGGTTATATTTCCATCCTGAAATGATGCTACAATTCTGAACAAAGTCACCTTGAATATCTCGTATGCACATGTTGCAGAGTTCCCTTAAATACACCATTAACACCTTTCTTCTTTACAATGTCAGGACTAGAGTCGTTTCAGAAAATAAACCGCCCAAGTTAACATTTATAACAAATAAATATTAAAACATGGACTTTCATTTAGAAATATTTACACTTTTTTTCATCTGAGCATTTAAAGTTCCTGTGTCTTATGCAGTGAGAAGAAGTGAGGTTGTCGTGGTTGTTGTGAGGATTGTATTCTTAAACATGATTTTCATTCAGACATAAAATTGTAAACTAATTAGGGAAATAAAACTACGTTAACCCTTAATAACATTCTTCACATCGGTTGATTCTGTGAGGGAGTTCGTCTGGTGTCAGATTTCCTTCCAGCAGTTATCAAACCATTTGGTCAAAATGATGAATACTGGGTGTTAATGAAGGCTTTTTATCTGCCGTGTCTGACTCCACATCCTCTGTGTGATTGTGATCAAGGCGACCTGACACATGAAAAAAAACCTGGATTTTAAGAGGGAGAAAGAGGAGAACTAGGGTTAGACTGATATACCGTTCAACCAATACTGATCATAAATATTAAATATTCAATACACTGAAGACTTTCATTTCTCTGCACAGATTTAGTGCTCAAATTATGTTTCCTCCCACTTTAGTGAGAACAAACCTCCAGCAGAAACACTTATTGAATAACCATACTGAAAATTATTACATTTTAATACCGGCTACAAATACAAAATTGAAAAAATATCAGTATCAGCTCATATCGGTCGAACCCTAGTGAGAGGATGGAAAAGCCACAGGTGTTGTTGTGTAAAGATGCATATGCACATACATACATACATTTTTGCATAAACCTTATGTACATACATTATGTGTGTTGGGAGGAGATTTGGCAACCACACTGAGAAAAAAAAAGAAGTTTTTTTTTTTCTCCTTCATAAGGCATGCCATGTTCGGTGGCCCGGTGTGACTCGGGGAGCTCCGTCTGACAGCAGCGTCCGTCGTCTCCTCACCCCCTTCGGATGGATTGTTTTTCCCAAAATGTTTTCCTATTGTGCAGAATTCTCGCTGAATGTCGAGCTGCATGTCATGCCGAGCTCGATTTACCGGCCCTCCGTGACTCTTCCCCGGAGCTGTGGGCTGTGATGTCATCTCTTGGCGACCACCGCTGTTGCTGCTGCTGCGAGACCAGAACAGCGCTGGATCGCTCCTCCAAGGCATGACATCCTCTTGACATTAAGCGCTTAAATGTCTGCTGCTCGGCCTCATCTGTGATGCCACAATCGCCCGCTGTATCACACCCGCATGCTCCAATGTGGGAAGCATTGTTGTGTCAGTCGCCACGTCAGATATTAGACAGTCGTCGCCCTCTGGTGGTGCCGAGTGAGGCTCGCAGTCTCGGCTCTCTGGCCCTGCAGGAGTCAGTTACAACGTGACGTTGAGAATCATAACTGTGTCAGCAGTTCCTCTTGAGCTAAAAGAAGCTAACCTGGTCGGATCTACTGGTACCGAGAGACTTTTTAGGATGTTTTGGTTTTGAAATTTTGAAAGGCAAACCTGTAGTGCTCATTGAAGTCCAGTCTGAAGCTGAGGAAGCGCAAACTCTCATCTGTACTGGTCATCAGCAACACCAGGAACTGCTGGACGATGCTCTGAGGGACAGAGAGGGAAGACAGATGAAGAGGAAACTCTGTGACAGCTGATTTCACTACAGGATGCACAGAATGATTGACGTGTGCTCCGAGAGGTGTCTCGGGCCGGTACCTGGTAGAAGTGGGTGAGGATGCGGAACTGGGAGCGCATCTTTGGTATGGTTTCCTGGAACTCCTGAATCCTCTTCTTCTCCTCGGCTTCCTGCTCGGCCGTCACTCCCCACTGACCCTAAAACACCACAAAGACACGTACTCAGACATTTCACATCGTTCTTTGTTTTTTCTCTCTCGGTTTAGCTCGACCAACTTCTCACCTCCTCCTCTCTCTGCTGCTTCTTCTCTTCGTACTGCAGCCGCAGGGTGAGTTCCTCCAGCGCTGAGCGGTAGAGGGAGTCCTGGGCGCTCTGGAACTCGATAATCTGGTCAAATATGGCCCTCAGCTGGTTCAAAAGAGACTGGACAGACAGAAGTTTATGAAGTGCGTGTGTGTGTGACAGTGAAGTCACTTGCAAAACGAATCCAATCCCGTGTGTGTTACCCTGCTGTTATTGTCCAGCAGGCATCTGGAGATGATGCTGTCCAGGAAGACGTCGTGGGCAGCAATGATGTGATCGAGGTCCTGAGCCTGCTGCACTTTGTTCCACAGCTCGTCCCAGGAGCACTCCAGCACCTACACACAGTTCAGCAGGAGTTTATGGGTTTATGATTATGCTCTTTAATTAAAAATCAGATATTATACAGTCAGCGTTGTCCACTTCAGACATAATAGTGGCGCCTTTTTGTCCACGGTGAATGTTTTTCTTGTAAGAACTGTCTCACTTTGTTTGGAACACTGAACGACCTAAAACTGGTAATAAAAACTGCACTGCATTGTTTTACAACCTCCTAAAACAGAGTTAATCTCACTAACTTTAAGATATTTGATGATGTCATAAACCATGCAGTCCTGCAGTGTTAAATTAAACAGACGCAGCATGTCGCCCTCCTTCTATAATTGCAACTCTTTACTGGACTTTTACAGCCGGTGATGGGAGCAGCGCTGCTAACGGACTCACCTCAAAGGTGATGTAGTACTGCATTTGGTGGATGAAGTGGACCATCTCGGAGGCCAGGATGTGACACTGATGCAGCACGCCGGACAACTCTGGAGGGTGAGACGCACAGAGACGGCCGACATCACTACAGGACTGCAGATTACAGATGTTTAGGAAACCTTTCCAAAAGTTGGCCGTGTGAGTGTGTTTATGTACCAGGCATGGTTTTGAGCAGCTTGGCGTTGCACATCTGTCCCTTCCAGATGTCAGTCAGGGTGTACTCCATCCTCTTGGCCCTCCACAGGAAATTAAACACACGGAGGTAGTGGCCCATACACTCTCGTGTAAACACCTGACACGCACACAAAAACACACACATAACAGTGATGAATGGGCATTTCCATATGCACATAAAGGTTATGCGGGGCCAAACACAAACACAATATATTGGAAAGTGTGTTACTGTTGCAATGGGTCCTTCAACGTGGTAGTCCAGACTGAAAACATCCCAGCCGGTGTCACCAGGAGACACCTGCCGGCAACACGAGACAAGCCAGAGATATGTAGGTCAGCTCACAGACTCCAGACTTCAAGCTCATTACAATTTAAACAGTAAAACAATTATGCTTTGACATTACCTCGAGCAGACGCACGTCCAGCCTCTTGAGGATCTCTGCATTGTCAAACTGGGCGTTGGTGGCTCTGACTGCCGTCTCCAAGATGCCCGTCAGGTTGTGTTGGTATAAAGTGGTGGCAGGACGGGCCAGCTCCGGTCTGGGGCAAAACAATTAGGAAACAATCACATGAAAGTGTACAGCTTGGTGTTAATGTGCACAGCGATCCACGACACTCAGACAGGCTCTAAAGGCAAAGATCCAGCGTGTGTGTGTCTCACTTCAGCAGGTCCATGAGGTGTCTGATGAAGTCCCCCTGTCCCAGCAGCAGGTATCTCCTCATGGCCTGCAGGTGCTCCAGCAGCAGGTAGTTGCGGTTGAGAACGTCCAGCAGGTATTTGCTGGTCTCGAAGTAGGCCGCGTCAATCTTCTCCTGGAACGCCCCCTCCAGGTCCGACAGCAGCTCTGCAGCTACGACAGCGTGGAGACGAATGAAGACATCAATGTAAAACTGATAAAAGTCTGTTGATGATTGTAATTCTAATGTAAAACTGTCATGATTATTTTCTTTCTACATTCAAGTAATTACGTGTTTGTCTTTCTTTCCCTTTAGTTTTTCTTAGTTCAAAAACTAAACAAGTACATTTATGTATTTCATATTTAAGCAGCAAGAAAGCACTTAATATTTGGCTGAACTCAGGGTCAACTCAACCTGTCCTGCTGGACGTGGAGACAGAAGAGAGCGTGACGCCCTTCAGCTCCAACAGTAAAAGCTACAAATCAAAGTGGTCAGATGAAGTCCTGCAACCTGAATCAATAGAATATGGCTAAGTATACCTCTCTGCTCTTCAGAGAAGGACAAGGCCGGTGAGCGGTAAGAGCATCGATCACCACCAGTCCACCAGCATATGTCAATATAATAATATCAATACAACGAGGACGAAACACACAAAAAAGAGGCGTCTTATCGGTCAATGATGTCATCAGTAAAAAAAGCCAGTAATGTCCTTCTCTTCTTGATGTTCTTCCTACTTATCTATAATGAGGTGTTGTGACATTAAATGCAGATTTGAAGGTGCAGTTAAATGGTTTCCCAGTGATTAATAAGTGTGTGAGATAATACGAGACACAAACGGGGATCTTTACCATCTTTCGGAGTGTCTGCAGACTTGGACGCCGACGTGATTTTGCCCGGCGACGTTCTATCGTGACAAACCTGATGCAGGAAGTTAATGGATTTACCGATCAGCAGCACCTGGAGGGACACGGGGAGAAGATAACAGGGAGATGTTTTAGTTTTATCTTGGCTGTGTCCACGGCGATGAATAAAGACATCCGTAATGATGAGTGTGGGTGGACCTTGCGGGCCTGATCCATGGTGATGAACGTGGGGATCATTGACTTCCTGAGAGAGTACTTGTCATGCCACAGACGATCCGTCTTCACGTTGGGATCCGACGCTACAAAGAACTAAGCACACACACACACACACGCACACGCACACACACTCAGAGATTAATACATAATAGAGAGCCTTAAATTGTGTATAAAATCAAATGTAACTTGTTGAAGAATAAAGTTAAACGGGTCAAACGCTGAACAAATAAGGTCCGAGGACACACTGTACAGTAACGATAGAGGTTTTCATCATTGTCACGTTCACTTATATTGTGGATTTACTTCACAGGGTGCAGTAGCTTCAACTGGCGGGAGTGCCGAAGGCTCGGTGCTCTTTGCGAGTGCTGCTTCCAACTGTCAGGGTCACTTTCTAGCCATCTCCATGAAGCAGACTAATTAGCTCAAATAAGAGTTCACGAGGGATTTCACTATCTCAAGGATGTGTTTTAAATGTCTGTTTCAAATTAATACACAAATGGGACGTTTTATCAGATCTCTGCTGGACTACGTGGGTTTTTAGTTTTTTTTAGTCATAGATACAGCTGTTGTTTATTACGTGTGTTTTAACATACTGTTTTTGGGTGCGATCTCCTGGTTCATTTCGCTCCTGGACGGTCCAGTAACTTCACCTAAACACAGCACTTAAAGCCAAAGTCCACTGCTAAGTAATGGCTAATGCTGGACACATAAATAATGTGAAGGAAAGAGAAACAGAAAGAGAGAAAGGGCAGGGAGAAGATAAAGGAGACACATCCATCACCGTGGTCTCCATTACACTCCTCTCATCAGTTCTCATTTAAGAGCCTGTCCTGCCTCTCCTCTCTTCCTTTATTCCTCCTCCTCCTCTCAGTAATGTTCCTTCTCATTGGGGTCAAACGTCAGAGCAGTTGAAGAGAACAATGTTCCAGAAATGAGCATTAAATTCTTGGCTGCTCTGTGAAAGGACCTCAGAGAGGCCAGCGTTCAACTCCATTTGGGCTGATTACAACGCCAGTTTTTCAGTGTGCAGGTGATTATAGTGTGTGAGAAAAGAGAGGAGTGTGTACCTCGTGGTAGGTGTCCTCCAGCTCTCCGTCATATATCCACCTGTACAGGAAGTTGAGGATGGGGTGAGACACCAGGCTGAGGATGTGCTGAACCAGCGCTCTCATCTGAGGGTCCCCCGTTTTCCCGTAGGCGTGGACGGCTGAAGCCAGCTCGCCTCCTTTACGACCTGCATGACACACAAGAGCAGGTACAATCTCGTTCACCTGATAACTCCATTTAGTCTGTTGAACCCACCTCTTAAATGGAACACACACACACACACACACACACACACCTTGGCAGAAGTCGACGAGGGCAGCCAGCATTTTGAGTCTGAGTTTGGGGTCGTACATCCACACCAGCAGCCTCCTGAGAGTCAAACTGCTCTCCGTGAACACGGTCACACCCTGATCATCCTCCACCTGCAACTACAGCACGCACACAGTTCAAGAACCAGTGATCAGAAGCAGAGGGGGGAATTAAACCACATGAATCTGACCCGTGTACCTGTGAGTGGAGGACAGAGAGGAGCCTGTAGTACTCCTTCAGCTCCTGGTGGAGCGAGGCACAGAAGCTCTGAGGAGAGAGGACGGAGCGTTAGTGGAGGTTCAGGTACAAAAACACAGTTAATACAAACGGAGACACACCTGTCCAACCAGTCCAAAGGCCCGGTCCAGACTCCTGGCGTCGGTGTACTTCCTGACTTTGTTGTGGAGCCAGCCGAGTTCAGCCAGTCTACTGCTGGTGTCCCTGAGGGACTTGCACAGCACCACCTGTTGGGGAACAGCAAACATTACAACACATAGACCCACAGGGATGTTTTATGTTTTCAGTAAGTCATCTTCCACAGATTTTGGAGGCATGATTATAGTTATATAAAAATCTGAACCACTCTTTTAGCAAGTATCACGCATCACAAATTTCCTCCCGAAAGCCACGACAGAGTTAAGTCAGAGAGATTACCGGAGGTCACGTAATTCGCCGACTCTAACTGGAATGGCTTTCTCGCAGCAACAGGCTGGGAAGAGTTTTCATTTAATGATGGATTCAATCTTCAACCGCCTAACGAAACCTTTTGCCCAGGGAGCTTTACAGAAAGGTTAAGTGGCCAAAGCAAAAATAAAAATATCTCCGTCCTTGGCTAATTTATCGGAGTGGCTCCTTCTCCATCAGGACGGTGTCTGCAGCAGATTGACCACCAATCTATGTTTAGTACAACAGTGAATACGGGACTATGGGACTAGTTCCATCTCTGGCCTTCCTATTGATAATATGACAAAGTGGAGGAGTGGGGGAATACAAGAAATTGACCGGACAGACAAAAGAATAGAAAGCCGAGGTCGAAGTGGCTGAGAGCCAAAGAGCTTCATATTGATCTGTTGGATCTTTCTTTTAACATCCAATCAGCGACAATTGCCTTCATATCATATCATCTACTCTGGATATTACTTCAAATCTGCCTAATAAGAAAAAGTGATCTTTGAGTGATCTTTGAGTGGTTAAAGGTCCTCCTGAAAACGTCCGTCTCTTCATCTTGTGTTTGTCCTTGAAGTCATGAGAGGATGCAGGCTCGATGCAGGTGCATGTACCTTGCAGTCTATTTTGTAGCAGCTATCCTGGGCGTTCATCTTGATGAACTTGCCATCGATTCCCTGGAAGACGTAGAGGATGTCCCGCACCAGCGCCGCCTCGCTCACCTCTCCTGCACCAGCAGAGGACGAGAGGACGGAGAATTCAGTGTGTAGAGCAGACACAGATTGTGTTATTAGTTTGAGGTAACTAAGAGTCACATAAACTTCATGATTTCATGCTCTCTGCATTTCTGGGACAAACATATAAATTAAATAAGCTTTTTAAGACAACTGGACAGAAGAGATTAAGAAGTCAACACAATGGAAACTGATTGGGGACCTCAATCAAAATATATACACACAACTTGTCCAATGTGATGCACTACGTGCCGGCACTGTCACTCACCGGCTGGGTCGCCGTCTCGGCGAGGACGGACAACTCTTGTGGAGGGAAGTGGAGGCCCGAAGGGTAGCCGGGTAGTGGGCGGGGCCAGAACTGAGGAAGGGGAGGAGCTTACAGGAAGAGTCCAGGCTAACCGAGAGCCCAGAGACTGACCGCCTCCAGCTGCAGATTGAGGAGGTTGACTGAAACACACACATTCATTGTTCTCATGAGGGTCTGACTACTTGTTTTTGTCTCGTCTTTGTTCATTTGTATGGCTGCTGGTCACATGTGATATGTTATTATTCAAAGAAAACGTGGAGGGGCCAATGTACAAAATAAAAGCATCTCAATCAGATGAAATGCTACCAAGAATGTGTGGCATTTCAAAGTGACTTCACCCACACAGTATGCAAAGCAATGGGAGCTTTTTTGATGTCTTGAAGTGAGTACCTGCCCTTTTACGACCCAAAGGTGAGGCCAGACAGCTCACTGCTCATTCGTAAGTGAAGGACTCCTCCATTATTAATGATGCCTCATAAAAACTGTTACAAGAGGTCTGACTGAGAGGCGAGTTCGTTTTCTGGTGCTAATTGATGCTTCTTGTCTCTGGATGAACATCCCATAATAGTATCCCTGCATTCCCCTGAGCCTTTCGATTGAACCGGCTTAAACACAAGCTGAAAAGTGAGGATCAGGTATGAAGATGGAAAATCTTCAGACCGTCAGATGTTATTACATTATTACAGATGTTGATTCATTTAGTGTCGGTTCGGCTGAAGTTCACAGCAGAGTTTCCCTGAGTGCACTTAATGAAGTTTATCCATTAGGAGCCATTAAAACTGCCTGCAACGTGCGAGGATTATATCGTGACCGACAAAATCCCAACGGAGTAGAAATTTATACAAGTTCCTATGAAAATGCTCACCCAGCCAGCAGCGACTGTGGTGTCGGAGTGGGTCCGTTCAGCGTGTAGACTCCGAGACTGGCGATCCCGCTGGTTCCAAGGCTGGCTGACAGGCCCGCGCTCCTGTCGCCGTAGCCCAAGGCCAGGCTCTGGGGACGGGTGCAGTAGAACGGGGTGGAGTGGGCGTCCCTGGGGAGGGCTTGAGCAAACAGTGCCCCATAGTTTCCAACCTGAGAGGGACAGACAGGTAGTTCAACAATTTCTTAAATATGTAATCTAAAAAATATTTTAAGATTCTGTGTGTGTGTGTGTGTGTGTGTGTGTGTGTGTGTGTGTGTGTGTGTGTGTGTGTGTGTGTGTGTGTGTGTGTGTGTGTGTGTGTGTCCCTCACCCTGCTGGATGGTTTGCGGGGGTCTTCAGAGAGGCTGAGCAGCAGGTAGAGGACGGACCAGCGATGCTTGAGAACACCCTGGCAAACCGTTAAAATAAGAGCAAAGAAACACGATTATCATCCGTATGGAAACTTACACTGAAGACAAATATAGTCAATTAATATATGAACAAATTCACTATTCCTGTGTAATTAAATATAACTATTAAAATGCTTGATCTAAGTATAATTGAGGCATATGTATCATATAAATATGCTCTGTCCTGAGTCAAGTGGAAAACTGTTTCATCAGTTTTACTTCTGGTTCAGAAGTTAACAGTTCAGATCTGAAAGAAACACAAACACCAACCTGTGTCTGAAGTTTTCTATGCAACTCTGAGAACAGAGCAGCGTCCGCTTCTCTCCTTTGCTTCAGCACTGAAACAGCATGAAGGAGGTTAGCCGAGTGTCTCCGGCACTCCTGACTCGTTTACATACAAGCAAACATCAAAGCTGGAAAAGTTCTCAGACTGAATAATGAAAAGAAACCTCTCCACAAACATTATTATGTATTTGGGATTAAAATCTGCAGAGTGGAAAAAAAAAAAAAAAAAAAACAGGAAAGCATAATATCTTTCTGTACTTCTACAGTATTGAACTTCATAACTTGAATGTGTTAACTTATTTTAAGAACTACATGAAACCTACTCTACATTGCTTGAAATCCTGTGATTCAAGTTAAACTTGTTCTGACTTTATCACGTTAACAACAGAAATCCAGACATCGCTTTCACATTTTTCACACAACCCCACAAAATACAGAATACAGTAAGTGTGCTATTTTCAGCATCGAAGCTTGGATCAATTGTTTTCCCACTAATGGTGCAACCTTGGCTGCTATAAAAGTAAATTGGGACTCCAGCATTAAACAGCAAATGCCGATAGGGATACATAAAAAAAAAAAACATCTGACAGCAACCGAGGCGATCGCATTTACCGGGTGGATCAACCACAGACAAAGGACCCAGAAATGTTTTGTTCTGTCCCGATCAAAGAGTCCAGAACCAGACGATATTTAGTTTATTATCCCGGAGGACTTAAGGAACCAGAAATTATTAACATTTTACAAGATGGAATCTGACGGGTTTTTTGCATTATTTTAATTAAAAAAAGGACTCAAGATGATGAATTGATTATTAAACTCGTTAGTGATCAACTCTCTGTGCAGCTTTAGTCGACTTACATTCTTTCTTGATCTTTTCCGACACCAGGAACTCGTCTCGTTCAATAGTGGGAGCATAGTTGCTGCCAATGACTCGCACAGCATACTGGAACTGGTGGGCAACTTCAGCTGGGAAAACAAACATCAAATAAAGGTCATCATGCCATGCAAACCAACAATAATGAACATTTTCCTGATGTTTTCAAACAGTTGTGAAAGCAAAGTGTGACACTTTTAACTTCGCAGGATGCTGGTGTTTAATAAAAGGATTGTGAATTAACAGGTGGAGCAAAACTTGTCTGTCAACAAAGCCCGAAGAGTAAATCACGTCAATGACTCGTAATCATGCGATATTTGTGGAGAGCTTTGCTGCTGTCTTCCATCAAAGACGCCTCGCATCTAAGCAGGTCTGCTGCCAGCAATACACGAGTGCATCCAATAGCCATGTTCAAACAAATCAAAATAACAGCATGGAAATACAGCAGAACACGTCATCAGACGGAAGATAACGGTGCATCCCGGTGCCAACCGGAGGTACCGGGATGAGCAGCGTCTACGCAGAAATAAATCGGCTTTAATAGAAAGCGTTAAATCTGATATTTAACTAGAAAAGCCGTTAAGACATGAATTATGTTGTAATTCAGGTCGGTGAATATCCGAAAGACTTCCAGTGAGACTTCAAGCGTTTTCTCCGACATCCCGTCACTCAAACACACCGGGGCGAGTCGGCGCACGGTGTCGGAAACCGCTCTTATTTATGAAATCACGTCTGTCCGGTGTTTAATATGTGAGCCGAATTTTCCGGGACACGTCGAAGATCCAGCCGATGTCTTCACGTCGTGTGTGAAACGTTTCGTCGACGAGAACGAGTGTAATCCGTGAGCGAGCTTAGCTTTGACGAGAGGACCGTATGAGCTGGCGTTCAACCGGCGTACCTTCGCTTTTCCCGGTTATTCTGCAGCAGAGGCTTTGGAGAAGGACGTTGGGTGATTTCTGATCCAGAGTGGCCATGCTGTCCGCGGCTAACGTTTCGTGTATTTCCCGGGAAATGATGAAATGCGACCGAATAATATCAACTAACTCCAGTCTCCCACTTCGATCGACGCCATTTTGACACGCTGAGTCAAGCTGGCAGGACGAAGGAGGAACGACAACCGGAAACGTCGTCCATTCAAAATACGAGCACCGAATTTATCACGTAAAAATGAAGTTTTTACAAGCTGAACAAGAGGCACTGTCACAATAGACGAACTGAGATTAACTAAATCACAAAGAAAAACGGTTGAAGATAAATGTGGACTAAAAACAAACCCAACAAAGCAAGCTTCAGTCAGTTTTATTCTGCGCTTCGAAAACGTAAGACTTTTATTCTGAAGGCCTGAACCGGAAAAGGTTGTTATTACTATGGTAACCTTCACTCTTGTGTTTCAACAGAACCCGCCGAAAAGCGTCTCCAGGAAACAGAGGATGGACGAATGAATGAAAATAATTCCACCCTGAAACGAAGCATCGACGATTTTGGTTCCTATCCTTCGGAGTGCTCCAACAATTAACATTTACAAACTAGAGGCCCACTATATCTCCAGAATTAACTAGTTTACATAATAAAGACAATTATTTAAAGACATATTTTTCTTGAAAAAGCAAAACTCAGATGTCAGACTTTCATAGTGATTCTGCTTAGTCTAAGTTAGAAATTAGTCCAATAAAAAACCCTGATAAACATGAGTTATTGTGAACTTACGTGAGTAAAAACAGTTTAAAAAAATTATATATATATATATATATATATACTGTACTGTGTTTCTATCGTCTACAAAAGACTTGTGCTGCTCCTGCTGCTCCTGTTTATATATATTTATATATATATATATATATATATTAGTGATGTCACGAGATGTGCCGACTCACGAGATTTTCCCTGGAGGTTTGACAGCAATATAAACCCCTCAGGCTCCATTCAAAATGTGGGTTGTTGGTGGAGAGTTTGGAGAGTTTGGAGATGTAGGAGAGAAGGAGGTGATAAGATGGAGCCAGCTGGGAAGAGGAGGATTTCCCCTGTGTGGGAACACTTTGATTTGATAACTCCTAATAAGCTAAATCTAACTCTATTTCAGACACATTAGGTTTGCTTATCAAGAACTGTATTTTTCACAGTTTCTTATTTTATTCAAAGGTGAGTTGGGGTACAATAACAACACCTCATCCATGCTGAGGTGTTACCGTGCCTTGCATGAGAATAAGGAGGAAACTGGAGCTTCACCCAGCCAAGGTAAGTCATTACAATATTACAAATGCACCATCACTATTTTTCCCTGTTCACTTTTGTTTATTGTGCAAATAAAGACAGGTAACAGACACTGTATTTATTCTCTTTCAACCAGCCACCAGAAAACAAGAGCTGGATGAAGCCCTCGTCTCCATGATAGTGAAGGACACACAGCCCTTCAGTATTGTGGATAATGTTGGATTCAGGGCATTTGTGTCCAAACTGGATCCTAATTATGTCCTCCCTACAAGGCAGGTATGTATGGGTGCATGCATGAAACAAATGAGTACTTTATTGTGTCTCACAGTTCAGCACTATGTATTTTTTCCTTAAGGCTCTGAAGGCCATGGTGGAGGCCAAGTATGAGTCAGCTAAGGAGAAGGAGAAGGCTAAAGTGGAAAAGGTGGCTGCTGTTAGCCTTACTTCTGACATGTGGACATCCACAAAACCAAAAACTGTTGAGAAACTGTTATTTCTGAATAAAAATGAATAAAATGTCCCCTGTCCTGTACATCATTGTCCAAGTTACACAAGCACTTTCACTGTCCTCTGCCTGCTTAAGCCCATGCCATTTTCCTAAAGTGACAGAAAAACATGATTACACAACCTGTCATATCACATGATACGACCATTTTGGGAAAATTTACACACACAGAATACATTCAAAAAATATTTTATTATGCACATATGTGATCATTTATGTACAGAAATTATTTGGTCATACATTTTTGTAATTCATAGTCATTCCCAACAGCCATAACAGACACAAACATTCAATGCATCACATGTGGTTCAGATACAGCTGCCTGTCATTATACACTTGGCCAGCAGGTGGTTTCGTGTTCACATGAAGCTCCGAGAAATGAACCTCGATGCCTCATGAGGCTTCATCTCACCATCACTAATATATATATATATATATTTGACTTTCTACATCTAATGGACGACTCCCCTGACACAAAGGATCTTGTGACCTCCACATCTAATCAGGTTTACTGTACGGAAGCAGATACAAAGGAATCAGGAGTGACTGTTAACGGACGGGTCGTTTGCTGGAGAAGGTGTACTTGAGGTGAGTTGTGTCTTTGGAAATAGGTTTGACAGTGATTGATTGTCTGTGTTGTCTCGGTGTTGCAGATTCTGTGTGATTGTGGTCATTTGTCCACAAGAAGAGGACCGACCCACTGCACCGGTCCGTTATTCAAAACCGTCCCGTCCTCCTCTGCTGCTGCTGTGTCCGTCTCGGCCGGCGTCCCGCTTTCCTGAGAGACGAGACAAAATGGATGATGCGACGTGTCTCAAACATTTTACCACTAATATTTGTTATAAGACAGAAACACACAATAAAGACAATTTAGCTGCATTGTACTTCCTCCCTGAATGTCCTGTAATCTTTTATCTTTTATTATATTTAATCCCAACAACCTCAAAGTAAAGCCACATTTTTTTTTCTCCTCCTGTAATACTTTATTTTTTGCGTCTCGTTTTAAAAAACTACAGTGAAACTTTCATTTATTGCTTCCTGGTTTGTTGTCATAAATTCAGCTTGTTTTCAGTCCAGCTCCCTAAAAACTGCACGTTCCTGTATTTTTAATACAAATCAGCCTGGACGAAGGTTGCTGCTGCAATAATATCATAATATGCTGCAATAATATAATAATATGCTGCAATAATATCATAATATGCTGCAATAATATAATAATATGCTGCAATAATATAATAATATGGGATTTTTGCATTATTATATTTGTATTTAATTAAATATGGGTTTTTATACAACTTCAAATTATAAAGTGCATTTCTTACAAGACCCCATTTCCCTGTTTTTTTATTTTTTTTTATTTTTTTAATCTAAGGTCAATAAATTGGAGTTGTTTTGACTCACCGGAGGACTGAGTTCCGCAGGTCGGTCGGTCTCCGTCGGCACGCGGAGCAAACATTTGGGACACGTTCACCGGGAGACAACCGGGAGTCCTCATCTCCGGGGAAACGTCTTCTTCCAAAACTCCACATTTCCGGTCCCTCGATGACAATTACGGTTTCGCACGAGTTCTTTCTGCATATTTCCGTTCGTTCAAGAGTTTCTTAATATTGAACTAAATCAAAATAAACCGGAGCCGACTTGTTGCAGCGAATTTTTACTACTGCCCCCTACTGGTCATTTTAACAGACGCGTTTGTTTCTTTGTGCTGCTCTCTCCCCTCCTCTCCCCCTCCTCTCCCCCTCCTCTCTCCCTCCTCTCCCCCTCCTCTCTCCTCCTCTCCCCTCCTCTCCCCCTCCTCTCTCCCTCCTCTCTCCCTCCTCTCCCCCTCCTCTCTCCCTCCTCTCCCCTCCTCTCCCCCTCCTCTCTCCCTCCTCTCTCCTCCTCTCTCCCTCCTCTCCCCTCCTCTCCCCCCTCCTCTCTCTCTCCTCTCCCCTCCTCTCCCCCTCCTCTCTCCCTCCTCTCCCCCTCCTCTCCCCTCCTCTCCCCCTCCTCTCCCCTCCTCTCTCCTCCTCTCCCCCTCCTCTCTCCCCTCCTCTCTCCCCCTCCTCTCCCCTCCTCTCCCCCTCCTCTCTAGATCTATATATAAACATCAAAGCTGCGAACTGACTTTTGTGCTCGTGTCATTTCATTCATAATAAACATGGACACAACACTTCACAAGGTCCAATATTGCAGCAAAGCTACATCACTTCAGGGCGACAAAGACACTTCCTTGGTGGCTATTATTACTTTATTAATCCCCTCGGGGAATTTGTTTCCCGCTACAGCGGCATCTATAGATACAGGAAAGAAATAAAATAGAATACTTAAATTACAACTAACTAAACAACAGTGCAACATTTTCTCACACGGCACCGACACCTTTAACCTGATCCTGTAAAACTCATGAGGTTGTTTGACGTAACAAATGATCCCACGTTTTGTGATGATTTAACATTTGAAAAAGAGATGACAAAATTTCTGACGGTGGGAAAAAAAAACCCAAAGCTTTTCACTGAGTCATTTCACTCAGGCGCTGCTTCCATATCTCTGAAATATATGGACCTGGCAAAGGTGACGTTTCGTACTGAATGAGCGAGTAAATGGGAGTCTTTTGTCCAAAGAAAATAAAGACGCGTGACAGAAAGAGATGTTGTCGTGGCTTCGCCGATGGCCGGTAGGCGTTTCCTCTCGGTCCGCAGTTTGGCACGCAGGTCACCGTGAAGGTCAAAGCGAGTGGAAATGGAGACGAGTGTGAAGTATTTGGCAGGTTGGACGACACTTCTGGTCATTTGGTCATTGACAATAAATAAGAAAAATAAGAAACTGGTCTCTTGATGTCCGGATCTGATCTCAGAGGTTCGTCTCGTCCCGGGTCGGGTCGTTCGTGTTCTTCAGAACTCTCCTGACGACCCTCTCCAGCTCTTTCCTCGCTCGCTGTTCCTCCTCCAGCGTCCTCTTCATCCTCTTGTTGTCCTGGAGGAAGAGGAAGAGGAAGGACAACAGAAAAAAATGAGTGCAATTAACTGCTGCAACTGTGAGTACTCCGCAACCTGTGACATCCCCTAAAATACACATTAATTTTGATCCCTGAAATCGACGACTCGCCTGTTTGAGTTCGTGGACCTCGTCTTTGAGACTGTACACGGTGTCCACCAGACTCCTGCAGGGACAAAACAGCACAACTTTAACACCTTTTCATTTGACATGTGACAAACCGCAATTATATTTTATTATATATGTGGATGCATTTTCATCTCTCACCTCTCCTCCACTACAGTTTGTCCGTTGCTCCGGGTTTCCTCCACAATAATCTTCTCCTCTTCTGGGAACAACATTTGGACATCCTTCCTACTGGAGCCTGATCGAATAACGACAACAGTACAAAACACAACATATGAGAACCGCGCAAACACCAGATGATACTTTGAATGTGACATTTTGGGAAGCATCCTGTCCACTTACTTGTTTTGTTTGCATGCATTCAGTCAGCCATTAAAAGTACTGCGCTATGGGACGTATGCTTACTGAGACAACTACTAAGTATGCAAAATATAGACACACACGCACCGAGGGAAAGGTCGGGGTCGATATAGCGACACGTACGTCTAATACATCTAATAATAAACTAGCCGGTTCTCCGGCGGTTTGCAACACCGATATCTTACGAGAAAATGAGGCTGTCCTGTGACTATGGGCGGTCCAGATACTGTCGTAATCCGAGTCCTCCGATTGGTCAGAACATGGCAGGTTGCCAGGGAAACCGGCCACGGTGAGGCTGGAGTCAGCGAGCACGTGGTTGTGCATGAGGTCAGTTCCTTGCCAGGCTTTACAGAACCACGAAGGGAGGATGAGTACAAACCGTATTGAATAAAGGATGAGGGTGTAGGAGAAACCGCGGTCAGGTTTGGGCGGTCATCAAACAAAAAAAACATGGCATACGACCCGAAGGCAACCAAAA
The DNA here is from genome assembly GCF_022577435.1 of Embiotoca jacksoni. Classification (NCBI taxonomy): domain Eukaryota; kingdom Metazoa; phylum Chordata; class Actinopteri; family Embiotocidae; genus Embiotoca; species Embiotoca jacksoni. Next base: position 4,101,657 of record NW_027185382.1, on the reverse strand, counting down.
ATAAAAACAAAATAAATATACGTGGAAGAAATCAACACATTCAAAGAAACAAGTGGAAAAAGAGGGATAACGGTGATAAAAGCAAACAAGACCACAAGAACGAAGCGGTTAATGAATAAAACAATAATTGAAGGATGAGGAAAGCAAAGGAATCGAGGTAAGACATAGAAAAAAAAAAAGAGGAGAGAGAGAAAAATATTGTTAGAGCCAAAGAGAACAAACGATGGTTAGCAATAAGACGTACGGTAGCTATGCGTGTTCGTGTATGAACGATCTGTGTACACTCACTCGAGTTCAGAGTCTGTCGCGTCTTGGCGCTGGTACAATAGGCCTCGATGACTTTCAGTATCTGAGCGTCCTCCTCCAGAGCCGCTGTACCTGAAAGACCGGGACGGGACGGGACACTGAGCGGAGGACGTGGAAAAGGGTCGTGACGGTGGTTGTATATCAGTTGCCGTGATGTCCTTACTCTTTCTGACAGCGAAGTCCTCCTCTGAAGGTTTCCTCTCCGGCTTCCTCTTCGGCAGCAGCTTCTTCACGTTCTTTGGACTCTTACTCATGTCCTTTAAACAAAGAGCACAATAAAACTGAACTGATCTCTCTCTGATCTACACACATACTGTAGTACACCATTAACTTTAAATATGAGCTCCACAGTTCGGAGGTGGAGAACTGCACCTCCTTGCAGCAGATAGCGACAGAAGGCCGGAGAGGAGGCGCGGGGCGAAGGCAGCTCAGGCTCCAGGGTTGAGGGGTGCTCGGTGGCTCCGGGGGTCCCCGCGTGGGGCAGCTACTGTGGCCCGTCCCGAACGAGGAGGGATGAGGAAGGGTGTGGTAAATACTGCCGGTGCTCCCGCCGCGAGACTCCGAGTGTCTGGAGGGAGTGACGGGGCGAGAGGGCAGCTGGGAGGGGACGAGGGGACACGGTCAAAGGGACGAACGTCGACTCGCCGACTGGCTGATTAAATAGATTTCCGAAAACACGGAGACTTACTGTGTGACAGACGGACTGAGGCTTGTGTGAGAGTGTGTGTTTGGTGAGGAGGTCCAGCCAGTCTTGTAGATCGTGCTGACTGTTACACGCCACCTGCATCCGGTCACACTGACCACCTGCACGACAACACACAACAACACAAGTGGACAAAAACACCTTAAACTGGGGTTGAAGTGATTTCATAATGATTATTTCCCAGATTTCACACAATTTCTGACTTTTTTTTTCTTCAATTTTCGTAAAAACAAATCTTTGAATGATTAATGTTTAAATAATATTTATGCCAATTTACTGATCTCAGTGTATGCAAAGAGCCTAAAATCATGGAGGCGTCTAGTTAAATAGGAAACAGGGCTGACCGGATATTTCAAAAGCATTCTTCAAGTTCTCTCCATCTTCTATTCTGGAGATGAGCATTCCTGATAACGGCATCCTCCCCTACAAACAGAAAATCTGGAGAGTAATAGCTCGAATAACGCGTGATGCACAGACATCGGTTTAATCACACAGACCGTAAACACACCTGGTAGATGAATCCGCTCATCCTCAGGCTGGCAGAGAGCACGAGCAGAGTGTGAGGGAAGAGGACGAGGTAGCGCTCATTTGACTCCTAAAAAGACATAACGCTCTTTCAAAAGACACCCGACATCAATATGACGTTTCAGCTTGCGGGTTTTGATGAGTACCTGACAGTTCTCCGTGTGAACTGTGGCCTGCGACATGTGGAGAACCGGGCCGAGGGTTCTGATGTCATCTCCCTCCCAGTTTCTGATTGGCTCCGTTAGAATCTGCAGCTCCAGGTCCTTCTTCTTCCTCACCTCCTGACACTGAGCCTGGACACGCACGAAGCACAGACACAGTCCAAAATCACAAAACTCATTCAATCAAAAAATGATAGAGAAAGTCACTATCTGACAGTCATTGAGCTGTTTAATACACTTTATATCCCTAATTTCAAGACAACGTTAGTTGATACCGGCAATATTTCTGGTTTTGGGCTGTTTTAAGAGTACGCTCTGAAGTTTGATAAGTGCCCTCCTCCCAATGACTTGCTTTAAGTTTCAATAAAGACTATTTAAACCTAAATGTGAATAACAAGATGAATCTGACAGATGTCTTACTCCGAGGTTTTTAAAGGCCGCCATGGAAGCGTGGAGGTCGGCTCTGTCCGGGTGTTGGTCCTGTTTGAAAATATCAAAACGTGAGAACGCGAGAAAAAGAGCTCGTTGCTGTGCAGTTCGTTAGAGATACGAAGACGTACCTCCATGTGTCGGTCCAGTTCTTTGAGCAGCGTCGGGTATCTCTCCAGTCTAGTGAAGGGTTTACTCAGACTAGTGGTCAGGGTTAAGATCCCAGGAATGGATGCCCCTTTTGACTCCATGTACTCCCCCAACTCCTCGCTGTCAGACGCCAAACCACACACGGGACATGAGCTGCTCGCTTTCTCCTTAGCGACAGTACAACGCAGTATTTGTCAGACTGTACCTGTGTTGTGTGAGGACATTGACAGCGGACGGGTGATTGGAGCAGTAGGCCACGTAGATGATCTTCAGCTGGGGTATGAGGCTCAGGAAGAAGCCCCCGATCCTCTGCTGGCTCTCCGTGAGTCTACGCACACACAAATGACATGACAATATCAGACTGGATAAAAACAGACTGAGATTACACATTTCATACAGAAGAAACATTTAATATATGACCTTTATTTAACCAGGTAAAATCAATTGAGAACCAATTCTCATTTACAATGATGACCTGTCAGCACAGTCCACAAATTGTGGATTAATTAATAATTAATAATTAATACAATTGTGTTGTAGCTACAACTACGACACAGATTTTAAGACCGTAAAAGGTTCCACTTCTGAAAAAGTGATCCTTTAGGATATATCTACAGATATACAAACCAAACCACATTGAGTCAATTGCTTTGTTTTCTTCATCTGATTTGAATATTTTGATATCGGCCGTGTTACTTCGCCTGACCGCTAGATGTCTCTGCTGGTCTAATAACGGCCTACGTGAATGCCATGCATTAAGAAAAAGCCTTATTTTAGCCAGTGATGAAGAAGCATCGTCATCATATACTGACTTGGTATGATCCTCCAAGGACTGAACCAACATCTGCTGAAAGGTTGAAATCTCCTCAAGGTTTCCCTGAATGTGACTGATGTCAACGCTGGTGAGTCTGCAAAGGAGAGGAGAGGAGTGTATTTTGTCATAGCTGGTAGGATAGGCCGTATAATACCGTTTATATTTACATATTGAGTGGAAATGTGACAGGTTGTCAGTGCAACAGATGTGTTCCACCTCCTCTAAAATCTGACTCGGTTGAATGAAAGAACGTGTAAAAATAACTCCACCTGTCTGTGGGGTGAAGCGAGCGAAGATATGAACCCAACAGACTCTGCAGCTCCCTCGAATATTCGCTCTCTGCTTCCAGGATGTTCTGCAGGACCTGACAGAGACACGCGCTTCTCTATTATTCACAGTGAGCGATATCATTATGAAGCAATGGGAAAAGATAAGTGAGCGGTCTTAACGCCGCAGTGCTACATGCTTTTTGCCCATAAGATCCTATTCCCAGAGCAAGGATCACTGATCAAACATCGTAACAGGTTGAAACGAGTCTTTAAGGACTTGGCTTTTCGGTGGGACGTGTATTTGTTAATGACCTGATGGAGAAAGCTGGAAGACGGGCAACTGGCTTTCTGACTCCACGGGCGAATTGGTAAATCTACAACACCAGACGAGGTTTGTAGTAATGAATTGTCCCCGAAGCCTCTTCTACTTTATACAAGCTTCGTCCTGACGCTCCGGGGGGCACTTACAAGAAGAACAACTTTTATCTGTATCTTCGTTCTGCTTTTGTATTTCTCAGTGGGAACAGCACTCACTTCAGGCAGGGTGTGTGTGTGTGTGTGTGTGTGTGTGTGTGTGTGTGTGTGTGTGTGTGTGTCAGGTAGTCCAACCAAAGATGGGCTGTCTGGAGCTTGTTGTATTATTAAACACACACACACACACACACACGGCGGTGGGAGCCAACCCTGGGGCACGGCTGCCCCAGAAACCACTGGGACGGAAGAGATAACCTACATTACACTCGCTGCACTCTCTCACGCGCAGATGACACATGTAGGGGTGCAATGCAGGCTACACAAATGATACCACACACACACAGCTACACAATCATTCATTAGAAACATAATTGATTGTGACAGCAAACAAAAGCAGAGACATGTCACATGAACTCAGTCAAACAGTTAAAGCTGCACTGACCGATATATAAAGGTGACAGTTGGCTAACGGCGTATTTAAATTTGATTATTTCAACGAAACACTAAACTAAACTAAGTTTCAACATATTTTGCACACACACACAACCCAGAGTATTTTTTAAGATCGACGCTCACCACGTTGTAATACGTCTTGCTGATGATCGCGGTGTCAAAACCTCTCGGCGGACTTTTCAACGTCCCAGACTTCTCTAATGTTTTGTCTGAAAACAGAGAAACAGGGACAGTTGCGTTATTATCATCTACTATAAAGGAACGGAGTCGCATCAAAAGGACACAAAAATGCCATTTTATGCAAGAAACATCAGGGAAAGGTTGTGAAATGAGTCAGTGATACTGTAATGGTACAGTATCACTGACTCATTTCAGTGTCCTGTCCTGGTTATTGTTAACTGTATGGCCAATAATAGCCACATCCTTCAGGTCACCGTTGGCCTTGTTTGTGGACATGGGAATGTAAAGTCAAAAGAGTACCGAGTCTCGATCATGGAGAGCTTCATGTGGAGAGCAATAAAACGTGGACCTATGTTTGACCTTCAGTTCTTCTTCATGACACAAAGAAAGGCCCAATCTTAATCACAACACTTTATGTCAGGAAGAGAGATAACAGACACACCGCACCTCCAATTCATTGCTGTTTACAAGCACGGCTATCAAACCGTATGAATTTACTGCCGTGTCTCAGAGCGCTGTTATCGTGGTCGTTGTTTTCTGCTGTGAGCTTTCAGTCAGGAAGCTCCTTTTTTATACAGCGGCTCTGGAACTTCCTGTCTTTGTTTGTGCGCTAGTGAAGATTTCCTCTCCTGCCTTTCCTCCTCCGAAAGCAACGCAACCGACCGACACAATCAGATGATTCGTGAGGATGTGGCTCTCTCTCTCTCTCTCTCTCAGAGTGGGCAGCAGCTGACAGCAGCTGACAGCCTCCAGATACCTACATGTTTCAGTTCCAGTTCAGAAATCATATATTTATGGAAAACCCGCTCAGACAAACACCCTGCAGGTCCACTAAATATGTTACTACAGTTCAAACAAGCCAATTACCTCACATTTACAACGGAAACAAAGTTGTAAACAAGGGAGATTTAGGATCTCAATAAACAAACCAAAATAAAAGATACACACAAATTAGCACTCGGTCCCTCCCGGGACATTTCAAGGATAACTCGTCCAGTCTGAAACAAATCGTACCGCATCTAAAGGAGGTCGGGAACTTATTATCTGTAAGAACAGGCATGCAGGAAGTCTGTTTGTTTGTGTGCATCTCTGTGTAGGATCAATTTCTTTCCCTGCCTGGAGAAAAGATCACTTTAAATGGGACAGTCTGTTATTATCGTCTGTTATTCTTCACTAAAATGTCAAGTGTGCTGCATTTTGAAAGTAAAACTGCTATATTATATTCGTATCTTGTAGACCTGGTGGACGCGTATGACAAATATGTGATAGAAACGCTGTTCTCAAAGTTACAGATGTGAACACGTGAAAAAGTACCGAACCATAAACCGGGACCAAAACAATAAAGAGCACGCGCACAACGCCAAAAACAAAAATATCCTGAAGGACGCACAACACGTGAAGGAGCTGCCACCCACCGCTTCCTTTCAGCTCCCGCACGTAGTTACTGGGAAACCACCCGCTCTTGCCGTTCAGCGAGCCTTCCCACCAGCCCCCGTCCTCCTGCCTGCTCACGCCGATGATGTCGCCCTTGGAGAAGGAGAGTTCGTCCTCGTTGGTCTGCTGGAAGGCGAAGCGCGCCTTGACTAGGATGTGGCCACACCCGCTGCCCTCTGACATGTCCTGGGTACGAAGACAACACGAAAAACACGCAGATGGACGGAGGATCGATATCCGGCCTTTTCAGACGCTGCTGTCGTTACTCGTGCTGTTGTCATGGTAACTCACCAGGCTGCGGTACTGAGGCTGCAGTTTGGAGGAGTGACTTTGGGTGTTCAGAGAGTCAAATGACTTGATCCTCAAAGTTGAGGAGTGCGGCTCGCGCACACCGTCTCCGGGAACACCCAAATCTGAAAGTAAACAATGCTTCAGTTAATAATTGTGAAACAATTAAAAAAAAAAAAACTCATTAGAAATCCCACTAAATATTTACTGAGAAACTAACACCAACTGGAAAGTGCAAAATAAAAAAGACCCACGGAAGAATCTTACCTTCAGTAGCTTTGTTCAGGGCAACCAAGGAGTTTAACACCTTGGAGAAGTTCAGTCCCTGCAGCAGGTCGTTGACCTCAAAAGGCTTAAAAGGAGACAAAAACAAATAAGGAATATGAAATCATTTTCGTACTTAAAAAAAACACACAAAAAAACAAATACAACTATTTGAAATGAGTTTATAGCTGAAGTAACCACTCATTTACATTAGACATACATCAGCCTGAAAATGAAGAAGTTTAGTGGGGGTTTGCATCTCTGCTCCAACTGGATCAGGATTACTCAAAGTCTGAGCTCCCCCCTGTAATCTCACCATCTCACACACACACACACACACACACACACACACACACACACACACACACAATGAAAATACGTCTGAAGCTTCTAATCTTGTGTGTACCACACACACGGACTGACTTCTGCATTCCCAAGGCGTGCAGGTGGAGCGACTTGAAGTCAGATTTACTAAATAATAAACATTTCAAATGAAATATTTCCAGCCTAGAATCTGAGATTCGACTCTCTGCTCTTTTTTACGTCGTCGTTCTTTTAAGATTTAAGGTTTGATTTATGCACACGAGCATAAATGATCGGTAGTCAGAGAAAGTATGGAGCCGGCCGTTAATACACACTTTCGCCTCTCCGACTGGCGCCGGCCCAAGAGACAACATGAGGCACCAGATACACACGTTTTGGGCATTTCCTGTAGCCGGAGCTCCTTTTAGGTTCCACAGAACAACAACGAGTCAATGCACTTGATCAATAGTGGAATCTGACACTATGAACCACATCAGCAACAAAGAAGAAGCACTTGCACAAAGATCTTATTTCTTACTAATGAGCACAACTGCGTTTGATATTAAAATAACATGACGGTTTATTGATCCCCCAAATTTCACATGATTGATATGGTTGAAGTATGTATGAAGCCAAAACAGATGCTGTAACACAGAGGACATGTTTCAAGTGCACTCCATGAATTTCAATTACAGGGGCTGACGAATATTTTTTTTTTTATCATAATATCCACATATCCCAAAATGTTTATTTTTAAATTGGCATCAAAATTTCTTTAAAAATCTATCAAATCCTTTTTCTTTTCTTTTTTTTTTATAACACTCTCGCCTGCAGCTGTGTAAAGCAGAGAGCACATATGCAGGGAGCGCTTGATTGAACGTTGCACCGAGCCAAAATATAAGTTTAATTAACGGCATGAGCAAAAAAAAAAAGGTCTGAATTGTGCAGCTCCTGTTAATCAGAGTTGGTCCACACTCATGCTGCCGCTGCGCTCTCTAATCCTCCTCGATCTGTTTGTCCTGACGAATGTCTAAAAGAATTACTACGCTGATGTCACTGAGACTGCTGGTAATGGAGACCTTGGCTTCCAGCAACATGGCTGACATGCCTCTAATCAACCTGATTGGAAAAACCCACTGGCTGCCCAGCGAGCTGCATTGCATCAGCATCAGCCCACTCTTCTCCTCATTTCACATCTGCAGCTCCTGTTGAATAATCTGCTCTTTTCCTTTATGACTCCGTGGTTTTTTTTTGTCCACGTCTTATCTAAGACTATTACATATATATGTGTATATATATACACATACACACACATATATATATATATACACATACACATATATATATATATATATATGTATATGCCCTTATATATGTGCCCTTTATTCACTCAGGATATAACCTGGCGTGACCATGTGCACGCACCCTCGTCATGTCGACAACAGGCCAACAACATATCAATTATTTCCAACTTCATATTTGCCCATATCTGTGCCAAACAGCTGTTTATTGATTCTTTTAATCAACTCACACAAAATCAAAAATGTCATTTCATGTCGTGGCCGCAGACTTCAGGAGCTTGCTGGTGAATTTCTTTCTTATTTACTTTTGATTGTGGCTCTAACAAACAGGAGTGAAGACGTTGAATCGATAGATGTGTTTGTGGAGTTGTGAGGCAGCCTGATTTAAAGGCTGAGGATAAACACTGTTGATTTGTTTGTTTGTTTGTGAGCTCACCTCCACACCGAAAGCCCCGCAGCCTTTAATGAACTCGGAGATGTTCCTCTGAAACTCGCTTTCACCTCTCGGTTCCTGCAAAAACTACACAAACAGAAATCCCCACGTTAGCCCCAAACCTTCACTCCAAGTGTAAACAAAGTGTGCATGTGCTTGTTTCAGGTGATTCATCTCAGCTGTTGCCGGTGCACTTGTTACTCGCTGCTTTCCAGGACCGAGCTGGTCAGCAGCGCAACTTCCGGTTACAACTTTCAAACTAAAGTTTGAACTGACGTGTTTTTCTTTGCATGTGTTTAAATTTGGACTTTTGTTGAAAAACAACTTTTACCATCATTTTACTGCAGTAAGTCGTTGAGGATGTAATTGTTGTAGAACAGTCGATCTTTATTTGATGGCTACTTGTTGGAGTTTTTATATTGTCCTCCAAGCCTGTGTTAGTTTTCACAATATCTCAAGCACATTACGAGAAACTGGATAAAAACACAGATTACACAACGTGTAAAGAAATCGAAAGCCTTAAAAGTTAACTAGTTGTGGCATATCTGCTCCAAGAGAATTTTAAATAAATAATAAAGGAGGTGATCCACACCTGGTGACGTGTTTGTGCCATTATTTTGAAAGGAGGACTTGTGTTGTGTTGTTTTGACAGAAGCTACTTTGAAACAGGTCGACAATCTCCCCGGGAGGCTGGATAAGCCCAAGGAGGATATGACGTCGTCAAGTTCATGGTCCATTGTGTGTGTGTGTGTGTGTGTGTGTGTGTGTGTGTGTGTGTGTGTGTGTGTGTGTGTGTGTGTGTGTGTGTGCGCGCGCGTGTGTGCACACAGTGTCATATTAAAATTTTAAAAATTCAAATTAATGGCATGTAAAAAACAAACACTTGCACTAGTACTGCTTCTGGTGACTAGTGGACCAAATTAACGTTTTTCCTCCTATTTAGACCCCCCCCCCCGCCCCCCCCGCCGCCCCCCCTCCTCTTCACAAATAAAAATAAATAAATATGCTGTTTTTTAATTGGATAACATGAAAATAATAAAGGAAAATGGAAAAATCAATGTACATCATTCAATCTGAGCAGACTCCAGTTGTCTGTTTCCATTAATACTAAATAAGTACCTACAAAGAACCTTTTTGATTGCAGATTTTCGACAAATCAACAGAAAAAGACACTTTAATGCCAAAGTGAGCGTAAATCTCCAAATTAGCAGTTCGGATATATTCATTTAGATCAATGAGACAAATCTGACTTTTTATGCAAGAAGCATAAAATCCGAAGAACATTTCTAAATGATTTGTATTTTGTGAGATCCTCCACGTTGTGACATATTCACTATTGTGGTTGTTGCTGCTGCCTGCGTCCTCTGTCCTCTGCGTCCACTTACTTTGTCCACCGTCCCGGGTCGGAGTCGTTCCAGCAGCCGGCACAGCACGGCTCCATCCTGCAGGGACGTCTGGAGGAAAGCCTCTGGATCCGAGATGCTTTTCTTGGGAGAGTCCAGGACCCCCAGCGTTATGAGCCACGTTACCGTCTGCTCGGCCGAATTCATGTTTGTGTCTCAGATGTCATGAAGCAGCAGCAGCAGCAGCAGCAGCAGCACTCTCTCTCTGCGCTGTCCCACTTGGGGAGGTGAGCCAGAGACGCACAGCCCCGCCTTATTTCAACAATCACCGCGCGCTGGCTGGATCCTCCTGACGGACATACAACAAATAAATAAAGGTGGAAGTGGGACATAAGCTTGTTCCTTCCTTTAACAGCTTTGCATTGTCCCGCACTGTTCTCCCTCTCTCTCTCTCTCTCTCTCTCTCCCTCTCTCTGGCATCACCTTTGCTCGTGCGTCAAGACAGGTGCTGTAAGACACAACTTCCTGTGACCCTTCAAAGTAAAAGCATGACTGAGGCGAGTTTATTGACAAAAAAAAAAAAAAGGAATGTTACATCAAATCAAACTCAATTTGAATAAAATAAAATATATAACCAACTGACACGACTCTGCAAATACAGTATTACGCTTAAGCGTTATCATACTGAAAGTAACGTCAGTAATTTTGCACTTTTACTCTGAAGGCAAAGCCACTTTACTTCCGTTGTTTTCGATGACTTTGATCGCTGACCGTCGCAGGACCGTCCGACAGGCTGACAGGCTAATTAAACAGCGCCGATCCCATTTCAAACAATATTGGACAGATATTCTGTCACAAATCTGCACATTTAAAACATACGGCAAATTTATCTACACGGTAAAGGACTAAAAATAGATATATATTTTATTGTTCAGAAAATGGATCTCACTTCTGCTCATGTACGACTTTATTCAGTGAACTGTAACTCCGTGTGAAGTCGATTCCTTTCTGTGATACAGGGGCCAAAACATTATTCATTCATTGACAGGAAAAACCTTTTATCACCAGCCAGTGTGTTAAACGAGACTCTATCACCCCCTGTTGGACTGGTTAGGTTCTTGGTTTTGCAGATACCCAAGTTATTTTTTAATTTAAAAATAACCGTATGCCAAAATAACATCCAGAAACACACATTTAATTCAATAAACTTCACTATAATTGTAAAATAAAGGTAATTTACTTGGCTTCATCATCATATTATTATTATTATTATTATTATTATTATTATTATTAATTAACTTGGACTATTCTGCATGTCTTTGCATCTGTAAAAGGCCTCTTTGTTTCTTGAATTGTTGCTCAAGCCTGCACTTACATTAAGTCCAATAGTGAACAGTCAGGTTTAGGAGTCGTGCACGATGAAAGCGAACTTGCCTTCCTTCACACTTGACAAAACAAAACAACAAAACGTCCAAAGTAAAGCACAAACAGGAAGCTGGGCACGAGAGCAAAAGTTGAATCACCGAGAAAGCTGTAAACAAAAAGACAGGATCACATTAGTGGAAAACACGAAAGTTTACACCGATACTACACTGCTGTGTTTGCAATGCCAATAATTTATTCTCAGTATACATCTTTTTACTTACAAACTTGATTTTTGATTGCAGTGTGAGGAATTTGCTCTGATTTGCATGCATAATAAAAACAAACATACCTTCATAGGAAACAACATCGACACCTGCCTCGGAGAACACCTGCCTGAGTCGAAATCAGTCAAATGTTAACGCACAGACATGATACACACTCAGCCTGTCCGAGGACATCATTGTCCACATTGTCCATCGCAGACAAACCTTCCACAATCCGCTTTCAAGTGCAACAGAAAAAAAGACGCCCCCTCGTGGCCAACCCGTAGAAGCTGCACGTGTTTTCTTCAGTATTAAAGTAATTCCCTGCACATCTATGGATGCAGTGTAAACAAGAACTGCTCATACATCATTCCGCCTGCAATCAATGGTGATAGTTTGACAAAATGTCAACAAACGGAGGCTTAAAAAACAGCAAGGACCAAGTTGGAGTCTGCTGCTCTCTCACCGACTCAGGTAGAAGTTCCTCCTTATGAACACTAGATGTCAGGTGACACCAGGGAGAACCACAGCGTTTCAAAAAAACAAAAACAAACTCACAACCAATCTGGAATATGAAAGAAAACCTTTAAAATCTCGCTTTAAACATGACAGTTTAAAAAAAAAATAAAAAAAAAAATACGGTAAGACAACTTTAGAACGACTCTTTTATTTTGAAAAAGAACTTTTTTAAGTCACTTGTAGCTTTGCCTGAAACACAATCACCTCCAATTTCATGTCATTTTCTTTAATTCCTTTTTATAAATTAGAATGGTATATTATGCATGCAATACCGCATTAGCTGCTTAGGGTTTCATCTTCCACAGAAAAATAAAAAGATCAACACAAAAATCCCTTAAACGTCCAGATGAAGCTGCTTGGAAAAGGATGGTTGGAGAAGCCACAGCATGAAGCGATGTACACAGTTTGCGGTTGCATAGTACAGTACATGAAGTTCCTCATTTTAAAACAGCATGCCGTTTTGTATTGCACATTACTGAAAACTTTGTATACTGGACCTTGCTGTCGTCCCGAGTGTCCCGCATGGATCGTCGTCGTCTCATTTTCAGCACATGTATACAGCAAATAGCATCTCTCAAAGACATTATGTACATTTATTTGTTATAAAAATAATCGCCAGCAAATATTCATCTATTATTTTTCTACTGGAATAAATGTTTGTTCTTTTGATTCTTTTGATCTTTTTTTTTTTCTTTTTTTTTTACATTTTACCAAAGAAAATCCTCCCTATAAGTTCTGTATTTTGTGGTCACCTTTAGACTTAAATAAAAATAAAAGTAGTAATAAGCTTCGTTTTGAGACAAAATTTTGGCCACACAGGTAAAGCTAAAATAAAAGTAAAAGAAAGCAAATACAGACAGGTTTTTTTTCGGGTTTTTTTTTTTTTTTAGCTGTGAGTGAGTGAATGATGCGTTACTTTGCTCCGGTCTAATTCCATGACTCCAAACAGGCAAACATTTCTCATTATTTAGGGCGTTCACAAAAAGAGGGATGGTGGCACGCTGGTCTGGAAATCCCTTCTGATTGTCTCAAGCAGCCCAGCTCAACATTGGTTGGTGGGATTTTGAATGGAAAATGGCTCCCTGTTCAATCAACCAATGGGATTTTTGATGCTGTGGGGCATAGTGAGACAGAAAAGCTGCTTGTAAACAGTATGCATTTTCTACTTTCATTTAGAGTCTTGGAGTTTCCTTCCATTAACAAATAGTGAACAACATGGAAAGAAACAGGAAATGAGCAATAATCTGTGCCCTTTTACCAGATTCACATTGTAGGAATAATTACTCAGAAAACACCGTAGTTTTTTGCTTTACTCTTTTGTGCTATATTTGTCTTTTTTTTTCTTTTTTTTTTTCCACTTTTATCCAGTTCTATACAAAGAGATAATCTATTCTGTATTTAAATAAACCGAGAGCTGCTTTAAACCAATGAAAACTACAGTATTTAGTGTCAGGTCAGGCTTGTCAGGAGTGGGGCATTCGGCCATGTTCTCCTTTCAAAGTTTCTCTAATTAGGCCTTTAAAATTAGCAAGACGTCTCAAAACTGTGTCAGACAGACGTCTCTTATATAGGACAGAGTTCATGCCTACTTTCTGCAGATTCAAGTGAAGTCTTTGTGACTCGGAGTGATAATAAAAGATCCTCCTCACTACTTGTCACGATCGGAAGCCTTGTGATCAACCTGACTTACATTCAGACTGGAAGATTTTGCACCTGTCACAAACCTAAAGACAACATTTTGCTTTGTTTCAACAGTTCAATTAAATAAAAAAAAATAAAAATCAGATTGCTCTAAAAGCAGCAGCTCTCAATTTATTGTTTTTGCTTTTTTCATTCAGATCTTTTCAAGCTAATTAGATAACACCCTGTATAGATCTCGGAGGAAATAAAAATCAGTAATTCACTATTTGTGAGGCACCAAGCTAATCTGGTGCTGCAGCAGAAACTAGTGTACATCATTCCTGTCAGAAGGGAAGAAGTCTAAATGTTCGGAGTAGCTTTAACATTTCTCTAAACATGCCAAAGAAAAACTGTGTTTGACAAACATTCTGTTTCATATCAGAGCACATCAGGAAAACATCTGCTCGTTTTTTCCCCCCTTATATGTGATATTTATCCTGCTGTGTGTCTTTTTAGATTACCGCCGTGAGTGGAAGGACCAAACTTGCCTCACTAGAAAATAAATTGATCGTTTAAGCGAATTAATAAATGTTCAAATGAGTTGAAAATACAAGGTCAAAAAAAAAAATTGTGGATGTAGCATGTTTATAGTGCATCGTTATTTCCCAATTTGTGCATTTAATCGATGGATTTTCAAATGAGGTTCATCTTAATTTATTCATCAATCAAAAATTAGGTCATTTTGTTGTCATGTAAATGTCAGGTTTGGTCCCCCAACAGAAAATAGTCTTTGTGGTTTGTAACAGCCACATCAAATCAAACAAACTCACTGCCTGGACGGAGAGGGAACCCTGTTTGTAATTGTACTGTATCGTGTATCATGTCATACAGGAAGTTGTGAGGCTTTATGTTAACCTGTCATTCACTGGTAAAGTTCATTCGCAGCATACCAACACATAGCGAGGACAAACTGAAGAATCAGACACGTCTCGGTTACCTTCGTACCGTCAAACCTAAGGAAGCCAAGAGCAGTCAAAATGATTGAAGACTTCAGATAATAAAGGAGCAGTTGTCGTATTTACTACATTTTTGTCTCGCAAATATAACGACTTACTTATCTCCTTATTCCAAGATAACAAGACAGCTTACTTTTTCCTGTCGCCTCCATCTCTCTAAAGTCAGAGGAAGGACTCCATCAGACAAACTATAATGTATATATATATTATTATAGATATATATCTATTTAATGTTCTACTTTGCTGAATTACTTTAACATTTTTTACCTTTTCAGGCCTTGAATTGGGTCTCTGCTCGGGTTTGTTATCTGGAGATGATAAGATAATTAAGTCATAATCACAAGATGATAAATCCATATCGTTAAAGGATGAGATATGTACAGTAAAGTATGACAACAAGGCTGTCAGTTTCCACACAAAGCACCATGTAGGTTAGATAAACAGACCCTTTATGTGAGGGCTCCGGCTGTATCAGCTGTTTCAGTGCACTGACCACACTACAATAATATTCTGAATGAATAGAAACTCTTCATCGTTAGGATGGCTCCACTTTTATATCATGCAATCCACTGAAACTTGAATATTTTTCATTGTGTTGGTTGAAACCTCAAGATCTGTAATTTGGGACATCGTTTTCTTTTTCTTTTCTTTTTTTTTTACTTCTTTTTTTTTTTTTGGGTGGGGTGGGAGGGGGAGAACGGTGCCCCCGTACTTCTACAAACATCAAGTTGATTACAGCAGGGTTCTATTTTACGTTTGGAGGGAACATGCTCTGCAGTCAGGACAACATGCCAGCTACACAGAGAATGAACATGATGCAACCGATCCCGCCGTGTCACGTTTCTACCGTTTCAATCCCCTAAAACCAACTAAAGGAACTTTGAGAGTGATTAACCGATGACACGACTGTTTGTTTTTCTTTTTTTTTCTTTTACGACTTTTGATTTCAATGCTAATAAATGCAAAACAACCTGTAGCTTCAGTAGCAGCTCTTTTAGGTCTATCGAGAAAAAAAACAAACAAGGAAAAAACAAAAACAAACAAGCAATCCCATCATGCACCCTGGCCGGGGCAGAAATACCACACAGAACGTCCCAACCTGCTCAGTAGGTTCTCGCAACATTGGTCTTTATGCCACATCTCAACAACATCAAATGCATCTCGAGTAGTATTTTGCTATCGTATTTCACTACACTATCAGACAGACTGTCACAGCTATTGCCTTCTCTAACTCTCTAAGTGCTCGCTGTTCACAACAGAAGCGGTATTGTCGTCACTGAGATCCGACCCCAGCGCCATCCGAATCTGCTCCGCTTACGACGGTGAGGGTCTTCACCCAAATGAAATCCTAAAGCTATGCTACGGAAAAAGCTGGCCTTGCTCATAGTGACTCTCGAATAGCAAAATAGTTTGGGAATGTGAAGCACCAGTTTTTTCAAAAACCAGCAGCCAGAGATCGTCTGCGCCGAGCCGCGAACCAACAACCGCCCGCCTTCTCCGCAACTAGGTGGTTTACAAAATTGGACCTCCGTATCTACACCTGGGAGGAATCCAGAATGCTAAGTACAAAATATCAGTGAAGTGGATCATCTATCAGCATGCAATAAGCTAAATGGTGAGAAGATTTATACACGGCCCGGGATAGGGGGGGGCAGCAGCCTTCAGCAGTCTGTGTGCAGGGGGACGTCCCTCCGACCTGGTGCGATGCTCCAGGCGCCCAGAAGCCCGTACATCATCACATCGTCACCCTCCGACCACTAATTAGCCCGTTGACACGGGCAACGAGCACAATCTGCGCTGCACATCTGCTGAGCTTTGCGTTAGTACAATCCCAAAAGGTCCCAGGAACATAAATTTACAGTATTAGTTAATGTTGGCATCCTGAAACCTCCTGACTGCTCACTGATTGACGGGGTCGCCCTGACAGATCGATTTAAAAACAAAATACCTGAACTCGCTTTTGACTTTGAAAGAGAAAAATAGCCAGGTAGAGAGAACAAAAGCCAAAAAAAATAAATTAAAAAAGGTACAATTTGGGACCGTCTTGGCTCTATTGCAGCGTTTATCTCGGGTGGAATCTGGGCCGTTAGGGCCCGGGTGGAGACGGGAGTGGGCTCAGAGCCGGTGCCGGGAGTCATGGCTGTAGCTGCCCGGTGAACTGCGATTGCGATGTGGCTTGTATGCATCCTGATAGGGGTCCTGGTAGTCCTGGTAGGGGTCCTGCTGCTCTCGGCTGTGCTGCGAGCCAGAAGACATGCGGTTGCGTCCCTTGTGCGCCCGCTCGTTGTGGTAATTTTCGTCCGATGTCATCAGGTTGCGGCGTTCGTTGGGGGTGGAGTGGTCTCCCGTGTGGTTGCTCTGTCGCATTCTTTGGCTCTGCTGATCACACGAACAGAGCAGTGGACGACAGGACATCAGTACACAGCGCTAACCGAGGTATCCAGGAAATCTATTATATTTGCCCAGAATACATTATTGTATTTTCAGGGTGAAAAATTTTAACAGCAGCAACAGAGTCACATTTATTTGCCAACATTAAAACAAAGCCAGGAACTGTCTAATAATGCAACACACAAAATCTAACAGAGAATTATCCATGTGAAAAAAGACAATGCTGAATATGCAGCATGGGACTGAGATTTATCTTCTGTCTTGCGGTGGGATTAAGCTGCGTTGCTGAAGATGCAGGAAGAAGAGGAAGGATTACTGTGACAATGACAGTCAGAATAAAATCACAACCGGACTCGCAGGACTTTAGCGTTAAAGGAATAGTTGCACATCCTGAGAAACACGCTTGTTTACCCTCTGGCTGAGAGAAGAAGTGAATATTTGCCAAAGTGACCAGACATTCAAACTTCATTGATTTAAGAAACTTTGCAACTTTGCTGTGCACGAAGCGATTGAAACACAGAGACTGACTTTTTGACAATTTGAGGTGTTCCTTCAGGAACACGTGAACAGGAACATTTTCCTCCTGCCTTTTTTAATTTTTTTTATCTCTCAACATAGTATGCAGACAGCTCCACAAATAAACAGTAAATCAACCCATACAGGAGCTCTGGTGTACCTGCAGTCCAGAGATGCTGGTGGGGTAGGGGGTGAGCGTGGTGGGGCCCAGGTTGCGTCCCAACAGGGGGTTCAGGGGCGTCGCCATCGAGGTGTGGGTCGCTTTCCAGTAGGCCTCGAGGTATTCGGCGAGATGCTCGCAGGCGTCCTCCAGCTGGTTCTCGTCCAGGATGATGTCAAACATTTCCTGTGAGCAGCAGATGGTCGGAGGGAGGAATGGAAATAAGAAGCTCGTGATGGAAACGTGATGAAACGTGAACTATATCCACTCTGTTGTGTACATAAATACATGATATCAACACAGAAAGGCTAAAAAAAAACAAAAAAACCCAGTAAATATAAGATTTATTTTTAACTGTTTGACAGGTGCGTGAGGACGGCCTCTTACCGGTGGACACTGGGCCAATTTGTCGGCGGCCACAAGCTGGACATTCAGGTGTTTGCTCTGGGACTTCCCTCTGGACTTCACGAGCCTCTGCAGAACCTGAGAAGGAGAGATGTTTGGGTGACTCTGCTTAAGTATGCAGAGATTTACTTCCTAGTCGTGATTGTCTACTTATATTACAGACGTGGTGAAAGTTCATATTGCTTTTGAGAGGAAATAAAAATAATAATAATAAAAAAAAAGCTTCCCTTTTGTGATTTTTTAAAAGATTTTCAGAATAAAACAAGAAAACAAAATGCTCAGTGGTTTTGTTTTGGTCTTTAATGATCAATATGCTACGGAATAGAAATAACCACAAACAATAAACAGCTTAATGAATAAAATACAAATCTGTAGTATTTCTAATATCCTGATATTTATGCGTCCTCATTTGTTTAAGGTCAGCTGCAGAAAATCAATCATTTCGCATGCCAGCAGGTTGGGTGTA
Organism: Embiotoca jacksoni; assembly: GCF_022577435.1. Taxonomy (NCBI): domain Eukaryota; kingdom Metazoa; phylum Chordata; class Actinopteri; family Embiotocidae; genus Embiotoca; species Embiotoca jacksoni. The sequence goes on along the minus strand of NW_027185382.1, from coordinate 4,083,106 downwards.
TAAAACACGTGCAAATCCCACCCGAGTAGCGTGTGACCATTATTAAAAGAGGGAACTGAAGACTAAACTGTGGATGCTCTGGAAGATTTCATTAACCCTCCCAGGCACAGACAACTGATCTGAGTTGTCGCCCGAGTGCTGAGGGAAGAAGTGCAGCAGACGTACTCCTGCATGCAAAGGTGCCGCGGTGCAGATGACTTTGTGCAGATTTGACTCCACAAAGCCTTTAAAGACTCTTTAAAGTTCAGTATTTCATGCCGGTTTTAAGGGAACATTGTGCTTGTGAAGAACTGCTACACCCGTGGAGGGAAAATATCAACCTGACACACAGTCTGTTACCTTTTAATTACCTTTAAAATGTCTTGATGTTTGTCCCCAACTGAATGACTCTGTTGGACAGTAGCTGTGGAGATCATGTTAAATTATATATTGTGTTTTCTTTTGCCGTTTTGTCCATTGATGATTCGGCTCATTAGTCCATGTAAACCCACAACAGAGAGTTCAACCCGATCTTACTGCCGTGACTTTATGTTGCGAGTACCTTTGGCGAGGAGACTTTAACGTGGACTATAATGGGAGCCAGCGAGGTCTTGAGCAGCTGGGCCGGGTGGTTGATGGTGTCGGCGTCCAGCACCACCAGCTGCAGGGAGCGGGCCAGCTCGAAGATCCTCTCGATCTCGCTTTGCACCTCAGCTGATGGGACAAAACACAGGTCCAGTACGATGCATATTTCTTCATATATTCTGTTGGTTGACAGCAGTTGGTTTGATCCACATGTGAAATATGGGCCGCAGGTTTTCTCACCTAAACTGGAGCGAGTGTTGGATCTTTCTATTATGGCCCTCTTACTGGGGTTGTTGAGAACAGACCTCTTGGCCAGTGAAATATCTGCTGTGACTCGTGTAATAGATATCCTGAAAAAAAGAAGACAGAAAAAGGTCCACTTTGGTGCAGAGTGTTATTTTATCCTTGATATGAAAAAGCAGCAACGCAAGCACGTGACTATTTCTTTACATTTATTGAAATAATTGGAGTAAAATAAAAATAAAATGTCTGCATAATTTTCATGTCCTGTCCTATTGTAAAATCAATTTGCACGTTTTTCTTAATTAAAACCATGATTTGGGGAATTTTCTAATCCAAGATGACAACTAACACTTTACTGGGTAACAAACATACTGAAAAAGCAGTGGTGAGATGACACTGGTTTAATGAACTGCCATTTTTGTCTTACCTGCCATCAAATCTGTGCTTGAGGAAGTCGAATAGAGCTTTCTGCATCATGTCTGTGACCTGCGTGAAAAAGAAAAGACGTTGGATTGAAGGTTCATAATCAGAATAGGAGGGAATGATGGTGTGTACATGTGTTTGGACTGTAATAATAATCTGCCCACAGTGTTTTCCCTGCCTCCTGCCCAGTGCATGCTGGGAAAGGCCCCCCCCCCTCCCCCCCACACACCCCACCATCAGGATAGTCAATATAAATAAGCCACCATCCATCAGGCAAATCCAGGAAAACAAGACAGATGGTTTTTCTTCTGCTGCTAAAAAAACCATAATGATGCCTGCTGCCTCGTCTGAATGAGCAGGATGGATATGACATCATCAACTCAGATCGTTCCCATGTGACCGGCTGTGGTGATGACATTTACTGTTGTCCATGCATTTTTGATGACTCTTTTTTTTCCCATGTATCTCCTGTGAGAAGATGTGTTTCAAGAAGATTCCTGCGTACTTCCAGACAATCCTCCTTGTCCACAGTTCATTTATAGACAGCGATGGGAACAATCAGGGCTCTTTACAGGAAAGTCTGCCAATTATTCAACATATTTTCATCTGACCTCTTCGTCTCCTCATTAGTTTGGCTGCAATCTGGATGTTACGTGGGCGATGACACACTCATAATTAACCGAGAGCTATTTTGGGGGGCTCGGGGAAAGACGTACAGGACTCTTCTCCTTTCTGTAATCCTTTTGCACTGCTCAAATTCACATACTGACGAACGCGAGAAGATAAGAGTGGAAATGTCTCGATTCACCTCGTAACCCTTGAGCGAGGGTCCCACCAGCACGACGGGCCTCATGGAGGGAACCACATCATACGGGGGGATGTGCTCCATCTGTTGACACAAAGCAGCAGCAGCAGACTCATCACAAACAAGGAAACAGAAACCAAATAACATCACAGTTCAACATAAAACGGAGCTGACAGCCGTAGTGGACCGGACAGTCCGCTGAACTCACGATCAGATGTGTTAAATGGGAGGTTGGTGTTTTGCCATGTTGAAGCACGTAGCAAACGATAAGTTCATTTGTCAAAATGTAAGAAGAAGACAATTTTGACTGAGATTGTTTCACCTTCCCTAAAACATAATTACACATTACAACTGTCTTGAACAGTTAACACGTCTTTTGACGAGTGACTTCCATTCATTGCATTTTGACCAACTAACATTTTATCATTTGCTGCACAGATGGATGGATATGAGATCTCTACTGCACATAGATCCTGTCAACCAAGACCGAGGAAGACTGTGAGATACAGCTTAAAGCTCTGGAAAATATATATCTATATATTCCAGCTGCACAAACGCTTGATTTCCTGAAATCCTGATTGTCATGACGACATTACGTTACATGTTTTTGACATTTGACAGGTGAATTTTGTTTTTGCATTCATATAGGTCTTAAAACTGCACATTTTGAAATTAATATACTGTAATTTCATAGAAGTGAATTGTTCTCCCGCCCATAAAGTTTAAATAGTTGAGATTTGAACCTTTCTTTGAGCTTTTCTTCTCACGCCTCGATCTGAACACATTTTTAGCCCAGTTTCTGGCTCAAAGAATAGCGACAGGTAACGAAATGTGCACTTTAATTCATTTAATGAAATAAATGTATAAAATCACGTGTACAATCCCTGAAACGGTCTCAAAACTATGGTGTGTGCAGTACTTTGGCATCACAGGAACAGTGATGATCTGGCGCTGTATACTTCAGTAGGGCTGAAGTATTGTATGGCATGAGAGTGTAACTTCAGCGCTACAGGCTCCTGTCGAGTGGATGGGGTAAATGAGTGGGTTTATTTTACCGTCACCAAACTTACCACTTTCTGTTTCTGCTTTCCTGTAGGAGGGGAGAGAAGACAGTGACAGCGCCGTCAGTAGCTGCTGCGACGGGAGGCGTCGCCGCAATTCACAACTCAAACACGCTTCACGTGAAGAAACTTGTCATCGTAATTTTACAAGAAATGAAACCTATCAAGGATAAGTAGCACGATATAAAAACACATAGAAAGCATCTCTATTGTCCTAAGGTTATATTCACAAAGTCACATGAGTGCAGTTCAGAGGGGGGGTCATAGCCTTGTCGTTGGGTTCACACTGTGGTAAGCCCCAGTCTCAGAGCGCCTGCAGTCCTCAACTGGAGGAAGAGGAGGATCATGGGAAAATGTACCAACAACTCTACGCAGTGAACTTATGCTCTATGCAGAGACATGGGAAGGCTTTAGAGTTTTATTCTCTCTATGTTGTTGTAGCTCAGGAGGCTCAGCTCTAAGCTGGCGGCTGGCTAGTAACGGCCCTCTCCCCCTGTCTGATGTTCTCACCTGCCGAGGATATGAGCGGGCGGATAGAGGCTGATACCTCATCCTCTACACTGGAAGAAGAGTTCCCTCCAGACTTACTGGAAAAGACAAGAGGGGATAAAGAAAGACAGAAAAACAGCGTGGTATTAATGCAGAAAAACAGACTCAGACTGCAGAGGAACAACATGTTGTTTTGAAAGGATCACAAGAAGCTGAAAAACTTATGGTGCATTCAATAAAGATGAGCTATTGACTTTAAAATCAAAACGTGTAACTCATTTTAATTGTTATTTTTTTTTTGCGATTATATCTTTTACTCGACATTAAAAATTGCACACGGGCGGCTGATCTAGTGACGTCACAAGTCTATGTCCAAATAAGTACAGATTTTCAGTCATAATTACAGATAACATATTATATGAGGGCATTCATAGTCATTCCTTTCTGAGCTCGTTGTGATTTTATTGACGCAAAGCAAAAATATTTTTGCATCCCACATCGCATATTTGAAGACTCTTGATCGACGTAACCATCACAGAGAGCAGACTGAACTAACCCTGAACTCTGAGATGAGTTGACTCAGGCAATGAAAAGAAAAGTCATCCGTGGAGCTCTGATACTATGATTCACCATGACAACGGGGGGAAATAAAGAGTAGAGCCTCCATTTTAATCTGTCACAATGCACATTTTTCTTTAAAAAGCACAGCAGCAGCAGTGAAAGAGTTGGACCGGAGAAAAGAGTTCACGCTATTGGACTTTATTATTTAGCCGTCTTACGTGTTCATACTTACATATATACTTATATTTAAATATTTTTACTGAGCTGCAAACTGACAGACAAAGTGGTGGCATCAGAGGACGAAAATGTAGATCAAACATATGAGACATATTTTTATTTATAGACCTGTGATTGTAATCTCAACCTAGTGGTAGTTTTGTTGATTGGTAGTTGAAAAAGCATTTAATGGCTATTTGCCAACATGCAGTCAATTGTGTTGTGATTAAAATGCTCTTAAAACCTAAATATTGTATTTAAAAGTCTTTTCAGCTGCACTTTAATCATCTTCACTCAGAAATATAAGTAGAATTAATATTTTTAGACTTATTTTATGTTTTCAACTGACATTTATAGTCATAAAACAATACAGGATCATTTTACACAGAAAGAAAAGTAGAGAACAAAATGGAAATATTCAAAGAGAGTAAAATATTATTATGATCTCCTTTGAATTTCGGACTTCTCAGCATCTTTGGTGGTCAGCATGTCTCTCATCGCGCTGCCGTTTTCCACTTACAGCGGTTAATGGGCTTCACGTGTCTCTCCCTGTCTGCGAGGCTCGGTGACAAAGAGCCACCCCAGTAAGTGAAGCGCTGGAACCCTCCAGTCTAGTGAGATTAGTATTAAACTCAGCAGCAAGGCTTGAGAAAGTGCATGCGAGTTACTGTACAAACTCTGGATGACAGAACATTCAAGACACATTACACACACACGGGGAAACGGGAGGGCTGATAGGTGTGCTAATTACAGCCATTGAGACCGTTTGACTGGTGCAGGCAGCGTGAGTAGAAGGGATGGAGTAAATATGAGTCACAGGCAGACCTGGGTCAGAGTAGACTTCAAAATAAAGCGCTGACATAACCGAGGAGATCCTAAACCTTTAATGGAGGAGTTAATGGACAGAATAGACCTATCAGATATGATCATTTTATTGTCAGGAGCTGTATCTCCATACAGTTTTTTGTCAAAATGTGAAGCTGGAAAAAGGAATCATTTTATTGGGTCTGAAAGAAATTCCTTATAACTAAAAGTAAAGACATGAAGTGGTGTTTGAAGTTCGTTTCTGAAAAGCTGCAGTGAAAAGCAGGAGGATGGAAATAAAGGCAATGAAAGGATTGATTATGACCTTTTTCACCAACTACAACCCTCTGTTCACGGCAAAAATGTAAAGCTGAAATATAACTATATTATAGTAGATACAGTAAATATCCTTTCTTTCACTGATTTGTTGTTCATATGATGTTAGTCAGCACATATTAATAATCTATAAGTGCCCCTAGTATTCATTTGTTGACTTACCCTTGGACTCGTCCTCTCTTTTGCTCCTGCTGGAGCCGGATGTTCTCGAGCTTCAGAGGGCTGGGGATGAAGCCGATCTCACAGCCCTCCTTCACTAACCGACCGATCCACCAGTCATTGTTGAACTTCTGGGGATGCAAACACAAACACTAATATGAGTAATCGACTAAAAAAAAAAAAATACAAATGAGGCTGAATTTTGTGTTACATGTTCATTGGACACATGTACCTCTTTTATGTGGAGGAAGTCCTTGCCGTCAAAGGAGATGGCTGTGGCCGGTACTGGAACATCCTCATCCAATGCACCACAGTAGCTGACGTTGGTCCTCACAGCAAATGCCACAGGTTTAGTCTGAAAGATGGAAACGCAACAAAATAAAAGCACACAAACAACATGAGCATTGAGAATATTTTTTGGCAAGTTCTTCCTGCTATTACAGACTTTTTATTGCCCTGCAGAACAGACACTGTAAGCTTCTTCTGTGTACTTAAGCACATGTGTAGATGAATATATGTAAGCAGCGCCACTGATGGGCTACCTTGGCTCTTTCCAGTTGAGTGGTGGCCTGCTGCTCCCTCTCCTGACGGCTCTGTCCCGGTCCTTGGCTCTGGCTGGGGCTCTGGCTCTGGCTCTGGACCTGGGCCTGCACCTCCCGCTCCTCCTCCAGAGAGACATCTGAGTCTGATGGTCTGCTAGTGTACGAATCAGCTGAGCCCTGCAAACAGAGGTCACACCATAGGTTACTCAATCTGGAGACGTGTTGGGAGACAATGGGAAAAGCCCTTTATAAGAAAACTTAAAATAGCCTTAGCTCTCATTTAAGCCAGATTTGTTGTACATTTTTTTTCCTGCCGAGCCACTCAAGTAGTCAAAGCGCCATTTAGACAAACAGGAAAGAGCCACAGTGCTGTAAAGACATGGCTAATGCAGATGAACATTAGCACTCTGCTCCTAATAGGCTCGATTTGCTGTTTAAAAACCGCTTAAAGGGAAAAGAGAGCGCTCAAGACCTCTAAACAAAAAAACTCTCCACACACCGACACACTGTCCCGATATCAAGGGCAAAAAAAAGTTAGAGGAAGTTAGAAAAGAGGGAGGACGGATGGCCTACATTGTCTCTCTGGAAAGACAAAAAAGCACAAAGGCTCTGAGGTTCGTACAGTCACACTGACTTAAAACAAGGACGTGCTGCAGCTTTAACCCGAAGCTTTCCAACTGCTGAGCGTAATAAGGTTAAAAGATTCTTTATGGGATCGCTTACTGAGGTTTTTGGGTTTTACAGCAAACGGGGAGCCAAGTCCAGAGTGGCGGTTTGGCACTCTGAATGCAGAACAGGTGAAATGGATGATACAGAAAAGAGCAGACTGCCAGCAGCGTCTCAGACAAAGTGAAATTTCCATTCCTGTGGTGTCAGCAGTTCGTCCAACCGTCCACGTTCAATAACCGGGCTGAATGGCGACAAATATGATCTCGGTTCCCAGAAAGAGGAAGATGGATTTCTGCTGCTTCGGCTTTCATTTTTCTTGCGGCTCGTTTAAAGCAGACGGTCATGAAACATTAACCGTCTGTGTACGCCACTAGAAATTACCCCGAACATGATCACAGATTAAAGTGTGTGGGAGGTCCTGGTTTATAATGCTAAAACAGAAAAAGCAAATTAAGGTGTTAAAAAAAAGTCCAAATTAGAGGATGCTGAATCAGAATTATAAGACAGCAAGTCAAACGTATAAAAACAGTGAGTCAAAGTTATGAGACGGTAAAAGACATAGCGGGTAATCTGTTCACTTATTTTGTGTTTGTCTTCTGAGATAAAACATTTTACATGCCAGACATCTGGTATCGACTGAAGATGTTTAATCGGCATATTTGATCATAACTTTGCAATTAATCGAAACTTCCTCCATCTCCTTTATATTAAAACACTGAAGGGTTTGTTTGCATTTCCTTTCACTAACAGACGTTTACCGGTCTCGTGTTTTGTTTATTTGTTGTTTTGTCAGGTGTTTTTTTTGTCATGCTCTGCTTGCAGCAGCTCATCCCGCCACCCGGTAAGGAATCCACAACTGGACCCGGAGCTTTCTTCTGCTGTGTTAATCTAAAACAATCAGCCTCTAATGATGATTCAATTAAGGGAGACCATTAAGTCCCGAGAGGATCAATCAAGTTCGTCATCACAGCTAAGCACTTTTTTTTTTCTTTCTACAAGCCAGCAGTAGCAAGGCCTGACTTCAGCACACTGACCGTCTTCAGCGTGTGCACCGCATCCCAAACACTCACTGGATCTTTGTGGGCTTTCTAAGAATTAACAGAATCAAATACCTCGCTCCATCAAGAAGAACAGAAAATGGTCCTGCTGATTCCTTCAGCTCCTTTAAAGGGCTAGTCTGCCAATTTGACTCATCATGAACACAACTCAGCCACTGAGAACACTTGTATATCTATATATAAGTGACGGAGCTGCATTGATGTCATATTGATGTCATAATGATGTCATCAGCGTTATCTCGGTTTGCGTAAGAGCAGGAAGCTTTAAATTGAGAGTTTAAAAGACACAGATGGGGAGGGTCTGATGAAAGACGAATTGCATCGTGAGGATTCAGTGTTTTAGAGATTTTACCATACAAAGTCACGAAGTCTTTGACCATTTGTCTCATAATCTCTCTTTCACACGTCCACACAAATATCCCAGCTTTGTCTTTACTACTGATACGGAAGCATTAATAGTGTATCCTGGTCAATGTATTTTTCTCCATTTCCCCAAATCCTTCGATCCACCCTCATCTCATGAATCTGTGCGGACGATTTGAAGGTGCACCGTAGCATCCGAGCTATTATCCAATGGAGTAGCTTCAGCATGTGACTCATCAACATCAGAATCCACTAAATGACATCACGATGCATGTTTTCTGCGAACCTCGTCAGAGCCCGTACATCGCAGGGTCACAGAAGACATTTTTAAGGAAAGGGATAAAAGGAGAAATGTGACATGTGAGGATTTATCATGTCAGCGTGTTGCTTTAGGGGAGGTGGGGGGGGGTGGTGGAGGAGGGGAGGCGGGGGAGTGGAGGAGGGGGGTGCGGTGAAAGGGAAATGAACATCTTTCCATCTTCCTCTTTGAATCGGGCTGAATGGCTCCTCCTGGCTCTGGTGGTCTCCTGACGTCCGTCCTTACAGCCTCGCAGATGGACGGCAGCCACCCGTCGCACGCACGCACGGACAAACATCATACCGAACGGCGTGACTGTCACACGTCGGAGGCCATCTGCCTAATGTGCACCCCCGTTCGAACACCGACACCCACCCAACCCCCTTCCAGCCAAGCAGAGCCCACGATCACGCTGCACTGTACCGCTGGCTAACCCATCAAAGGCCTCCTATATGTGTGTGTGTGTGTGTGTGTGTGTGTGTGTGCACTGAGATACCTCCATCAATAAACACACAAAAGAAGATTCACACACACACACACACACACACACACACACACACACACACACACACACACACACATCCAAACACTCACCGCCTCCGAGTCTTCAAATCCATGCAGGTACAAATTGTCATACATGGAGGTTTGATATTCCAACGAGCGCGTCTAGAAGAACGAGGGGGAAAAAATGAGAGTGGAGGCGGAGGAGGAAGGAGGGGGCACCAGAGAAAAAAAAAAGGATGGATGGGGGGATGACGACAATCCCTTCTCTCCACAGCAGAGAAGAATAATTTTTTCTTTAAATATCTCCCCTCCCGTTGGATCACGCCTGGTCCTCCAGAGGCCCGTCGCTTGATGGATGCAGCTTCTCCCTGATCCCAGAGTGCTGCTGGCTGGCTCACATTATAGGATGGAGAGGCTCTCCCTGGAGGTAGCCCAATCCTGGCATTTCATTTCATCAGGCTTCCACGCGCACACACAGACACACACATATACATATACAAGGCGAGAGAGCAGCAGAGGCAGCAGCAGCAGCAGCAGCAGAGCAATATCCAAGCCTGATGACAGAGCCAATGTGCACGGAGCTGATTGGCTGGCTGGCTGTCCACTCAGCTTGGATGAGCGCTCTCCTTGATTTTCTTTTTTTTTCTTTTCTTTTTTTCAGTGCGAGGAGGTAGCAGAGATGGGGGGAGGGGGATGGAGGAGTAAAAGAGGGGAGCAGCATCCTCCATTTCCCCGTCACCTCTCATCCTCATGCTGCTTATTTACTCTCCAGAGAAAGCAGAAAAATACATTACATTGTTTATTAAATAACAAATAGAGGTCGAATTAATGTGTATTTGATCCAAGTATTTAAAAGAATGGCATTTTATTTCCTCTTTAGAATCTAACTGAGAGAAAAATATCTATGCTTTTAAAATTTAAATCAAATCTGGTGGTTCAATTATTGAAAGGAATTAATCAGCCACTTTATTTAGAACTGTTTGGTTGTTTGAGTCACATTTTAAAGCAAAACTCAACATTGTCTGGTTTTAGTTTACATATTATCAGGACTAATGTTGCTTGCGATCTCAAATATGAAGTTGGTCACATCTGAAATATGGAGGACGAATTTCCTCATAGTGATGAACACAACTTAACTTGTGCATGACTGGTGGCTACTTTCCCTTTAGCGCCATAATATCACAAATTTTACTTTCCAATTAATGGATAATTGTGTGTGTCAATATAGAGCAACATCAAACAGGCAGTCACAATCACCACTCACATCTGTTCAAACCTGACACCGTCTGTTAAAGCCACTTTCAAGTGTCTTCAAAATCACAGGTCAAAAAAACAGCATCCATCACAGAGCTTCACTTTCACAGACCAAATACAACCTGCTGCAAAACAAGTACAAACCTAATGAAACTATTTACACCCTTCACTTTACCAGTGAGCGGCGTCTGCCTGCGGAGCGATGAGGGCAGAGTCTAAAATAAACTACTCAGACCAATAAAGATTTAAAAACTGCACAAGCACGGCACAACTCAGTCTAAAGTCATACACATGATGACAGCTAAAGTATCTTCTGTATTTGAATATGAAAAGGAAATAATAAAAGGCCACAACTGTCCCTCTGACAGCTGCATCACTGTTAGTTTTCTCAGGCCAAATCCACAGTGTTTCAAGGAGTATACGTCTCCTAATGCAACATACAGTTTGTATTTAACAAATTAGAAAAAGTAATGTACTAAATACATATTCTCCACTATTGCAGAGTGAAGCTTACTTTTTAGGGCATTAGTCACGCTGTGTTTCCTTTACTTTGTTATTGGTGCACTGCAACCCTCTACATGCAGCAAACTGCTGCCCCCTGCAGTCGACAGCTCCGAGAATCAGCGATGTGCTGGCGGACAATGTGGCACAAAACAACCGCAAACCTTGGACATTAAATCCAAACTATATCACCGGGAGTAGAAACGAGCTCCACGAGGTGCCTCCTGTTCAAGAAAAGTCGTAAGGGACTTTTGTCTTAAAGCCTGAAGAACCTCTTTGCTGTTTTAGTAACATAATAATGCTGAAGTGAATCCATGAGAGACATCAGGTAACTATTTCAGGCAGATAAAGGCCACAGGGAGTGATTACTGGAACACATTTAGGCCACATAAAAAAAACATAAAATCCCCAACCAGTGTTTCCTATTTTCCATCCCGGGCCCTCCCCTGCAGCTCAGTACCTGTCTGAGGATGAAGCTGGTGGAGGTGGTGCTGCCATCGGACCTCTTGAGGCGGCTCCTCCTGGAATAAGTCCCTCGGTTCACCTGTACGAAAAAACAAAATCTTATCCAGCATCTACATTCAGTTTTCTGGCCACATCAGGCGAATACATGGTGCCAGGTGCCATCTGTGCACATCCGGTTCAGACGGCTGCTTTTTTCCAGAGCAAAAATAATAAGGTCAACTTCACGTGGAAGTATCAGCACCCACATGACACAAATATAACTTCTCCTGTTTGTTTCTGCATTACATGTTTGTCTTTCCCACTTACTTTTCTCCTGCCCTGCGGACTTTCTTTCTTTTCTCTCTTCCACAAAATCCAAATATACCAGCAGAGTCCATCTCCAGGGAACTAAATTAATTATCTGCCAGTGATTTGCCCCATTTCTGTTCAAATCTCCAGAGTTAATGACAATGTCACCGTTAAAAAGTCAGAACCTACTTCCCTGAATTCATAAAACAGGGACATTAATCTGGGTCACCATCGCTCTTCTTCTGCCTCTCAATTCGAGCCAGCAGCCAAAAGCCAAGAAGTGATGAGAAGGATGAAGATAACGAAGTCTATGAATATCCCGCTATTTATAGTCACGAGGAGTGATCAATCGAGCAGAAGAGAAATAAGTTGTCAGCACTTGATAAATTCACTTCACTTTAGATACAGAACATCCATTAAAAATCTACTGAATTTAACATACATGTAACATAAAGGCTGGTTGACTCGAGGAGGTGAAGAGTCTTATATACTCCTCATTTAGATGAAATGAGATATAATTAAAGATAATCAGCAGAAAAAATCATGAGGATTACTTTACTTTTAAAACATCAAGTGGAAATAATGTTATATTTCAAGCAATATCTTCGATGTTCAATCTGAGCATTTCCTTTCATTTAATCAATAACACGATACCACGTATTGAATTAACAAGCATTATAGCCTCCAATATGATGACATACTTTGGACTCTCTTCTCTCAAGCGTTAGAGGGTCAAAACGATCCAAATTTGAAGGGATTCATTGCGTAAAAGAGACAATAAAATAATTTATAGTAACTTTATACATCGAGACCATTAATTGTACTTAAATAAACTCCATAAAAAGTGAATAAATGTTGATGTAAATAAAATTACCTGGAATTAGCAGATCAGAGGAGACTGAAGTCATTGTGATACAGACCATGTTAAGTTACTATCACTGCTTTATAAGATCATATTTACACCTCTAAACATGAATGGAACAGTATCACCGCTGATGTGCATGTCAACTTTCACACTATACTAAAAAGTGTCCAAAGGTAAAGTACAAATAAAGAAACAAACCAAGTCTTCCCCACCTGTCCATAGATAAATCCACACATACACATAGTCAGAGCAACTTGCAGAGTTGTTGCGTCTTTATAATGAGGAGTAACTTTGCAGTAAATGGAGTCTACAGGCATTTCAAAAAGGTTTCAACAACAGACTTGGTGTTCCTGGTAATTCAAATGTGCCAAACGGCCCCACTGCCCTTTTAAATGTTGCAGAAAGTCATGTTCTCGGGTGCATCTGCTGCGCATCATATCTCCAAAACAAAACTCACTTGAAAAATGGGCGCTTGGATGCCCTCGCCAATCTTGTTCCGTATGTAGATGTGTCGGGACATTTCGGCCAGAACATCGGTCCAGATGGCTGGCTGCTCCGGTCCAGCCCAGCGGAGGGGCGGCGGGTTCCGGGATGCGTGCTCCAGCTTCACGCCACGCAGGTGAACATGGGCGCTCACGAGCCGCTGCTTTTCTCAAGTGTGCGCCAGACGCACAGGTGTGTCCGCTCCGTCCTGCTGCGCGCGCCGGGAGGTACGTCAGACACTGCTGCAGCTCGAGCCACTCAGCCATCTGCGTCCGAGTGATGGACGGAACTATTTTGGAAACAGAGGAGGGGGGTGTTACCTTCAGAGACTCATTTAAACACGACAAGGAGCTATTTCAAGCCTCAAAGCAGCGTCAGAAAGAAATGAATGCCACAATGACCAAGGTCACAACATGATGAGGCAAATGATGTCCACCATGTCCACAAGGGTAGCGTTGGAGACAATCAATCTTAACACGTTTAGTTTATTACATTTATTTATCAGGGAATATGTACAAAAAGAACAATCATAGAGAAAGAGAAGAGAGGTCCTGTAGCTAAATGTGCAGTACTGACAAGTAAAACTAATGCAGAATAAACAGAAAAACAAAGATTGGCTGCATATCTACAAGTTGTGTCTGCGGCCCTCTTGTCCTGCTGCCCCTTGGCGGGCCATGGCATTCAGGTTGGGAGCTACAAGTCCAAGTACAAATATAACTCCTGCAGGAAACAAGTGTCGAATTTAACAGAACATTACAGAGACACTGCAGAAGTCCACCAGGAAATACGCCCCCCCCCCCCCCCCCCCAAAAAAAAAAACCAGTTAGTTAGTTAATTAGTGACATGATGTTGGGAAAACCTGCAGAGTTTCTTCATGGCATTGCATCATGTGTCTCTTCTGCTCTGAATGCAGAAGTAGGTCACACCTGGTAAAACTTTTAGCAAAAGATGGGACAAATCCCACTTTTTTTTTTCATGTCTTTATGTAATCCATGACTGACTTTTACATTTGGATGTTGGTCAAGAACCTGCTGTTTTACCCTCAGCAGGATATTCATCAGATGCCATTCCTGTTTACCTGCACGCTTCTTCCTGTGCCATTGGCTGCACATGTAAAGCATAACACCGCAGATCCACCCGATGCTTCATGGCTGCCAAGAGGTTCTTTTATTTAGAAGCCTTTTTAAATCCCATTTCCACCCCAGACTAGCCAAAGACTCCTGTGTTGTTTCATCTGTCCACAACACTTCCAACAAGCTCCAGGCCTTTTTACTGTGAGCGTTGTGACATTTTTATTTTGTGCTGAGCTCACAGGTAAAGTTTCTATTTCTCTGGATTGTTTCTGCAAAACCAAACTGGGAGTATTTCAGACACTTTTTCCTTAAAAATGTAAGTAGCTGTCTTTATGATCGGAGACATCGTTGAATAGAATTTGGATCCGTCCTCTAACAAAGTCTGTCTTCTTTATGGTCTTTTAGTTTTGCAGGTTTTGTTTACCAAAATCTCACAGCAATGCACTTCTATGCATTTTTTAGAGGAAATGATTATCATTATTTCGATTTTAGTCTCCATGTCGCCTCTCCGTTTGCCCAGCAGATGGTGGTGTGTTATCAAAATAAAAGCAGCAAGGATTTCAGGAAACAGGATTTCATGGACGTATTGGGATTATACACTGCTGCATATGTACCTTCCACTGTACTACACATACATGAAACACCACATCCTGTGCATGTTTGATTAAAGGAGCGCTCTTCTTGATTTTTTTAAGTATCATGTGTCATAACGTTGAAAACCTTTCTCTTGTCAGCAGTGTGTCTATGATGCCCCTCGGAGACATAAAATGTTTACGATCAGACATCATGTGCTTTTATGTGAGTTTGTACCACTGCAGCTGCTGTGGCTGATGTAATCTGGAAATGTTGCTCAGTAGAATCTCTGAGTGGAGCTGCAATAATTAACATAATCAATAATCTCAGAAAGATAATTATCCACTATTATAATGCCTGATCACTGGCGATCTTCAAGTAAAAGTGTCAAACATGATTGTTTTCAGCTGTTATTAAGCATCTCTCTCAGGTTTTGTTCATACCATCCATGAATTTTAATTAAAACAACTCTGTCATGTGATGATCGTTTATCTCTATTTTCTGACAGTCTGGTTTTAAGTGTGCCCACTTTCAAAGCTTCGGTAATAACTGGGACAACTTGTAGCCATGGTGGCTTTTCTTCTGATGGATAAAAATAACAGAACATTTAGATGATCACAAGCTCCTCCATCAGTCAGACGTCTGAGAGTGCTCCTGATGTGGGATTTCTTTTCCTGCAGAGTACCTGAGTGTCTCCACGCTCACCTGGCCAATAACACTTTGGGAGGCCTCAAAATATCTCCCCGCTTTAAATAGCACTCTCCTCCTTCATGCAATCAGTTGAACCTGCGCACAAGAAGAAACATACAAACCACTTTGACATCAGTCCATTAAGAACACCTCATGGATGAAAACGTACACATGGCACGGTGGTGCCAAAACTTTATTTTTGGACCGTGCGGAGGAAGCATGTGATGTACGGCATCCCAGAGGCAACCGATGTCACAGTAATGGCTCCCTGTGTGTTGAGCACTTTTATCATCCACCGAACACATTAACAGAACCCACTTTGCTGCACAGACTTATGTCTTCACATGTTTGGACACACTTTGATCAGAGAAATCTTCTAACAGGCCAATGTGGCGGATTAACCAACTTTAAAGTGGGAGGATTAAGATGTGTTTGCTCTGAGTTGGACTGGTCAGTGAGATTGTGAGATGTTAACAGTCTGATAAGAAGAAAAAAGGACAATCTACTGACCTGATTTAGTGCAATCAAAGAGGATAAAGTATTATTTATAATTAGTTTTAACGAGATGGTTATGTGTTTTAGTGCCGTGGTGCGTTTAGAGGTCAGGAATCGTTATCTCGGGTTAAAAAACCCCATCAAAAACTGATTTTCTAGCCCTGAATCTGACCTTTAAATATGTGTTGTGAAAGCTTTAGAAGAGTACCTCAACAAACTCCCCATGAAGTCAAAGCAAAAGAGGGCAGAGAGTTTCTTATGGATTAAAATATTAAAGAGCATGAAATAAGGCAGAGAATAAGGAAGTGTGCAGGCAGACAATGAATGAACCCACCTTCCTGAATGTAGTGCATCCTCTAAAATTTATGGACTATATGCTTCAGTGTTCCAGTTCCTAAATGGAAGAAAAAAAAAAAGGGAAACTCGCATGAATAAATAACTTAATATGGTGCACGAGGGTCGTCTATTTTGGTGACCCGGCGGTTTTTACCAGCAGATTAAACCCTCAGACAGCAGAGCAGCGCTGCTTGCTGGGCTGTGAACAATAAACACTGCGGTGCCGTCTGTTCAGGGCAGTGATGTGAGATAAAACATTTGGGATTTGGGACAAGATGACAATGTATTTTTTTTTATTAAAACAGGACGTAATCTGTGCAGTGCAGTCTAACTTCCTCAAAATCTCTATTAAAATACGTTATTAAAAACAATCCATCGAGTTGATTTATGTGCCGATTCTTGTCTTAAAAGATTGGAGTCGATTCCAGCCTGCGTTGTGCCCAACGCAGAAACACATCCTGGACACGTCATCCGTGTGTTTTATACTTTTAATCATAGCAGTAGGTGTTGTGTACACTGTGGGCAGTGAGGTGTGGCTCTCCCAGCAGGGACTGGCTGTTGCTGCACTGCTCAACTCGGCGTCAGTGGGAAACACAAATAGGATTACAGCTTCGACCACGGGAAACAGGATTTCCAAGAACTCGGCCTATAGCGGCGCCTTTTATCACACGCAGGCAATAATCCCCCGGGCTATAAGAGAGTGCAGTAAATCAACAGTGGACAGGCAGCAGACCTGAGTGAAGCTCTGAAGGATCACTTGGATTTGACTGCCCATCATGAATCTGGCAAAAGTTAAAAGTCCTTATCGTCAAACTCTGGAAACATGTTTTTCAGGTTACATTTCATCTGCGAAATATTCTTTTCGTTCACAAGGTGCTTCTATTATTCATCGGCGACACTCTCTTGACCTACAGACACAAAAAATAGAAACTTAATCACCAGTCTTGATCACTTACCTGCATACCCACATTCTCCCCAGTCAATTATTAAAGACATGGAGGAAGAGGAGGGAGCGAAGTCACTGGAAGAAGAGCATCGTGTGACCCTCGTCTTCCTCCTCCCGCATCAGTCAAACCTCTTAAAAGAAATAAAGACACATTAAATAACATTTGTGCTCATTGTGTTGTTCGGTGTGTATTTTCAGGAGCTGGATAGTTTTGTCATGTTTGTCTGGAGTCCTTTCAGAATAAAAGACCTTCAGCAATCTTTGCAGTAAATGGCACCGTCTTTATGTCAGTTCTGGTTTGTTCGATTTTATGATTTGCTGCTGCTGCAACAGCTTTTACTGGAGCTGTTGAATGGACTTTTGTTTCCTCATCAGCTACCGATCGCTCTAATTGTGCAGGAATGCATCTCTATTCTCTCAGGAAAAAACAAAACAAACAGACTGTGTGCCTCTATTTAGGCGTAATGTGTCAGCAAGATGAGTGCAGCAACAACACACTGATATTCTGCCAAAAATACAGAGGAAGTGCTACACAGAGCAATAACACAACCGTCTGGCTACACTTTCTCCGCTTTTGGCCTCGAGCCTCGACTGCAGCACTTCAGATTCATCAATAACTTTTGTTCAGTGTGACAGAAGATGTAAGTGGACAGCATCGGACTTATTATGTGAAACTGATGCGGCGCACCCGAGGGGAGGAGGATGACGACGATGAGTTGCTGCTGAGCTCTCAAAGTAAACTGAAAGGATGAACTGATGGATCAATTGGAGCTGAAACAGAAACAGAAAGTGAATCAGCGACAGTTTTTAGCATTTGTTCATTTTACACATGATAAATAGTCATACAAATATCAAAATACAACAATCTGTTGTGCAGGTGTCCAGTGTTTTTTGAGAATTCAAATATTAGGGAATAAAAATGCCAAAACATAAATCAAAATAGAAGTGAAATTTGTGAAAAACAAAAAAACAGTGATATTTTTAAGCATTTAGGATGGATAAACCAAAATTGATTTATTATCTGGATTTCTTTTTTTTCTTTTTTTTTTTTTTACAGTGTACATTATACAAAAATATAGAGTACCAAAAGTTCACAGTGTCCAAAAAGGCAGTGATAAGTCAAATTCACATCAATCATATTTAGCAGAGGAGCTTTTTTTTTTTTTTTTTTAAGAGCAAAACAAATTGATTCAAGGATCCTCCATCAAACTGTAAGTGTATGTGATGCCTTTAAATGCAAAACACATCCGAGTGAATACTTCCATTCTCCTGGCCGCACACATACAAACACATTTGTACAGTTTACACAAACACGGAGTGTATATTCGTGACAGCGTGCAGTCCCCCCAGACGTAAACACACATACGGTGTAGTGGTGTCGGGGCAGTTTGTTTTCATGCTAGAGAAAAATGCAGACACACCTGAATTAATTTCCTGGTATTTACAATTTAAAAACACGTGATATGACATTTACATTTGAGTGCACAGACTAACTTAAATATGAAGAACACCGTCCTGGAAAATAAACAAGACGGTAAATATTTGAACTCCGGTTTAAAGTCGAGTTACTTTTGTGTTGCGGATTCATAACGGACCGTTCACGTTGTGTTGAAATATTCAGTTATAGCTGCGTCATATTTGGTGATTTTAGAACAATAACCTTGAAGCATTAACATCTGAAAATATGGATGGTGTTTCCACACTTCTAGAGATAGAGATATCAAGACAGTGACATCTGTGAACACGCCTAAAAGAAGTCATATAAACTTTAAAAATGTACAGTACATAGTGAGGTGTGTCAAAAATGATCTCCAGTGTTGGTTTTTTTCATTGTGGACTCTGCTAAGCATGAAAATTAAAGCAAATAAGCCAGAAATCTGCAAGTCTCTGTTACTCCATGCACTGTTACTTCATTTGTGGGGTTGTAATCAGAGATATCAGTCCTCACGTAAGAACAGTCTCCGAGTCCTCTGAGCTCTACTGGCCTCTGAAGTCCTTTTCACCAGCGGACGAGTCTCTTCTTGGTCCAGTGGATCCAGGTACGTACAATGTCTGCAGTCTACTTCAAGATTGATTTCACACTGCGGAGCACCTCAGGCTGCGTGAAGTCAGAGTTAGTGCTTTCATTTAGAGGAAAAACAAAGGAGTCTTCCTCCTGCACTCTTGTGTTGGTCCGTGTGAGCCTCTGTAATCGCGCCATCGTGCCTCGCACAGTCTAAAACAGCGAGGACAGCGGTCGACCTGAAGACGCGCAGATCCTCGTTGATGATTGGCTCATCGTCTGCAACCGGCGAACCGGTCACTTCTTCTTCTTCTTTTTCTGCCTCAAATAAAAAGCTGTACATTTACACTATGTTTTATCACATTGTTGTAGAATTTGCTCTGTACAGTCTGAGTTTAGTGAATAGGGGGATTTGAAGAACAAACCCTTTCTCCTCAGCACCAGATTAAACGTCAGACTGCAACGATGGCTGCAAATTTTGACAGCAGTTTCACATGCCAGGGCTGCAGACTACAAAACTTGAACTTGTTTGTATAATGCAGCAACTCAATCTTAGATAAAATACAAATATTGTAAGTACGAGCCAATAATTATGCTTGGAGTTGCTACTGGAACAACTTTCTACTGAAGAAGTAGACTCTTTTAAACTGTTTATAGTGAGGTCTATTGCTGACATTTTTTTTTTTTAAATGTACATTTTAGTTTTTGTAGGCAACATAAACAAACACCAGATAGAAGACGTCATTTATGTGAACTGAGCATTTAAAATCTGAGCACGAGAATGATTTTGGTGATTACTTTTAGATTTTTCAATCCTTTTTTAGACTTTTTTGGAACGAGCGAACCCTTCACCGAGGTGTCAAAGAGGGCTGGTTGGTTGTCGGGGCCCGGCTGCCTCTCAGCTGTGCATGTAGCTCCTGCAGGGCGAGTCCTGGTGGAAGTCGTACTTGCTCAGACTGGGAGGGTAGTAGGTGGTGGTGAACATGTTGCTGGAGGGCAGCGGGGAGGGGAAGTGGTTGCACGTCTCGTCGTTCACGTGGAAGTTGTTCTTGTTGAGCGTCTGCGGGACGGAGAAATAGAAAAGGTTTTACTCTCGTGTTAGTCTTCTTAAACTGACTAACAAAGTTGAGAGTCGCAGTGAAAGTCCAGCCCACCTTGAACTCCATGGGGATGTACTTCTCATTCTTTGGCGTGGCGTTGCCCTGCTTGTTGTAGGTGAGGTGGTTGGGCGTGCTGGGGTGGATGACCGCCGACTCCGCCGATGCTCGGTTCAGGTGGTGGCAGTAGGTGTAGGCCAGAGCTGAGAGGAGGGCTGCAGCAAAGAAACTGGCCAAGCCCACAACGACCAACTGGAACAAGGTGAAGGCTAAAAACAGAGAAGACGAGGAGGCGGAAAGAGAGGCATTATGAACCAGTGAGACTGAGAGATGTAGGCTAAATGTTGTTTGTCAGGGTCATGATTAACTGAGACGATAAACATTTGCAGTTAGGGAAATTAAAGGATGTTGCGTAACCCTGAGGAAGAAAGGAGTCTGATCAGGCAGCCGGTGTGAAACTTGGAGCGGTAATGAGGCAGGTCTGATGTCTCCAGAGAGGGCTTTAGAGGCCAGTAATGCAATGTTCATTACACCCGACAAACACACAGAAACTACCCTTCACAAATCGGGCAATCAGCAACTTTAATAGGATTACCTGGCCTGGTCCCAGACCTCTGAATCAAGGCCAAAACTTTTGATTTTTTTCATTGATCCAAACAGGTGGTACTCTGATTGGCTGCTGTTTTACAAATAGAAAAACAAAATGCGTGGAAAGCCAAATGGCAAAGATTAGATATATCACACGTTGTGTGCAAGGGCAAGCTTTGCTTTAAAGGTGGTGCAAAAGGAGAACAGAGTCCATCCTCTGAGCACCGTGAATATTCACAATTAATTTCACAGCAATTTGTCATGATGGAACTGGAAAACAATTCGTGAAGGGATCCAAGGTCGCTGACTGTTACCGCCATCCTGAAACTCTGCTGCGAGAGGAGCAGCACAGAAGCAACTTCCATCAAAATGAAAGTTGATGTCACTATCTGGCTGCAATCAAACTTTATCAAAAGGACCAATATCGATTCCACATTTTGGACAATCTCGCGCCACACGGGGACCCCGGCCACAAATGAAAGTCAATGTGGTACCAGCTGTGTGGCGCACATCAGGAGAGGGGAAAAAGCCAATAACTCTGTAACCTGGCAACAATAACAAGGTGCTGCGTTCAGAGACGGCAATCACACCGAGGCTTGGTTTGGATGTAGCATGATAGGGAGGACATAAAACTCTGCAGATTTTCTGGTGGGAATTGAAGAAAATCAGGTGATGTGTGTGTGTGTGTGTGTGTGTGTGTGTGTGTGTGTGTGTGTGTGTGTGTGTGTGTGTGTGTGTGTGTGTGTGAGCTGGAAATATTTGGGGCAGAACAAATTAAAAGACATCATTTGTTTTCACTCACTTCCACAGCTCTGGTCCTCCTGTCCGGGTAGAATGACTGGAGACAGACAGACAGACAGACAGACAGACAGACAGACAGACAGACAGACAGAAATAAAAGAAGAAGAAAAACATCAATGTCGTGAAGGAAAATTACCACGGCTCCAAAACATCAAACAACAAAAACGACAAGAGCTGTTAATTTCTCTCAAAGGTTCTGTTCTGTTCTCGAAGGCAGGGACACTGCTGACGTCTCCGTTAATTCATCTTTTTTAATTTCTACGGATGCAGAGTGAACAAGTCAGCATTTATTGTGTTTGATTCAACTTTTGTGTGAATTCTTTTTCCAGCTTATATCAGCAGCAGGCTGCAAAAAAAATTACAACACGGAGCAAAGCTGTTCCGGCAATTTGCCGGTGGAAGCGCGTGCGTACCTGGCACCTCGTGAGGCTGGCACGGCCTGGACTGGGTGACGTTGCCCTGGCAGAGACTGACCTCGGCCTCCTGGTCGTCACCGCAGCGACGGGTGCGATGCTGTAGACCCTCCTCATCACAATCCCCCCACTCGGTCCAATCCCCCCAACCCGCTGACGGAGGAGAGAGCAGATGGAGACGGTTTAAAAAAAACAACAAAAAAAAACAGTGTTTTTTTATGTGCTGATTCTTCATCCGTGTATTTTTTTCTCCTTCACTGAAACCGTGGACACAAATTTGATTCAGAGTCAATAAATGCTGCCATCCTCCTGCTTTAATGTTTTTTTTTAGTGTGCAAAAACAGAAAAAAACCACCACCTTTTTGGCAGAGGTAGAGAAGTTGACATCTGCTCCAGTGTGCTTATCTCCTTGTTTTATTTCTGTGTTAAAGGTGCAGCGTCAGCACTTCCCTCACAGCAACATTAAATACCCCCACTTCAAAAGAAATCCCCCAGAAATAAAACATAAAAAGGCATATGTTTTAATTGGTTTATGTAACCGGACCCAATCGAGTGGGTTGTTCTTTGAACTTCCAAAAAAAGTGGTCGATGGTTGGCTGCTCCAAAAAGGAATTAACTACTTATTTCTCCTGTGATAAGATATATTAAAAATGTCATTCTTCTTCCTGTGCATTTAAAGAGCCATCAAACAATTATTTTCACCCCCTGTGTGAGTGCGGAGAGAAACCGTGGAGAGACCGTGGTCATTATCATCAGTCAGCAGCCTCCTTGTTTTCCTGCTACTTTGTTCACTGCACAAAAGCAGAAAATAGATCAGGAGATGATTACAGCAATTTCCTTCTTCGTGTCTCTGCTTTTATGTGAAAGTAAAAGCACAAAAGAGTTTCTTCAATCTGAATGCAGATCAGTTGTAACATTTGATGCTTTTTTTTATCATCATTTATTTTATTTAGTTTCTGACTTTCAGCTACTGCATGTGGGATTAGTCTCCGACAGCCACGCTGTTTGCCTTCTCAACACAAATATTGATTCGTCACTAGCTGTGTGAAGGAGATTTCCCGTCACTGTCCGTGTAAGCCCCATTATTTAATCTGGGTAGACAGGGTGAATCCATGGAGGGTGTTTATGATGCAACAGTTATGATAGATGAGGAAAGAAATAGTTCAGCTCCAGCAGACTGTCGCTAACAGATGCAGTTTTCTTTGCTTTGATTATAGTCTGGAAGTCGAGCACTTTTGAGGTAAAGTTTTGGCGCATATGACAACAACAAAAAAACTGTTTTAAAAAATCTTCATGTAAAATGATGTGATTAAGTATAAAAAAAAAAAATTAAAAAAAGAAGAAGGTAATTTACAAGAAAGAGCAGATGAACATTCTGCGTCATCATATATCAAATAAGTAACTCCATGAAAAATGGAGCTTGGCGTCCCACACTTGCAAAAAATACAGCGGTGGCAGCCAGCTGTTGTTATCACAAAATTATTACTTCATTAATTATATCACAGCTGAATCTAAAGGACTATTTATCACAGAAAAGTCAAAGAAAATGAAAACAGCCAGAAAGACTGACTGATTATCTATATATATATATATATATATATATATGCTTTCCATCAGCTTCCATACCTTCACACCCATGTGTATTACAGAGGGCCTCTTCAGTATGCAGGCCGATGCAGATGTCTCCTCCGTTGGCAGGAGGCGGGCTGCTGCACGTCCGAGTCCGCTGGTAGTGCCCGCCTCCACAGCTGGATGAGCACTGGGACCAGGAGGACCAGCAGGACCAGGCTCCGCTGACTGCAACGCACACACAAACGATTCATGTAATGTATTCTGTATTGCAGCTGCACCGACAGTCAGAGGCTGCCTGTTACCTGGGCAGGGTTGAGTGTTGCAGTCCTGATACTCCACCGGGGATCCTACACAGGCGCCGGGGTTGGTTCTGCCTTCTGCCGTGGAGCAGCTACGTTTACGGGTTCGGAAGCCTCTGGAGCACTGCTGGGAACAGCCGGACCACGTTTCCCAGGATCCCCATCGGGCACCTTGAGGCGGGGCCAGAGTTCGGCCACTCGTCTTCACCAAGTCTTCAACCAGAGCTGGAAACACACGAGAAAAGTGAAAATCCTAAAGCGCCATAAACAAAGCAAGCATTGTCTTTCTTCATATGATGAGCACCGAACAGAAGAAGTGAAAACATCCTGCCGAATGAGTGAACTCTGCTCAGGAACTCTGAATGCTCTGTGAGTTCAAATACGAGCCACAGAAATGCATCTTCTTTTTACCAAACTCAGCAAGCAGCCTGTTATGAAACATTAATTAGTGAAGTGCAATGTGGGTCGAAGCAAACTAGATTTCCCTGTATGTCGCCCACACACACATCGGCACACACAAACACTAATTATTTAAATATGAATTAGGAGCGCTTCCTGAGGCCTTCAAATGAGGTCAGCAGATAGATTTCATTCAGATCCTCTCCTCTGTAGATGAGAGCGTAATTAAAGACGAACAATAAGACGACATTCTCACCCTGTAAGCTTTACTTATCTTGGAGTAAATACAGGATTTCTAAATCAAAAATCCTATTTATATTTTCAGTCATACAATCTGGATTCCACAAAGAGAAAAATAAAAGGCGGGATGTGTCTAAAGGGATAGAAGAAGTGGACACCTGCTTCCCCACAACGGCTCAATGATGTTTAATCAAAGTGCTGCTTGATGTCCACAGACGTGAAGCCAGCTGTGTTTATTGTGGCGGACTGGGAGCTCTGCCATCAGCAGCCTGCACAGACACACTGTAGTACACTGGTCTTTAGAGTTGGGACAAGTTAAGCAGCTTTATAAAAATGACTGACAGATTTAAACCTAAAAATGTACAGCCCTCCTGCAGTCAAAGTGGAATCTGGATACACCTGCACTCTCGCAGGTAATCACCACACCTGCTGTGTTTCCATGGTTACAATCAAGGACACCTGCTGGCAACCGACAAACAGAGAGAGGGCGGCTTCATTTGTAATTTCGCAAACAACGCTGCAGAGTGGTTTGCCCGGTACTCACAGTCGGTCTGGCAGGATCCGGACCCGTCGTTGGGGCAGAAGCGCGTCTCCAGCTTCTTCTTGCCCAGCTGGAGCTGCTGGGCGTCGGGCAGCAGCGCCCGGCAGGTGTACCTGAACCGCTGCTCCTGGCGGGACCCGTCCTGACTGACGTTGACTGGCATCCAAGGGGTCCATGGGGTGTTGCGGCGGACTTCAGGGCAAGCCTCCAGATTACAGGCTTTATATTCCTTTAAAACAGGACAGAGGAACGATTATGGAAACTAATGACGTCACAGGCTGTTGTCTCTTCTACTGCTGCTCCATCTTCCACATTCATCATGAACAGCTTGCAGAGAGAGACGCAGACTGCAACCAGACAACACAGACAACACAGACAACTGTTTTTCGAGAGGGGATTATGATGCATCCATTAACTGCGTTTTGTGGGACTAATTAAAGATTTTCTGGTTACAGTGAAGACACAAACTCTTTCTGTTTTGGAGATTTCCTCACTTCTAAATATTTAAAATAAGCTGAAAAATGACCTGAGTTAAACTCTTTTTTTATTTCTTTTTTTTTTTAAACACTGCAGTACCGTTGCACATCCAGGACAGCTGTTTCCATTCTCACAGGTTCTGGTCCTGGAGTGGACACCTCCTCCACATTCAGCACTGCAGTGAGCCCAGGGGCCCCACGGGGTCCACACCACTGGCAGGGGACACGGCTTTTTCTCATTGCACAACCTGGAGGCACAAACACACAGAAAGACTGCGGTCATGATATTTGTAGCGATGGTGAGGATGTTTCTGTCCTCGACGACAACTACGTTTCCTCCTCACCTCTCCTCTCGACCCTGGCCGACACAGATTCGACCGCCGTGGCGGGGGGCGGGGTTGTTGCAGGACCGCTGCCTCACCTCAAATCCGATACCACAACTGCTGCTGCACTGGCCCCATGACGACCAGGGAGTCCAGCCGCCATTCCTGAGACATAACGAGATAGTGTAATTGATCTCTGAAGGAATGAGGATTGTTGTTTTCACAGCACATATTCAGCCAGAGAGATAATTCATAATTCAGTTCAGTTGGTTGATTTTAAAGTGTTCGGACTGACATCCTGAATGTCTGCAGGAAAAACAAACACACCTGGAACAGTTTGCCACCTGGATGGTCGGGCCCTTGCATTCGAACCCTCCGCATCTGGCTGTCGGCCCGTCGCACGAGCGGGACCGACACGTGCAGCTGCTGACGGAGCCCTCGCCGCCGTCGTGGTTACAGGGTTGCCACGGTGCCCAGGGACCAAAACCGCCATCCTGCGTCAGGTTCCTCATCTCCAGAGAGGATTTACATGTTATATTAAATATTAGTTTAAACGATGCAGCTCCACGTCCTGGAAACTGCTCTATCAGCAAAATATGACTAAAATAGATGTTTTTCTCCTTAATGTGATTAAAAAAACAAAAAACAAAAAACAAATTGAATCACTTGTGAAAGACTGATGACTATCAAACTGTGTCTTACTGGGCATTCAGTGACATTTTGGGTCCACTGGTTCATGTTGGTGCTCTCCTCGATGGTGGTGCAGCGCTTCTGTTTGCGGTCCCAGCCACAGTAAGGGTCGCGGGCGTCCATGCAGTAACTGTAAGTTCAGGTAGTCGGTGACGGTCTTTCTGTGACGCAGCTTTGTTCGTCTAACAGTCTTTACACAGGAGTGTCTACAAGACAGCATTGTGTTTTTGTCTGCCTGAGGGGATAACGCTGAGAAACTAATGTACAGTACATCGTGCGATATTTCTGAAAGGTTGTCAACAAATTCATTAATAGCCTGCTTATGTAATGTCTGCTGTGAGTCTTGCCAAAATATAGACTGACATTTCAAAAGCAGCCTCTTTACAGGGAAAACAAACTGAGCTCTTAACATAATCATCTTTGTCAGCGTTTGTTGCCTTTCTGACTCGATCACTCACACGTGTTTGTCTGGTTAAAGTAAATAAATCAGTCAAAGTAGTTTAAAGCAGCAGAAACCCCACTTTTTGAGTTTGCTTTATACTAAATATATATACTGAATCATATTCACTCAAAGATGGGGAGTGTATAGGACTGAAGGATCGTACCGTTCTGTTGGATAGTTGGAGCAGCGCTCCAATGGGATCTTCACCAGTCGGTCCTCGAGGCCCACAAACAGTGACCTGTCGTTGTGGAGGATCTGCAGACTCTTTATTGGTCCCGTCTTCCCTTCGGGGAGGATCCTGAGCTCCTCCAGGTAGCAGCCATGAAGGCTTTTATTGGTCGTGGCGAGGGCCTTCAGGATGGTGCCGTATTCTGATTGGACAAGACAAACAGGAAAGAAGCACATTTTATCCAGGAATGTTTTTTTTATGTTTAGCCAGAGACAAAAATGAAATTGCTCCGTCGGGTCTTGCTTACCGGTGCCGATGTACATGACGTGGTAGAGAGTGTCTCGGCCCTGCACGATGTCCACCGCCAGCTTGGAGAAGCGCAGGTTGTCCTGGGTGAGCAGCGGGTTGACGGTGAGCGGCTGCACCACGTCGTTCATGAGGAAGAGCCGCTGGGCGTCCTGGAGGCTGCGCTCCGTCAGGTTCCCCCCGGGGCCGCCCTCCTCTAACGTGCCACACTGAGCAGGCAGGAAGAAGGAAGCAGTCGGGTGTTCAGGTTGAAGACTCAGACTCTCCGAGTTTGTTTTCTTTATCCCCCGAGAGGTAATTTTACTGATTAATATGCCTTCAAACTGGAAAGATGAACTCAAAAGAGACTTTTTATGCATGCTAGGTTACTGACTGAGATCGGTATGAGTTGCAGCAGGGTGAATGCAAAGTAATGCATGTGAAATACAAACACTACAATGTCCCTGCAGCTGGCGTTGGGACAGCATTTCAAAGATGTTTTCGGTTCTTATTGTGACCACATTGGACAACAATTCTCTGCAAGTAGATACGTGTGCTCACCATACAGAAATTAAATGGATGTCTTCTGGAAAAAACGTATTTACAAGCCTCTGAGGAATTGCTCGACAATTGTGGTGGGATAAAGCTGTCTGCTGTGTCGTGAGCATCGTGGATCCAGTTTGAAATGATATATTGTGAGTTACCTGAAAATTGGGGATGGGGTTTGGGGTGGAGAGCCAAGCGGTGCGGGGGTTCTCCTGGTAGCGAAAGGGTCCGTTGAAGGCCTGGGTGACGGAGCTCAGGTTGAAGGCGCAGACAGCCGAGGCTGAGATGCTGTTCCTGCAGGAAGGGAGGACGTCATCATGGTGAGATCGCAGATTTAACAGAGGATGAGTCGAAAAGCTCCTTAAATGAACGACACGCACACATTAGTGGTAAAGATGCCGTAAATGAGGTCCTGCTCTGGTAGGTAGAAGGTGCTCTGCAGCTCGTTGTAGTAGAAAGGGATTTCTCCTGAGCGTGAGCAGTTGAGGCGGGCCTTCATGAAGGTGGTCCAGGTGTCCTCCAGAAGAAAACGTCCTCCCATGTCGTTCTTGCAGACCCGAGCCACTCGAGAGAACACCATCTTCCCGCAGTCGTTTTCAACGGCGGTTTCTCGCAGGAAGAAGTAGGCGAACCGACCGATCTCGTAAACGGACACAAAGTGAGGCTCTGAAGGCGGCGAGAAGAAAATAAAACATGTCGGTCAGAGACAAAGGGGAACACGAGGCAGAAGAAAACAGATCGTTGCTTTGTTCACCGTTGAGCCATTTGGAGTTGTACTGGGCGGTGCGCAGCGGCGGCATGTTCCCCAGGCTCCTGTAGATGACCGGGTCACGTCCCGAGAAGTCAATCACCGTGGCAGCGTACAGCTCGCCCTTCTCCGTTACCATGGCGGTGGAGTTGTGCCGCGGGTCGTAGGGGCATCGGGCGACGCCGTTCACCGTGTCCAGCACCTGACTGATGTTAGCAACCTGACAGAAAGGAGGGAAACTGTGTTAGTGGGTGGAAAAATTATATTTCTCTCCTCTCATTCATTTTATTTTAAAACTTTTAATTAACTACAGGACAGAGTGATGCAATCTCGGGCTACCACCTCCCAAATGCACAAAACCACTTAGGACTCTTGTGGAAAATAAAGCCACCAAAATTATTTATTCTTTATCAGGGCTGAAATGATAAGGCAGTTCATCAATTATTTGGTCAGAAAACTCTTTTCCTTTTTAGTCAGTTAATCTGTGCAATATGAATTATTCTTCCAGAGAACAATACATCAGCTTTTTTGGTTCTCTCTCTTTTTTTTGTTTTGTTTATGTGAGAATCTGTAGCTTTCCTTTGCTTTACATGAAAACAACTACATGGCATTGGTATTAAAAATATTTGGAGCATTAATTTAAGATGAAAATACTAACGCTGTACCAACCTGCCTGGTTATGCAGACGGGGGTGAAAGCGTTGGTCCCGCACGTGAACAGCGTCCTGCCGCTTATCAACAGGACCCGGATGTAGTTTTGACATTCGTCCTGCAGACAAAATCCACCACAGCTTCAGTTTGACCGTTTCATGCAATACGTTTCTGAGTAGAGTGACTCAACACACTACCTCAGATTTGCCTTTGCTCTGACATGAACGCTTCGTGTCTTCATCGGGTGCCCATTCTGTCGCCTGAAGAAAAAAAATAAAAAGAAAGAAAGAATTTGGTTTGTTTCATGAATATTAACAGAACAAGGATTTAGAGGACTTATGCTCAACTCAACATGCAATTTGACAAATCTTACCTGAATGAGGGAGGCGTTACTCAAACTCAGTCTGAAGAGGAAGTTTCTGTAAAAGACATTTTATATGTTAATCATCTTCCATGTAAATGTGATGTTGTTTTGTCTCTATTTTCCTGTATATTTTTTCCACTTTCTCCCCTTAACATTTTGATTGCATACGTTTACTTTACAACATTGTATACTGGCACCACGCTTTGTGCTGACTGGATGCTGTTTGAGTGTTGTCTGCTTTCTGTGCTGCTATTTGTCACCTTGCTCCGACAAGGAGCTGGTTTCTGCTCAGGTCCATCGCGAGCTGGGAGAAATCCTTCACTCCGGGATGGGAGAACTCCCACACCCAAGACCTCAGAGCTGAACGAGGGAAACAAAAGGATGAGGAGGGAAATAAAGAAGGAGGGATGAGGAGGAGGAGTTCAGAAATAGATGGAGGAGAGAATGAAGAGAAAAAACATGATTCCTGGGAAGCGTTTTCTACCAAATGGTACCTGGCTCGCAGCTCCACCCGAGTGTTTTAACTGCTGTGTCACATTTTTCTCCAGTAACTCAGCTGACCACCTGATCCCACAGTCTGACAGCTTAACAACCTCCCAGTGACCTCTGAACCTGACGCCAGAGTGGAGGCTCAGTCCAGGGACGAAACAGAGATCTAGATTTAGTTTCTAAAACTGAGGGGCAGGACATAAATAGAGTAAAGCAGTCTGCAGTAAGAATACAAGTTATAATCCTCCAATATATGTTTAAAAAACATTTCTAAAAGAGTTCATATCCAAACCCTCTCTTTTGTCTTGCTGTAAAATATTTCTGATGATTGATCTTGAACTTAATGTACATTTAGGATTTGAAGCTGCTGGCTAACCCACACCATCACCTCACACTGCTCTCTCACAGGTCGTGGTACTGTGGAGAGATTTCATTTAGATTTCATGCTAAATCCATAATGAAATGAGTCGGGGGAGACAAAAAGAAAATTCCAGTGTTCTTAGTTTGACTCGTTCATCTTACTTTGCTCTTTGATTTTGTTCGCTGTGCTTCTATTTGCATAAATCTAATTCTTCTGCTAAAATATTGAATCTTTTACTTTATAAATTACTTTCTTTGTGAGAGGTGCAGTACAAATGAAGTTTATTAGGGATTACATTACACGGTTTTGATTAAAATCCTGTTTTACATGAGCTCTGGGCAGGGTGAACACACCACATACAGACGTGCAATAAATTAATCTTTCCCACAGTGTTTGAGAGCAAATTACTGCTGCTGCGAATGTATCCAAAACAATAACAGCATGGTTTGCCAGGCGAGCCCTTTGAGCCGAATGTAAACTGACGTCCTGTCAAAATAAGACCATCAAAGGCCCTTTCACAGAAGAAGAACATTTAATGAGGCCGCGCCGCAGACACAACATCAAAACACTTATTAATTTCATATAAATTCTTACATCCCGGTGTACTAGCGAATAATTCCACAGCGTTAACACACACTTTTAATGTGTCCCATCGCAAGCCTTGATGCACAAGATAAAAACAACTCCAGCAAATCCTCATTAATTCAGATTAATGCCACCTGAGAGCTCTGAACTCTGCCAGACTTTCATCATCTTATATTAACCTCAAGCCTGGTGCTTTATAACAGCTATTCTTTATTAATCGCCCGTAAAATGTGCATCAACAGGTTTGGGAGGTTTTTTTGTGCAACCGCTGTGTCAAGATGCCTTTTAGGAACAAAGCTGAACATCGCTGTCGCCTGCTCTCAGTTCCACTTTGAGTCGCTGTGAAAGAAGCCAACAATACAACCTGAATACCAACCATCGCTGCAAAAGCAATGATTTTCAGAGAGCTGTTGAATCCAAATTGCTTTTGTGCACTTGCCTGTGTACATAATGACCTGCGGCGACGCAGACGGCCCGTGCACACGCTCACGTTCAAAACACTAATCCCACCGCTCCGAAGGAGAAACCACTTCCAGCAGCCGTCTTGTAATAATACTTTGACCTCTCAAGTTAACTACGCAGGAATTACAAATCGAGACTCCGATTTTGGGAACAAACACAGATATGCAAACACGTGAAGAGAGTCCACAAAAAAATTGCTTTCGTACAGGAAACACATGACATAAGTGTTTCATTAACTTCATATTTCAGATGCTTTACTTCCTGTGTGTACCATCGGTTGTTGATGTTGACATCTGCAGCGCGTCACCACCAAGTACCTGCATTTTAGCGAACACTAAAGAACACTGAAGCTCTCACCTTGGTAGGAGGCGACGGGATGCTCCTTTCTGCTGCACTCTGCAGGTTTGATGTGCGGCTGCTGGGACACACAAAGAGACGAGCAGATGACCAGCACAAGGCCACAGGGGGAGAGGGCCCACGTAACCATAGCTACAACCGCATCCAGTCCTCTATCGGGTCCTCGGGAATCACCTGTCGGAGCACAAGAGAAATCGGTCAGGCTCATTAAAAAAACAAGTCAAGTCTTTTCGCTCGTAATTATAAACTTCTGCTCGTACAGAATTAGTAGGAGAAAATTGTACGTCATCCATCTTTAATGCCGCATATATCGGTTAGACTTTGAAAATATCTATTGAACAGTAGCTCACACTAGCACACACCCTCCCTTCTCTCTGTCCATCTCGATTAGTTTTGCCGGTCCACCACCCCACTGGTCCCTCCGCCGCCTCGGTCTGTCTGCTCCGGGTGTCCGGCCCCTCACTGTCAGCAGGACTCAGTCATGGCTAATTCACCTCAAAAGGCCAGAGCCGCCGATCCCTCTAATGCCGACTCTCCAACCGAGGGTGCCATCAATGGAGGTCTTTCTGACTGAGGAGGCCCATTCAGAGACCAGCCCGGGCCCGGGGCCAAAAACACGGGGCGTGAACTTTGAACTGGGAGCCAGATGAGGGGTCTTTGTGTCAGCGTCAAAATCCAGTTACAGACATCAAATCTGCTCACAGATGATGATCTGATGATGACTTTGGGCACAAGGGTCACAGCAAAGGCCCTTAGACAAAGTTTACATGGACATAAGACATAAATAAGACAATGTTCTTCTTGGACTGATGACAGGAGCTGGAAGTCAGAATAAGTCTCGAGTTTTTATGTTGCTTGAAAACAGGAGAAAATCAACCTGGAAGCAACATTTCAAACATCCTTTGAAGCTGTGAAAGTGTCAGTTTACATAAAAGACTTGAAACCAGCTTATGAAATTTAAGTTTTATCAGGGCTGAAAGGAAACACAGTCACCTGAGGTCCGTAGAGAAAAGAGTACGGGAGACTAGAGGATACGTTAGATTATAAAATTGTCTGAACTTGAAGGATAAACTGGTTTAAAAGGTCCTCAGTCTTGTTACTATCTCAAAGTGGCCTCTTCTACTCTGACCGTCTGCTCCTTTAACCCTTCCACCGGTTTCCCTGCAGCTGCTGCTCGCTGTAAAGAATGAATGTCTGTCTGTCTGCTGCTCACCGCGAGGGCTGAATGTGTGAGGATGGCAGAGGTTTTTCAACCTGCTGGGTCTCACATTGCTGCTTAATGAAGCGACAGGAGCAGAGCCTCCACCGCTGGCCCTCGCTTTTGTTGCGGGGCAGCGCTCCTCTCGCCGTGCAAAGGCCGGCCAGTGAGAGGCCTAATGTTCTGGGATCGGTCTATTCAGTGCGACCGGGGGGGGGGGGGGGAGCAGCAGCAGACGTCAGTCAGATTCTTCAGGGGAAATGTAAGGACGCAGACTCTCCCTCTGTGATTAGCTAAAGACAATGATGGCATGCCGACGTGACAGAATAGTATTTTCAGGTCGGCCACCTCCGTTTGATAAAGTTTAGTGATGGAAAACGAGGCACACTGTGTGCCCAAACATCCACCCTGACCTCCTCCTGTACAGCTTCCACTGGGCTTTTAACAGCCGCCCGGTGCAGGACGGTTCATGTTAATGTGACAATGAGAGCTCACTCCAAGCGCCACGGTCCACAAGTACGACCTCACAAAGCTGCAAACATGGCTGCAGACTCGTTTTCAATTTGAATTTTTCAAACTATAAATGAAAAATAAATCAGTAAAACTCTGAATTCTCTGAAACAATGATCCTTCAGTGCTTCTAATGCGGCTTGAGAGCTCAGACGTACTTATTGTGTGCATTTAAATGTGCCGCAACACATTTTTTTCTGCCAAGTGTAAACTGAACCTGAGCTGCTTAAAGATTTGGTTGGAAACCAGCGTCGTGTGAAAAGTAGGAAGTAAAAAAGCAGCGAACATTGAAGCCTGCAGCTGTGAGCGTGTCAGAACATTCATTCCTTCATTCATGTGGCTGCTTGTGTTGGAAAAACACCATAAAGCCTGAATAACCTGCGGGGAGATAAGAAATACAGAGTCTCCGATTCATGTGACCTGCATGTGTTTGGACTGCGGGAGAAAAACCGCAGGAACAGCAAGTGAACATGTGACCTGCAGGACCTGTGTCGCTGTGCGGCGCATACAATTTAAACCTGGCCTCGCTGTATTGACACGCCAAAGTATGGCTATCTTTTAAGATGAATTACAGCTCTGCTCGCCGGGTGTTTTTCTCTCTGGACACGTCTCTCTCCCTCTGCGCCTGTGAAGCTGAGAAAACACAGACTCTGCATCACTACTGTGTCTGCTGAAGGGCAGTCAGAGATTCAGCGCTCACAAAGACGTTGATCACTTCATTTTCCTCATTTCTCAACATGGAGCACAGAGGTTCACATGTAAGAGGTTGTATCGTGCTAAAGTATGGATTATGTAGTAGCAGCGTTTAAAAGGCATATTTGAAGTCTACAGTGGTGTCTTGATATTTTTTTTCTGCTTGTTTTTAATTTTCTAGATAGATTTCTTGTTGCATGGTGACAGATAGTGGCCTAATTCCCACATATGAGCTTCCAAACGGGACGTCACTAAAAGTACTTAAACTAAATTTACGTAGACTTTCTTTGTAGACGTTTGCAAGATTAGACACCAAAACACTGCAACATGGCTGAATTAAACACATTTATCTGTTGGATGTTTACAGGATAAATAGATGAATCTAGTTAGCGGTATGAAGATGAAAGCCAAACACTGCCTTTTTCTGAAAATAAGTCCTGCTGATCATTTTAAGAGGCCTTTAAGTCATGAGAAAGTATCACTACTGTGGGAGAAGGGTCTGTTGCCCATCACCTCCTGAGATGTAAACTAACTCTGCAACAGAAACAGCTCTCTGCTCACTTCTTCTTTAAATCCTATGCCCATATATGGACATATACCTGCCATTTCATTTTATTTAGACATGTATTACTGCCACTCTTGATTTATTGAAGTTTCTTAAGCTAAAAAAGGTAAAAGGTTAAACTATTCCCTATTTGCGTTTTTCTAATCTAATAAGGATATATTCTTTATTTCACATTTAATAAGGTCATTAAGTAATTGTTACAACAATGTGTTATTTTAGAGTTAAACCTGTAAGCAATGACATTTTTGAGGAAATGAATTATTCTGCAGAAATAATTCATGCATAATTTCATAGAGACTTACAGTTACACATAGAGGACAGTTTGTCTTCTCTCAGGCTGTTTCTTTGACACACTACTTAGGAGGCAGATGAAGTCAAATTATCCTGTAGAGATTTAAAAAATAGTGGAAAAAATAAACCTTATTTTGCTCCCCTACCTTGTTAATCATTTCACACAAACTCTACGACAACCAGACGAACTAGCTCCAGCCTGCAGAGTTGTTCTCAACGTTTCAGTGGAAATGTTGTGACACATTAACAAGAGTTTGGACAGAGTATTAGTGCCTCTGCAGCACTTAGTCACATTTGCAAAAACTTTACACAGCGCACGAGATTTATTCCTTCAGGAGACAGCAAGTTGCTGGACTCTGAAGTTTAAGAGGAACAGATTTAACATCCTGGATGCTCTGTTTGCCGCTTTCTTAAAGATCCTATATATTTTTTTGACCAATGAATCAAACCAATTTGCATATTGAGTATAGCGGAAGCAGATTGTTACAGCTTAAACCTTAAAAACGGGAATCTTTTCTGTAAATCTCAGTGTTTTAGAGCGTTCATACAATATTTAAGAAACATGGAAGTTGTGTGTTTTCAGAGAACCCACTCCTCTTTATTTCAAGAACTTTCTATTCAAGCACTCTTGGCTTTGTCTCCAAGAAAAAAAAAAAACGAAAGCATTTGAGTCTTTTCAGAAGCCAAACGGACGGCCCTCCCATGGTGTGTTTCACTTGGATACCTTCAGTCCGCCGCTTGTATATGTAGAGGGAGAGTAATGCAAGGATGAACCTCCTTTGTGCCCAAATGACAAGCAGGTTACTCAGCTTGAATACATCAGCTGGGGAGCCACAGTGACACTGTGAGGGTGCTATTTCTTCTTCCATCACCACGAATAAAACATCTCCCCTCGTTGCTTGCAGAAACAGCTATTATAGGTAATTATATATATCGTGACCCGACTACAAAAACTGCACCGCAGAAGGCCTTGAAAATGCTTCAGAGCGTTTTCCACCACAGGCTAACAAATAAGCATGCTGGGACATCAGGTGCACATGTTAAGTGTGCTTCATTAAAATCCAGACAAATCCTCTTCACCGAGGCGATATATGACGGGGAAATTAATTACAAGTAATTATTTCTTCACGCGGGAGGCCTGTAATTTTTTCCTCAGTGGCATCAGGAATAAAAGAAATCAGTACAGCATCTGACCCCGTGTATATCAGCCTCTTGCCTAAACTCTCTCCACCCGAGTGCTTGGACTGCATCCAAATACCATGAAAAGGAACAGTGGATCCCCTCCTCTTCCCTCCACCCCAAAAACCTGCGATTCCAAACTCCAAATTCCTCCTTAAGTAAGAAGAAAAAAAAAAAGAAAAAAAAAAAGTCTCACAAAACAACAACGAAAGCAGATCCTTAAGAACTCTCTCTCGGACTACTTCACAGCGACCAAGCCCTAAAGACAGAGCAGTCATATTATTTACAAATGAAGTCAGTTCATGGAGATTTGTTAGTCGGAGCAAATGGACACTGACTGAGAGGGCACCCAACGTCTCTCCGTCAAAATATTCAGGGAGGACCATTTCCGAGGCAGTGTTCTCAGCTCCTTCCTACCGGGGTGAATGGCCTCTCTGTGCGACCTGCCAACTATCTGCCAATGGCTGCTCTCTTTTACAAGTGAATAGACTGAGTTTAGCCACAGTTAAAAAGACACACTAACGTGCCATGGCTGCGCCACAATGGCCGCTCGGGTAATTTGCCAAACCTAATGATGCCGGTTTGGCCCCGGCGAGAGGAGGTAGAGAGCAGGAATCCTAAAGAGGCACACAGCTGCACTGATCCCTCTCTTCCCATCACTCCTCTCCGTCTCCCTCCGCCCTCGCATCACCGACTCCGTTTCTCCTGCTTTCTGGGAGAATAACCACTCAGCTGCAGGTTCTCTCGACACCGCTGTCACACCTGACGTCTCTCGTCAGTGGGGTGTGATTGAAGGTTATTGGCCTGCTGGTCCTTTCGAAACAATATCAATGCAAAGGAAAGGTGATGGAAAAGAGGGAGGAACGCGGCAGCTAACACAAAAACAAAGACTTCCTGTCTTGTCTGAACATTTCAGATCATTATCTTGACTTTAGCAGATTTCTTTCACCCATTCAGCAAAGTAGCTAACTGATTAAAGTGATGGGTTATATATGCATAATGTGAACGATAAGGTGGTGATGAAGCCATCCCAAGGACGGCCACTCCCTTGTTTTATGATATAACGTCAACCCTACAGGCCGTCTCCTCTCTACGGAGGACTTCAGCATCTTTAATCGTCTACTTTTCCAGCACAGACAAAGTTACCGACAAGCCGGTCGACATGACAAGAGCATTTAACAGCCAAAGAGCCGGACGAAAGTTGGTGGACCAAAAGAGAACAAGAAGAAAAGGGAATCGTGGACTTCCTGCATCCATCAGGAGGCCAGAAACACACCTCCAACTGAATGCCTGTGTTTTTCTGTGTGTGTGTGTAAGCAAACTGTACAAAGACAAAGCTCCAGTCTGATGTTTGTATTCATCCAACATTTTTAAAGACACTTTCAAAAGCGATAATCAATAAATAAGGAAGCAGAGGCAACAAACCCTCTTGAAGTGGAGGGACAGCTGTAGACAAATTCAACTGAGACAACTTATAGCCGAATACTATCAAACGACCTGCCATCACACGGCTGGTTTTCTCTGTTTAGGTCACGTGATGACGACTGAACTGTCTCTATGACAACTCGGCAAACTCCATCCATCGAGGAAGACCACGAGTTGCAATTGAAAGCCGCGGACAAAACCAGCAACCAGTGTGAAATTGATCTCGAGGTCAGGAATGAATAGACTTGCTCAGTCAGCATTTGTGTTTCAGGATGATTAAAGATTTAAGCATTTCAGCATTTTAAATAGTTTGTTTCCGCTTGTGAACCAAAGCAGCGCTCGCTACTGTTATTAAATGGATATTTAAGTGAACACGGATCTACTGCACAAGGACAAGGATAAGTCCTCGAGACTTATTGTCTGAGCATTTTATTGGCTTTAAACCTCTTTTGTGACTAACGGTCTCAACATTTCTAATCCACTGAGGCTGCTGTCATATCAAATTTGGTCCTTAATGCTGACCAAAGCATAATTTCTATTAATGATGCTCATAAATTTCATGAAAACACCATAAAATCAACTATTAGTCCTGTAATGAATTAAAAGTGGAGACGGAGAGTGGCAGCAATTATTTGGGGCGTAAAAAGAGACTTTTTACATCCAAATTTTCAGGTATCTGCTCTTTATGGTCACGGAAAATGAACATCCCACAAACTCTCGGTGCAAAAGGGAATTTTAAACATGCAACGTGTGGCTGAAAGCTTGAAAAAAGGTTCATCAATTAAACGGTCAGGCAAAAAAATAAAAATAAAAGACACACACATTCAGACGTAATTACACAACCCAGACTGAAACTATTGATCCGGGGTCGGGAGTCCTCCCGTCTCGCCTCTGCACCACTCTCATGCCAGTTTCAGCACTTGTGCCGCAGACAGAACAAAGAGAAAATCCACCAGACATCAGCCGAGAGCTTTCCAACGCTACATGTAGTCTCTGAAGTCAGAGACAAGAGTGATCTGGTGCTGAGGATGAGGGGGAGGAGGGAGAGGTGAAGGGTCGTTTTAGAGATGATTAGAGGAAGAAATGAGGCGGGCAGAGAAGACACGGGCCGCCTGACGCAAAAAGTCGACACGGAGACAGAAAGGACGGCAACTAAAGAAGAAGTAATTGCACTGAAACAGCCGACCTCTGCAGGGGGATACGTGCACACGCACACGCACACACACACACACACACACACACACACACAAAATGAACTTACTGCTTCAGCATCGCCGCCAAACGGACTCGTAGACAAACGGGATCCTTCACATGGTGGAAGAGAGAGAGAGAGAGGTGTGAAACACGGACGAGAGAGAAGTTGTTGCACATCGACACACAGGAGCACGCTGACCAGAGAGAGTGCAGGGAGGTGGGGGGAGAGTGTGTGTGTGTGTGTGTGTGTGTGTGTGTGTGTGTGTGTGTGTGTGTGTGTGTGTGTGTCTGAGATGGTGGGAGGAAGGGGGGGGGGCATTTCTGTTTGTGCAGAGCAAACTGTTAAATCTCCTCGAAGAGAGAGGGGTTAAGTTTGTTCAAAACGAGGTCACATTAAAGATGTAATCAGCTCAAGGGTTTGAATTAGTTGCGTTTTGTCTTCATATTTGATTACAGGCTCATTATTGCACTTACTATCAATCACTTACCAACTTCCTGTTACAACTTTCGGACGGATGCACCGATCGAGAGCGGTCAGCTGATCGCCAAGCAAATGAACTGCACACTGCTACCGCCTGGTGAACGCACGCACACGTCCTCCCCACGCCGACGCTACTTAAAGGTGCCCCGCTGAGTTTCCAAGTAGAGCACGAGATCGTTTGTCTCCTGCACACGAGGCACATTCCTGCAGTAGGTTTAACCCGCTGACCAACAGGTGTGAGCAGGAACATGCAAAGTAATGTACACCAGCCGAAGCGAGGAAGAAGAAGACCGGTGGCTGTCGAGTGTAGAAGTGAAGAAACGGCTTTAAATGCGTTTTTAAAAAAATCCACTTTGCGAAGGACGGAAATGCACTCAGCACATTTATGAGACTTCAAGGACGTGTTTTGGTGGATAACGCAGACAGGATGCAAAAAGGGAAAAAACGCTGATGAAACATTTTCCCTGAATTCAACAAGGCTGGAAATGTGTTGGTGTCGTGTTGTTTGTGGGTATTTGAAATGGTTTCCATCAGTAACCAACGGTAACGGTAACAGTACTCTTAAATGACGAATTACTTTTTTTCATTCATTTTACTGAAGGCCACTTGCAACATTTTCTTGTGTATACAAAACAACATATAATCAGTTTCTATCTGTATATTTTCATACATAAGAAGAGTTAGCGTGGGATTTACTGCCCTCATTTGACGTGACGCATAATTATTAAATCTTTATATTTATCAGTGTATTTGGTGCTTTAGATTCTTTGATATAAAAATGTGTTTTCTACAAGTTATAAACCAAAACAATGAATTAATCAATTGGAAAAGTAATCTATAGATAAATAATGGATGAAAACAACAGATATTTATATGCAGATATTTTCACATTTAGGTTGAATTAGGATTTGTATGTTCCTCGTATCCTATGAAGTATAAAGCACACTGTTTTCTTTGTAAAAGTCAAGCGTAGAAAGTGGCGGTTTGCTGAGCTGCAGAGGATTGTTGGTTAACTTCTCCAAACTGACTCTCGGCATTTCAATCAATGGAGATAAAGTCAGATGAGACGGGAAGTGTCCCCCGGTTGATTTTAAATGATTTGGATACAAAATGAGGCTGGTTGTTGGTTGAACACAGCTGCAGTATCATCAGCGTGTAAATGAATCAGGGGACAGAGTCAATAGCAAACTCCATTAGTTCAGACAAACAAACTGTTTGTCTGAACTAATAAATCCAGACTTTCCTCCGGAGACACCTGCGACAGCTGGCAGGCAAAAAAGAAGAAGGTCAGATCATTCGCCGATAGGTTTGACTGACTGCGACTCATCGGTGACAATTTGTACAAGTAAACACACGGAAATAATAAAATCCTGAAAGCAACTGCAACCAGATTTTCAACAAAATACTACAAACAGTAAAGCTCAATCAAGCCACTGTTTGAAGAGGTTTACGTGATTACAGCACCTTTCAAATTACTCCGGATGCTGCCGTTGTTTTTTCCCTGAATAAAACTAGTTTTAGTTGGCATTTTATATTTTTGTGATTTTTGCACTCTCCTGCTCAACGTGTTGACTTAGTTTTATTAAAATTCTACTGCACGATTGCACGAACGCGTTCTCTCCCTCATTCCTGAAAGGTTTTCATACATTTGTGATATTTGCTTTGGCGAGTCAACACAACTGCTGACACGCTGATCGTCTCTGAACACTGTGGATACCGAGTACTGGTGATTTCTAGGATGGCTGAAACAAATGGAGTAAAAAATACTGGCTTTTCAAGATGTACGACATCCTAGAATTTAAGTTGCA
Organism: Embiotoca jacksoni; assembly: GCF_022577435.1. Classification (NCBI taxonomy): domain Eukaryota; kingdom Metazoa; phylum Chordata; class Actinopteri; family Embiotocidae; genus Embiotoca; species Embiotoca jacksoni. The sequence continues at coordinate 4,041,799 of NW_027185382.1, read as the reverse complement.
TCTTAAAAGGTAAAGCCTGAATTCACTGTCTTCACTCAAGTTGTGAGTAAACCTTGAAGTATTTTATCGTATATATACAGAGCGTGTTATCAAGATCAGAATTCAGCTTTTGGTAATGATGACCTCCACCAGTTGGCTGTTTGACATTGAGATTAAAAAGACCTTTTTTTTTTGCACATAAACAGTGTTTCCCTCCTTTTTGTGGACGTACTCTATCAAGCCACTTCCTGTGGGTGTCAACGAGCAGGAAATACGACAGGTCCTCTCCCTGTTGACGGCTGTAGAAGTGGCTGCTAATGTGATAAGGCGAATGGGTGACCTCTTATTCAGACATTAATGGCACCAATAAATCATAAACAGAAAAACGACAGGCTCGTTCAGCTTCCCGGCAGACAATAAGAGACAAATAACACTTCCCGGCCTCATCCCCAACTTTTACAGAACAGGAGATTTATCTTTCTCGGCCTCGCTCTCACCACAGCACACTACCAAAACCCCTCCGAGAGGATGAATGGCTCGCTCCTGTGCAAACTTGGGTATGACCTCCTCCGGCTCTGTTTTTACAGCCCTCCCGTCACCGCTGAGGCTGAAAGATTAGACGGCACAGTGCAGACGCAGAGGGGAGCGGGAGCAAGAGCGAACCAGGACCAGTGAAAAATGGCCACAGAGCGAACGCTACAGAGGGCGGAGGACTTCAGGGGGGCTCAAAGACGGCCAACAAGCTGTCATCCAAACAAGTGAATATGATAGTAACTTCTATATCACCTTGTGATTCTGGAAATGGATCTGGTTTCAAACTCTTTCAGTCACCTGTGAGTTCCTCTCGGTGTTGAAAGAGTCTTTTATTTTTAGTGTGTTCATTTCTGAGCACGTCAAGTTCAAATCAACAAGCTCTTTGGGAATTGTTTTGCACCCGCTGTATTAAACATGTCTGACTGCCTTTTGTTATATATTTTGAAAGAGTCTGAAGTTAATTTCCTCTTAACCGATTTTAAGCTAAAAAAAAAATGTAATGAGGAATATCTGCTGTTGAGTTAAACATGTCATCAGTTCATCTTCAGTGGTTTCCATTAATCCATGACCAGGAGGCCTACAGTGGTAACCCAACAACTATTAACCTCCCAAAACCAGCACCTCCCCACCCCACCCCACCCCACCACCCTCAATGGATGCCTTATGCAGCGCATAGAGCTCCACTGTGTCACAAAGAAATATTGACTTTTAATACTTCAAACATTCGACTTGCTCCGCTTTTAAAGACAGACTGTGTGGATTTTCTGAAAAACCCTGCAGTCACCGAGGTTCACCTTCCTACTGGAGCAATAAAACCCTGCTTCCAGGACTCTCTCACACACACACACACACACACACACACACACACACACACACACACACACACACACACACACACACACACACAAGTAGGAACAGGCGGTGGATGGTGTGGGGCGGGGGGGAGGAGGTTGGTGCAGTTAAGAGGTAGAGAAGCAGCCCAGGGACACCAATGGAGAATCATTTAAACTAAATTTCATCACATTCTGGGATTTTGATATGAAAAGTAATTAAAAAAAATATGCTAAAATGAGAAATCAATCACACATAGTCAATCTACCTTCGCGTGAAGCTGGTTTTGCTCCAAATAGAAAGAAAAAAAAGTGAATTCTGCGTCTGACAGCTCCAAAATGTCTTATTTACTCTTCATAACTTGTTTATTTACTTGTGCAGAAATAGAAATGTAAAACTGAGAGATTGTGGTTTGAGGAGTTGGTAGCCCCGAGCTGTTTCTTCTTCATCTCATTTAGCGTCTCTGCACTTCTACGGTTGAAAGGTTGCAGGTTTACCTCCCTGAACGTGCTCAGAAATTGTTTCTTAAAATGTGTTTTCCGCTCTGCTCATCCCCACAAACGATGGTCCTGCATGCAAGTGTCGAGACTGGAACACCGTGTTTTTTCTAAACAGCTCTACGGAGGAAAAAAAAAAAAGTAAAGTATGAAGAAATTTCCCTGAATAAATAAAGGTTAAGCTCACTCACAGAGTCTCCTCTGAGTCCCGGTCTGTTTCAGCTGCCTGTCCATCAGAGCCTCGACACTAAACTCGCTCTTTTTCTTCTTTTCCACTTCAGCCTGACCTCGTGAGACTGTGGAGGTCTGTGGGTAACACGTTCAGGCATCCAGTTTAATGATTTAATGCCACTTCCATTTAAGGGGAGTTATACATTAGCAGCAGCAGCGTTGATGTGCAGTGAGGGGCTCGAGGCAGCTCTGTTACCATTTGGCTCTGAGGTGGATTTTAAGCTGCCCGTTTAAAAGTTGGTAGAAAACAAAACAACAACTTCTGTTATTTGCTAAATATCCTGCCTCTGACAGAACTGACAAAAATCCATGTGATGAATTCACCCTATAATGATACCACTGGTAATAATGATGGTGGAAACACGTTCAGCTGTTGTTGGGGGTTTCTCGGTTCACACTGGGTGCGAGGCAGGTTGCACCCCAGACCAGCACCCATGTGTCGAAGGCCAAACGCTTACACAGGCAACCATTCACTCTCCATCACGTCTACGGGCAGGTCAAAGTTCCCGACCGACTCCTGCGCGTCTTTTGCCGTTAGAAGGCCGTTTTCACAATCATATGCTGAAAGCAAAACTTTCTCACAGCTCACCGAATAGCTGAATTTAAGCGGGAGGCCTAAAGAGCATGATTTGTGATGTCACAACTAGTCTGGAAGATGGTCCAATAATCAACTTGTACAAGAGTGATGAGGAAACTGGAAGCTTCCAGTGCACAAACACTGACAGTGGACTTCACAGTAAAATATAAGACATCCCGTGTCCGACAGTTAAAGCTCTCAAGTTAAAATAATAAAATCTTTAACACCTGACCACACAATAGGAGGATAGAAAGATTAATGAGCATCAGCCATAAAACCTATACTCTGTTGGACACACACAAAAAAATGTCAGTGTTATAGGATATGAAAAGGTGCTCCTGACCAACGTGCCGGTTTAAAGTGCAATTCTTTTAGTAAAAGAGCAGCTCAGCCTTTTTAAAAACAATTATAACAATGCGTTTTATTTTAATATACCGTCAGCTTAAATAATTAGTCTGTCTTGCTTCAAGCATTAGATTTTCAACAAATACATGTTTACTATAATACAACTGCAGCGCCGAATTAGAGGATGAACCCTAAATAAAAGGTTCTTGAACGTTTTAAGTCGAAATGTGTTTTCTAAAAAGCTCACCAACAATAACTTAAATTTTTGAACGGAGTTCGGCGCAAATAATTCTTTCAGCGCCGCGGCTAAATGGAAGAAACCCCCGATGAGTGTGCAAATTAATCTCATTAGCTCGCCCATGAAATAAAGTTAATACATCTGTCGTGAGGAAGCTGAAAGTGGACCTCGAGCCTACCTTTCTTTACTTCAGGACATCTCCGCAGATGCAAGTTGTGCGGAGCAGCTGGATCCGACGCGCAGCAGCCCGCTCCCCACAGCTGTGGACTCTTCTGCAGCCCCCGTGAACCGGAGCACGGTGGACTCAGACCGGTAGGGGTGCTGTCAACACACAGAGGACCACATGTGTAATAAACTCTGGTAATAAATAGCTTTTGTGACGAAGTGACACCTGTGTGAGTCATAATGAACAGTCCAGGATTTGACATGAGTCTCTGTGCATGAATAATAAATACGCTTTTATTTTTATTTTTTTTAAATGTATTTAATTAAGTTCTGTCCTATTTATGTTGTTTATTTCTCCAATACTACAATCAATGCAATTAAGTGGGAGACGGATGTTGTCTGAACTGACTGTAGGGACAATAAGGAAATACATTCATAAATAAAAGGCCACTTGTTAAATCACAAATCTTCAGCTGCTTCTGGTATTTCTGACCTGCAAACACTCTTCTTTAAGTTTCGTTGATTAAAAAAAAATAATAAATTCAAGAAAATCATTGGACAATCTTTGGCTGCCATCTAGTGGGAAAACATCCTTCAACATCCTGCTGCAGAAAAAAAGTCCCAACTCAGTCTGGTGTACTTCATATTATATTATATGACCTTTTCTGTCTATTTAATATTTTAATATTCATGTATAACTTTGGGCTTTTCATCTGGATTTGAGTATTTCTTCCTTCATCCATCACACACCTAAAATAATCCGGATATGTATTTTCTTCGCAACCGTGTAATAAACTCCCGCGCTTTAGTAATTCACTATGAACTAATGGGAGTGACGCGTTCACCTCGGTGCGCCGTTGTCATCCAATAGGCGCCGAGGATACACGTCAGCCAATCGCCGGTGCCCGCTGCGGGCTCGCGGGCCAATGGCCGACGAGCACACTTGAGATAACGGACCAATAGCGCGTCGGTATCTTTGTGTGACCGAAGCAGGGTCTGCCGGGTTCATTTCGCCGCTCCTCCACCCGGCTGGTCTTTTTGGATCTCACTGCAATGGCGGAACAGCAGCAGTTCTACCTCTTGCTGGGCAACCTGATGAGCCCCGACAACAGCGTCAGGAAACAAGCGGAGGTAAGAGACCGGGAGGACGCCGCCGCTTCGCTTCTCTCCCCCTCCTCCTCCTCCTCTTCCTCCTCTTCCTCCTCTCCTCCTCCTCCTCCTCCTCCTCCGTGGCTGACGTACCCAACTGAGCGATCGGGGTTAGCACCGAGCCGTTAGCCGCTTAGCTGTCCAGCCTTGGCCGCGCGCGGAGACGGGAAGCTGTCACGTCACAAGCGCTCCGCAGCCCACGTGCGAGTACCAGTCGGCTAACGCTAACCGACCCGTGTTGCGTAGTTACGTGGACATAATGTAGCCGTTACCAGATAGCGCGCGCGTGTTGACACCACCACCCCCCCCCCCCCCACACACACACACGTGACCGCGGGTCGCCTTTTAGTGGAAGTGAACGGATTTCGGTTTGTCGGGGGGGGGGGGGGGACCGGGAGCTCCAGCTGACTGTGGAGCTCGTCTCCCCGGGGGACAGGAAGTAGCAACGGGGCTAAGTGGCGCTAGTTTCGTTAGCTGGTGTCGCTAGCGCTTAACACAGAAACGGAACACGCACGTGCCGGGGTTACCTGGCGTACCTGCCACCACACGCACGTGTTTTTAAAAAAAATCTTTACGTTATCGTGACAAGATCACCATTCACACACATTAAAAGATCAAAGCCTGTGATCTGTGATTCACTCATGATCACGTGCATCGATCCGGACACAAAGTTCAGAGCCCAGCCACTGAATGCTGCGCAGTGAGCTACTGCGCACACGCCGTTTGAACCGGGTTCAGGATCTGAATCGGCTTTTATTGGCCAGGTGTGTTTACACGGACAAGTGATCTGACTCCGGTTGTAGCTTCAAAAACAAAACAAAAACGAGACAGACATATAAATAGACATATAAAACATAAATAAATATATATATATATATATATATATATACACACACTGTGTCTCATGATTGTCCTATCAAATAAAGGTGGGCCCTGCAAGTTATGGGAGTTTCCCCTGGAAACAACAACAACAAATCTTAAGTCATTTTAAACAGTTTGGGTGAAATGTTATCTGTTCCAGACACGTCACTCAGGTCTCAGGTCATCCGCCCTCTGACTGGATTAGTTTCTCACACAGGATTTTGTTTGTGCTGCATCTAGTTGGGCTATTCACTGTGATCAGCCTCTTGTGGCGGCAGAGCATTGTTATCACGGTCTCCCTCTTTTGGATGAGGTGGTTGAATCTTATCACACTCCCCTCCCTCCCTCTCACTAGCAGTCAGCGGTTCTCTTTTATAAAACACAGACTGTCTGCCTCGATGCTAAGCTCATAGGAATCCATCCTTTTATAGAAACTCTCCCTTTCCGTCTTGCGCACATAATAGGAACTGATCCATCTGGGTTTGGGACCTAAACCCAAATTTAACAGCGACAGACTACTGATCTCTAGTCTGTTAAGTGACGGTGAGTGAACTCGTGCCGAAGTTCAGTGGACACGTAGTTGAGTTTTAAAGCCGAGGACGGCATCCAGATTGATTACTTGATGTTGAGAAAGAAATCAGGTGTTGTTTACATACACTGCAATAGTTGCTTAGTCGTAACAGTCGGCCGCCCTAATCCTATTTAACTTGGTTGATAATCTGGTTTCTGCCCATCATGTTGTTACCAAAGTGATACTCGTCCCCGTCTTGTTTTTTGTTGTGCAAAAGTCTGTGTGCATTTCTTGTTTGACTTATTCGACAGAAAAATCCTTAAACATCAGAACAGAAAATGTTTTAAAATGCCATTTCTTTCGAGTGCAATAAAAGGAACGTGACACTGTCAACGGCGTGTCTCGCCCTCGGACCACTGTGCATTCATGTTTCTTTCTTTGCAGGAGACCTATGATACGATACCGGGCCAGACGAAGATCACATTCTTGCTGCAGGCCGTCAGAGATGCGTCTGCTGCTGAGGAGGTTCGTGAACCGAACGCTGACATATCTGTGGAGTGGCGCGTTTAATTCTGTCAGTCTGCAGCAGAGGAAAACCCTCACGACTCTGTCAATTTAGAGACCGTGTCAGACATCTGATCAGCTGTACTGAACACACACACAAAAAAAAAAAGAAAGTCTCCATCCACAGCTCGAACCAGCCAATCAGAAACATCCTAAAGCGTCGTAGGACCAGAAAGGAAGGGCATCTCGGGTCAAAAGTCAAGCAGAGGTTATGTGATTTAAAAAAAATCACACGTGAGCCGCTCACCACGGCATGACAGAAAAGTGCTTTGCTGTGAGTCATACTTTTGGCATTTGGGGAGTTATGTATGTTAACTCTGAATCCACCAGCTGCCGGGTCCCTCATGCTTCCTCTCCTTTTCTTTACCTCAAGGCCGATATTTTTAGAGTCTTGAAATGGGAGCAGGCAGAGAGGTGCTCGGCCCAGAGAGAGTGACTCCGCTGTCCTGAGATGCTGCCGGTTCTGTTTGTGGTTTTGGTTTCAGAGTGACCGTCGACAGGTCAAATGTCCCGTACATGATTTGGTTTTTTTTCCCCCCACGTAGATTGTAAAATGTCAAAAAAAGATTCACGATAAAAGTTCCAGTAATGGCTGCATCCAATCAAAACAGCTGAAAGACCTTCTTGGCTGACCAAACGAGAAATGAACAGTTGTTTTGCCGAGTCGTGGATATTGACGTTAAGGCCGCGGTGAGAAACGTGACGTCTCGCTGAACTGAGGCGCTTTCGTCCCCTCAGGTCAAACAGATGGCGGCGGTGCTGCTGCGGCGGCTGCTGTCATCGTCCTTCGAGGAGATCTATCCGGGTCTGACCCTGGAGATGCAGACGGTCATCAAGACAGAGCTGCTGACCAGCATCCAACACGAGACCTCGCCAAACATCCGCAAGAAGGTGTGCGACATCGCGGCTGAACTCTCCCGCAACCTCATCGGTAACGATCCTCCTCAGGTTCTTCGCAACCTCTCAACGCTTTTAGGAGTTTAAAATAATGTATATGGTAATTTAGTGACGCTCAAAGCTGTTTGTTAATGTCTTGTCTTCTAGATGACGATGGGAATAACCAGTGGCCAGAATTGCTGAAGTTTCTGTTTGACTCGGTGAACTCGGACAATGTCGGTCTGCGAGAAGCCGCCCTGCACATATTCTGGTGAGCTGCAGTTACACCGTCGAGGAGAAACTACTCGTACTCTGGCAGACGTACTGACGGCCGACTGTGGGTCTGTTTTCTAGGAACTTCCCGGGAATCTTTGGCAACCAGCAGCAGCATTACATGGAGGTTATCAAGCGCATGCTTGTTCAGTGCATGCAGGACCAGGCAAACCCACAGGTAGGACTTCAGGATGGGGACGGTTTTGATCCGGGTTGGGTCCCCTGCTTTTCTTCCCAGCTACACCTGAAATGGGTTTTTTCGTTCTTCCAGATTCGCACCCTGGCAGCTCGGGCTGCGGCATCCTTTGTTCTGTCCAACGAAAGCAACACAGCTCTGCTGAAGCACTTCTCTGACCTGCTGCCAGGCATCCTGCAGGTAACACACCAGCACCGTCGTGTCTTCGTCTAAATCATATGAACTGGCTCTGAACATCAAGTCATCTGGTACATTAGTTGACGTTGTTGGGATCGACTGATTCCCACCACTTTCTTGGCACCAGTAACGGCTTTCCAGCAGTCGTTGAAAGTTTCTCCAGGAGTCATTTGAGTCCCATTAATGCACGTTTAATGTTGCATTTCAGATGTGTCGGTTAATGCTCGTACAGTCATGAGTCCAGGTGAAAATCACTTCCTGCTGAGTTCCTTGGACTTGCAGAACTCCTCTGCGTTGGCCTAGATTTCCCCCTCATGAACCCAATCGAAAAGTAAATGTGCAGGTGGAGGATGGCGCCTCAGAATAAAAGCTCTGGCGCTGACTTGCAGTTTATTTTTCTTCTCGGAGAGGCACGGTATGCGTCATCCTTCCTCTGAAGGCTCCGTAGTGATGACAGTCTTCGCACCGAAAACGGAAAAGTGTGAACGTGTTTCTCACTTGATAGCGAGACATCACTCTAGACGACTCTTTGACCTCCCGAATCTTCTGTTGCAACAGTGTGAGCAATGTTTTGGTGTTTGCTTTGTGAAGGTGGAAGAGGAGATCCGGTTGTTGCCGTGGTGTTAACTCGCAGCTGTAACTCGTGTGCTTTTGATCAGGCGGTGAATGAGTCGTGTTACCAGGCAGACGACTCTGTGCTCAAGTCTTTAGTGGAAATTGCAGACACGGCCCCCAAATACCTGAGACCCAACCTGGAGGCAACGCTGCAGCTCTGTCTGAAGGTATTCTTTTGATATTGAGCACTAAATGATGCCTGAAGTCTTCATGACGTGTGCTTGTTGAGTGTAAAACCCATAACGCTCCTTTTTCTTCAGCTGTGTGCCGACACCAACCTGACGAACATGCAGAGGCAGTTGGCTTTGGAAGTCATTGTCACCTTATCGGAGACGGCAGCCGCCATGCTGAGGAAACACACGGCTATTGTAGCTCAGAGTGGTGAGGATCATCATCATCATCATCATCATCTTGTTCTCGGCCCCTCGAACAGTTGAGACATCGGTGTTCTGTGTGGTGTTTCTCAGTGCCCCAGATGCTCGCTATGATGGTGGACCTGGAGGACGATGACGAGTGGGCCATGGCTGACGAGCTGGAGGACGACGACTTCGACAGGTACGGCCTGGTCCTTCACCACCTTTTCATTTCAAAGTCAAAAGATCCATCGCTGCAGAAATGTCCAGTTAGGAAGACGCAGGATTTCATTCCCACCAAAAATGATTCAGTTCTTTGTTAAAAAAAAATATTTTTTTAAAGTTTCCGTAAAACCAGCTGATGATGGTTAGTATGAAGACATGGGGCCGCTTGGCTGTAATGCTGCACTGCAGGAGTTTCAATAAAGGACATGTTCATTCCCTTGTTTGAGTTGCGTTTCTTGTGCCTCACCAGTAACGCTGTGGCCGGGGAGAGCGCTCTGGACAGAATCGCCTGCGGTCTGGGAGGGAAGATCATTTTGCCCATGATCAAACAGCACATCATGACGATGCTGCAGAACCGTAAGTTAACCTACTCATAACTCCAGTTGTGTTTTGGGGGGGGGGGGGGATGCTCTCCATATACTTGTGAATATTATGTCTACCTTTTTTATATTCGATTTAAAAATAGCTTCTCTGGCTGTTTGAGTTATCAAGCACTCAAATGTGTGTGTGTGTGTGTGTGTGTGTGTGTGTGTGTGTGTGTGTGTGTGATAGCTGACTGGAAGTACCGTCACGCCGGGCTGATGGCGCTGTCTGCCATCGGCGAGGGCTGCCACCAGCAGATGGAGGCCATCCTTCAAGAGATCGTCAGCTTTGTCCTCCTGTTCTGCTCCGACCCTGTAAGAAACCAAACAGCTGTTATAGAAATATGCAGCACGTGATAAACTGATAACTTTTATCTTGTTACACTAACGATGACATCAGAAATAATCATGTCGGGGACGGATGATTGATATCGTCGTATTTCTGTGTTTGGTCACTGATGTTGTCTCTGATGTTTTCCCTCCTCAGCACCCGAGGGTGCGCTACGCTGCCTGCAACGCTATTGGACAGATGGCCACAGACTTCGCGCCGACCTTTCAAAAGAAATTCCACGATAAGGTATCTAATAATGTGTCAGTAGATCAAAAAGGAAACGTGATGGAAAGTAATGGTTTAGTGCTGACCGTGCGTTATTTCCATCAGGTGATCTCAGCCCTGCTTCAGACCATGGAGGACCAGAGTAACCCTCGGGTGCAGGCGCATGCCGCCGCCGCCCTCATCAACTTCACAGAGGACTGTCCCAAGTCGCTGCTCATCCCGTATCTGGACAGCTTGGTGCAGCACCTTCACGTCATCATGGTTGCCAAGCTGCAGGAGGTACAAATAAAAGTTCACGCAGACTGAACTGGCTTTCCACCGTATGCCGCTGCGAGGAGTCTTTTTAAGTCGAGTTTCCCTTCGTTGTTACCCAGCTGATCCAGAAGGGCACCAAGCTGGTCCTGGAGCAGGTGGTGACGTCCATCGCCTCCGTGGCCGACACCGCCGAGGAGAAGTTTGTGCCATATTACGACCTGTTCATGCCCTCGCTCAAACACATCGTGGAAAACGCCGTGCAGAAGGAGCTGCGGCTGCTCCGGGGGAAGACCATCGAGTGCATCAGCCTCATCGGCCTGGCTGTCGGAAAGGACAAGGTGATGCCGTTCAACTTTTCACTGAGGTCTTAAATGAAGCTGGGAAGATGTTTCACTTCACGTACTCACGCGCGTCTTTCCCTCTCGTCAACAGTTCATGCCCGACGCCTCTGCCGTCATGCAGCTGCTCCTCAAGACCCAGACGGACTTCAATGACCTGGAGGACGACGATCCTCAGGTGGGAAGACTTGAACACGACTTCGAACCGTCCGCTTCACGACACGATGTTCTCGGTTAACCGCTGGTGTTTTGTGTGCTTTAGATCTCGTACATGATCTCGGCCTGGGCCAGGATGTGTAAGATCCTGGGGAAGGAGTTCCAGCAGTACCTGCCTGTGGTGATGGGTCCGCTGATGAAGACCGCCTCCATCAAGCCTGAGGTGGCCCTCCTGGACAGTAAGTAACACCCGTCTGCACGTAGTTTAAACGCGCTGCCGTGCTCCAAATCTTTAAAAGAGAGAGGATTGAAAATGTCTCTCCTGCAGCCCAGGACATGGAGAACATATCGGAGGACGACGGCTGGGAGTTTGTCAACCTGGGAGACCAGCAGAGTTTCGGCATCAAGACGGCTGGACTCGAGGAGAAGGCCACCGCCTGCCAGATGCTGGTGAGTAGAAAAGTCCCGAGACATGTAAATGGTACATTTGAATAAAATCTACATGTCGTTGGTGCTCTGAGCCGAGACATCCCGTGTCCTGTGTATTTTCTCCCAGGTGTGTTATGCCAAAGAGCTGAAGGAGGGTTTTGTTGAATACACGGAGCAGGTGGTGAAGCTGATGGTTCCTCTGCTCAAGTTCTACTTCCACGATGATATCCTTTTTTTTTTTTTTAGTTGTGACTTTTAACCTGCAGCAAAACTGACGACTATGAAAATAAAGCAGCTAAATATGTCAAATGATTATGTGAAAAATCCGAGTTGTTTTTTTTACCTTGACTGTGCGACGTGTGCGGGTGGCGGCTGCCGAGTCGATGCCGCTGCTGCTGGAGTGCGCTCGGGTTCGAGGACCCGAGTACCTCACCCAGATGTGGCACTTCATGTGCGACGCCCTCATCAAGGCCATCGGCACGGAGCCCGACTCGGACGTCCTGTCGGAAATCATGCATTCTTTTGCCAAGGTGAATAAATTCAGCTTCCCTGCGACAGAATTCGGGGGGAAAAAAACAGCGTTTTGATTATAAGTGGTCGAAAACTTAATGCAGCTTTTGGGAACTCGGTTGGATTTGTGCCGCGACTGAAGTGCGTTTCTGTTTCAGTGCATCGAGTTGATGGGAGACGGCTGCCTGAACAACGAGCACTTCGAGGAGCTGGGCGGCATCCTTAAAGGGAAGCTGGAGGAGCATTTTAAGAACCAGGAGCTCAGACAGGGTGAGGCGTCAACACGTCCACATCTCTAACTCCTCACATGATTTCTCAGTGCTTATGTGACGTGACATAATCCTAACAAACACTTCCCTGTGCTTCCAGCCAAGAGACAGGATGAAGACTATGATGAGCAGGTGGAGGAGACATTACAAGACGAGGTAAATACCTTCAGGTGAAGGAGATGATCGTGGTGGCAAAACGACGACGGGACCGAACCGGCCTTCATCGTGTTCCTCCTTCTTTGTTTTGCTCAGGATGAGAACGACGTGTACATCCTGACCAAAGTGTCCGACATCCTGCACTCGGTGTTCAGCAGCTACAAGGAGAAGGTGCTGCCTTGGTTCGAGCAGCTGCTGCAGCTCATCGTGCAGCTTATCGTAAGTACTTCCTCGTTTTCGGACCAGCCGTATCCTGTGAGTGAGTCTCGACTGTAACGACGCCGTCCTGCTCGTCTTCAGTGTCCCAACCGGCCGTGGGCGGACAGACAGTGGGGTCTGTGCATCTTCGACGACGTGGTGGAGCACTGCAGCCCCGCCTCCTTTAAATACGCAGAGTACTTCCTGCGGCCCATGGTGCAGTCACTGTGTGACACGAGCCCCGAGGTTCGGCAGGCGGCCGCCTACGGCGTCGGCGTCATGGCTCAGTTCGGAGGCGAGAGCTACCGCCCGTTCTGCACAGGTACGGCCCGCTCCGCCTTTTTACTAGTCAGCGGTTTATCGGTGTTTGTGTTTTGAAGGCGACACGATGTCCTGTGTCTGCGTCGTCGTTGCAGAGGCCCTCCCCCTGCTGGTCAGAGTCATCCAGGCGGCCGACTCGCGCTCGAAGGAGAACGTCAACGCGACGGAGAACTGCATCTCCGCCGTCGGGAAGGTCATGAGGTTCCGGCCGGAGTGCGTCAACGTCAACGAGATCCTGCCTCACTGGCTCAGCTGGCTACCGCTCAACGAGGACAAGGAGGAGGCCGTCCACACGTTCGACTTCCTGTGCGACCTCATAGAGAGGTAGGACGCCCGACGTCTGATCTACAAACTGCTTTGATTGTTGATGTGGGCGTGTCCCTGTGATATTTAGAAGAAAGAGAGAAAAAAACCCGTCTCCTGACCGTCTCCTCTCCGCAGCAACAACCCCATCGTCCTCGGGCCGGACAACTCCAGCCTTCCTAAAATTTTCCTCATCATCGCCGACGGGGTGGCGAACGAATCGGTCAAGAGCGAAGACGCGTGCAGCAAACGGCTCGCGAACGTCATCCGTCAAGTGCAGGTGAGACATCGAGGTCAAACGGTCGCGTTAAGAAAGGAACGATCGATTTAGTTGCGGCCCTTAAAGTCAATTGTGTGTTTGTGTTGTCCTCCAGGTATCTGCAGGATTATGGACACAGTGTGTATCAACCCTGAACGAGACGCAGCAGAAAGCCATACAGGACCTCCTGAACACCGCCTGAACCCTCGGCCACCTTCCCCGCTCTTAAAAAAAAATAAAATAAAAGCCCACGAAGAAAAGTTGAGCTCCTGGATCTCCTCCATACACTCCCTCTTCTTCCTCCTGCTCTGATATGTAGTGTGTGTGTGTGTGTGTGTGTGTATGGACGCCGGCTTCACCCCCTCCCCGATCACCACCACCACCACCTCCACCCTTCTATAATATAACTCCACCTACATTCAGCCGCCTGGGGGAGCAGGTTGGATATTAATGACAATGGAGGACATTGGCCATCCACCTCAGACTTTCACCCTGTATCCAAGGAAGTGGGAATAAGAGTCTAAGTGTCCAACAGTCACCCCTCCTCCCCCCTCGCTGTCCCACCTCCCCTCTTCTCGCCCTTTACCTGTCTTCTATCTGGACATTTTGTTTCCCGCTGTGCCCGCAGAGACTCATTTACCAAGTCGCCCAACTCCGACTCATTGGACAGTCAGGCTCAAGAGGGGCTGCAGTGGGAGGGGGGGGGGACGTGGGGACAGGACATTCGAGTGGACTGAGCAATTGAACGAAGTGGAAATGCACACTGGGCGATCACTGCCTGTCTCCTGTGAATTTGTTATTATTTTTTTTGTATTTTTTATTTTGTTCATTTTTTAAAATTTTATTTTTGTTCGGTGTTCCCAGTGGTACCTGGGAGGGGGTGGGGGGGGGGGAGGACGGCCTCTGTCTTGTCTGCCACAGCTCAGAGGGTACGTTTCAACAAGTAACGGCATGTTTGTTAAGTGGCTAACCCTAGAGAAAAAAAAATATAGTTAGGGAATTTCCATCATCGCTGTCTATCCTTCATAGCCTTCCAGACAGCTGTTCACAGGAAATGACGTGTTTGCTTGAACTGTTCACGGCCTCTTTAGGTAGCAACGTAACGACAAGGGGCTCCCTGGAAATGTTGCGCAATAATATGTAGTTTGGTCAACGGCCAGAAAAGCGTTTTGACGAGTTGGAGGAAAATGACTTGTAGAGTATTTGTTAAAGGAGTGCTACCTTACTGTCAACTTTATTATTTTGACCCTTTGCAGTCCTTGCAGGTATGTGATGGAATTCCAGAAACTACCAACAATAAAACTACATTTGAGAATTCTGACAAATGACTTTTTCATTGTAAGTTATAGAGCTAAAGGAAATAAGCGTGACGGTTTTAAAAGGAAACGCTCGTTGACGAGCGTCACGAGCTTTTCAATCAACCTGTGGTCAAAATGTCTGCTTTGACAAATAAAATAGAGACTTTAGCACATTGGTTTTGCCTCGTCTATGCAAAGCGATTAAATACAAATTTTTTAAAAAAGCGTATTTTCTTTGCAGAACTGTTACTCAAAACGTTAAATTTTACTCACCAAAACACGTCGTCTTTCCTTCAACTTTGCAGCACGTGCGTGGACAGCGACTCCTTCCTCAAGCTTTTGTAAAGCCTTCCAAACTTTCAGTAAAGTTTAACATCATTATTTATCTGCTTCACTGCAGCAGGTCTGTCCGTGGTGCTGCCGGTGCACGAGACAAACAGATCCGCGTCACACCCGGAAGTAAACGGGAGCTGTACGTGATGTCGGGATCCATTGTCAGAAATCAGATGTTTGAACAGAGCAGCCATGCTTTTTTATTAGGACATGTACACCAACAGAAGAATTAAAGCTTTCAACCAAACTTGAAGAACAGTCGAGGATTATTATTTTTCTGATGGAAATGTTCAACCCACTTTTACAAAATCCCCAAATACACACAAGCATGATGAGGAGCACACAGTGAGCATCCTCAGCCATCACACCTGAAGTCCTGCAATGCAATAAATCCAACCCAGATGTTTTAGTCGTGGTTGTTTCTGAGGCTGCAATTTGTGCTGGGGTTACATTTTATTGTTATTGTCTGTGTAGTTTATAAAGGACAAATTACAGTGTCAACAAAAACTGAAACACAACTAGCGTCAAGGCCTGTTTTATTGTCGGGATGTTGTATTAGTTTAAGCAAGGTGGGCTTCATGAGCAGACAACGGAGTGCAGTGTGGACGTGTGAGGTTTCTGTACATTATAAAGGACTGCAGTTAATTCACTTTGAATTCCTCTGGGGGCCATTTGCTAACATTGAAGTTTAGATTCCCAGACCAGCTGGGACGGTGTTGAGAGGCTCTTTACTGCTGCTGCACCAGAAAGACTTTTCTGAACTACAACACGGAAGTGAGCCAATTTCTTTGCCAAGACCAGCTTCATAAGATTTCAATTTTAAAAGGATGTCCCAAATCACATTGGTGTAACTTCAGTAGCGCCGTCACCGATCTGGGAGGGAGAGAGAGGGTGGAGAGATAACGGGGAGCTACGGTTGAAACGGTCTCGTCCTTGGGTTTACACGGCTGCCTGAAAGTGACAGAAGACCCCAACGATCATCTGATTACACGCAGCAGGTTTGTGCTACACAGAAAAAAGAAAAACCTGAACGCGAGCAGACCGGAGGTTGTGTGTGTGTGTGTGTGTGTGTGTGTGTGTGTGTGTGTGTGTGTGTGTGTGTGCCGGTGTCAGATGTCAGTATTTACATCGTGGAGGACGAGCTGTGCAGTCAGGTGAACGGGGAGGACACGAGGAGCTTCACGCTAAAGCACGGTGATTCAGTCTGAGTTCATCTCACGGGATAAACAGCCAGAGAGCCTCTGGTCTGCTTCTTCCTTCTTCCTTTCGTTCTTTTTTTTTTTTTTCTTCCACTTGTTGTGTTGTCTCACAGGTAGTCCGTCTCTACTCTTGTCCTCCTGTCTACTGAAGCATGTCCACGAAGGCGTCAAACTCGTCTATGTTTTTCTCGTAGACGCGCAGCTTCTCTGGCAGTGAGTCCTGGAGGAGGTAGGAGGAGGAGGAGGTGGGAGGAAGAGGGAGGGCAACACAAATCACTGGTATCAATAGCGTTCATTCACTGTTCCAACAAAACTCTACGGGACTGAGAAGTTTTATCAAGAGAATAAAACATTTTTTTAAAAGTGTCTACCAAGTCGTCGGCCATCGACTGAGAGCTGATGTGAAGCGAGAGGCTGGCGAGCTGTGGAGGGTTCTGAAACTCCCTGTAGAAGGTCCCCAGATCCATCGGCAGCAGGTCGTCTTTAGAGAAGGCCGGACGCTGCGCGCAGAGAAGAAGTATTTACGCACGAGTCAGGACTCGGAGGCCCAAAGATCTGATTTGAGAAACAAAAATCTGATTCGCCAGCGGTCTGAACACAAAGCGTGAGGACGTACAAAGTCGACCATGACGAAGTCGTCCTGCTGCCCAGATCCCTCCGAGCCCTGAGAGTGAAGGCTGGCCTGCAGGGGGGACGGGCAGGGGGGAGAGTCTGGAGGCTGCACCTGAACACACACACACACACACACACACACGGAAAATGACCTCCTCTGCAGAAAAGTAAGAGTACGACTCGGCTGTATCTGTCCACTCGTTTCATCCGTTACCATGGGATCATTCTCCTCTAAGTCCAGGCCTCGAGGAGCAAATGCAGCGAATGGCAGATCCAGACTGGCTGCTGTTATCTACACACACACACACACACACACACACACACACACACACACACACACACACACACACACACACACCTGGATTCAGTGTACTGGGTAAATAACAAAAAGGTGATAAAAGGCGCCACCGGCTCCTGAGTCCCGTTCTCTACCTGCGTGCTGGGTTTATTAACGAAGGCTCCGACCTTCCTCGTGAACGCACTGAGAAACTCCACCGGGTCAGATGGAGAAACGCTCCTCCGCCCTTCATCCCTGCGTCCTTCTCCGCTCTGCGACAGGCCGTCATCGTCGCCGCTGAGGTGAGAGATCACGAGACAGTTACGGGAAGTCAGCGAAGGAAAAAACACCAGCTCAGATTTTGCCGGATGTGGAGACGCCGAGCTGAAGTCACGTCGGGGGAGAACCACCTGCTGCTCGGTGTGTTGGGGGCGTGGTCTACCGTCAGGTGGGCCTCAGCTCCGTGAGGGGGCTGAGCAGGAATCAACACGACCCCGCCTTCTTTCCCAGCATGCAGCACCTGAAGACGAAGAACAACGGAGGGTTACAGCTGAAACAGTCAATTCATCCACTAATCGATCGACAGTAAAAGCCATCCGGCATTTTAACTGTGTGGATCACCTGGTTTGTGTTGGCAGCTGCGTGACAAAGCTCTGCAGCTCCTATTAGAGCCGCAGGCTGGTAGGATAACCTGGAGGCGTACAGCTGAAGAGCCGGAGAGACACAGGAAGAGATCTTCATCACAAAACGTGGAGGATTTCAGGCGTAATCACACACTGTGCCGTGTGTGTGTGTTCTTTAGATGGGTCAAACATGAACAGGGTTTACTACGGTGGCTCGTGTGATGGCGATGATCAAACACCGAAACAGGTCGAGTGATCAGTGGCACACTGAAGCTACAGCACGTGAAGCTCTGCACTGAACTACAAACGTTAACGGGAAACAAAGCGGATGAAGACACAAGACAAATGTTAGGTGTGAGGGACCAACGGGGCTTCAGGGTGTCTCACAGTCACACTCGCTCAGTGGTCAGCAGAAACTCACAGTGTGAGTGACAAGTCCAGGAGCCAATGGAAGCTGCAGACTGTCCAGGGGGAGGGGCTTGGACAGTTTAGAGGGAGACGGACTCAGTGTGCACACACACTGAGTCCGTGCGCACACACACACACGCAGAGATAAACATACAAGAAATAAGACAAAAGACAAAGAGAGAAAAGAGAAAGTGAAATGAAAAACAGGTGTGAAAATGGAGAGAAGAAGTCACAGGATCAAGAAAGAGGCGGGAGAGCGAAGGAGCGAGCTCTTACCTGCGAGGGAGGGGAGGTGGAGAAGGAGGTGGTGCAGACCTCCTGTGAGTCCTGAACTCCTGCGAACGGTCCTCCGTCCTCCTCATCTGGAGCTCTGCACGCGAGACAATTACACTCATAAAACTCCATCCTAGGGTTGGAGGCAGGAAGTGACCTCACAGACATAAATGAGCAGGAGCCGATGTGTGACCTCCAACAGATGATTATTGGGCCTAAAACAGCGACCTGTAGTTGCAGGGATGTCCCATGGTGGCTGGACGCTGGCTGCTGCAGGGAGGATCCACAAAGTGATCCACAATGATTCCCATGATGGGCGCTGACCTCTCAAACTGCCTGTAGAGGATGATGACATTTCAACAGCTGATCAGCACTGAAGCAAAATGTTCACGTCTTCAAATACAGAAGTAAATAACAGCGTTTACATACTAACTCCCTTTGTGAGACGTTTTGTTTTTGGTCTGGATGAAGCGCGTTGGTTACCTGTTGGACATGAACGCCAGGTTGGTGCGGTAGGCACATGAGAGCGTGACGGTGCCGACGGGCGTGCCGACGACACCGACACGCACGGTCTGGAAACCTTAAAAAAAAAAAACACAACACGCTTCAGTTGACAAGAAGATTTTTTCACAAATACTGTTTTCGGTCTTTCGTTACAATCAACTACAACTTTGATGCTTTAATTTCGGTTTGACTGATTCTAAAACTTCTTTTTAGACACGGTAATTCATTGTTTATTTACTTCCGATCTATCTCAGAAAAGTTTGATGTGGCAGGTACAAGACGGCAAAAGAAACAACAACAACAACATCTAAAGTACTTATTTTAAAGCCCTTATGTGGTAACTGTGTGTGCCTGTGAACCATCAGTGATTTAAGACATGTCGGTCAGAGGGCAGAGTTTCAGTCACCTTCTCCTAATCCACTCAGCTGGACTTCCCCAAAGTAGATCCTGGACAGAAGAGAGGCAGAAACAGAACAAAAATTTGGGTTCAGATGACATGGAGATATACGAGAGGCGTTGCCTTCGGGGCATCGCTCACCTGTATAATATGACATAGTCGTGTCCCTGTTTCCTGGACAGTTTATAGGCAGGCGTCACTCTGGTGATGGCCAGCAGAGACTTCAGAAGGACAGACAGACGATTATAGACCGTGTACGACACCTTGATGTCCTTATCGCACCTGCAGCAGAGACGGAGAAGGAGATTGGTGGGACTTCAAACAGAAGGCCAGTTAAATACCAAAAATATAACTGCAGTTTAGTACATTTTATGGACATGGTGGCTGTAAAGGAGGTCAGCTTTGAGGAAATTAAAACCATCACTCATATTTTATGGAAGAAAAACCTGAGTCAAACTTGCAGTAGATCTGTGGCTCCATTAACAGCACTGTAGTTTAATAATGTTACGTGTACTGACCCGGATTCAAGGCGTGGATCTGTTGGTTGTAACAGGATGTGGACACGCTCATGATCAAACAACATCACGTGGCAGACAGCCCAGTATTGGCAGAGAGAAGCTGCGATCATAAGTGCTGCACATGATGAAGCCTTCGTCATCATATAATGACGCAACTCGTTCGTTTAGCAGATAAAAAGATGTGTGATTCTCCAGACTTCTCCTCTACAGCTTCACAGACACACTGACAAAACTTCTTATTTTATTGAACTATTTATCCACTCACTTTTCATTCATCTCCAGGCACCACGTCTCTAACTCCATCGAGTCCCCCTGAAGGAGGAAGACAGAGGAAGGAAGATCAATGCAGAGAAAAAGGACATCAGTGTGTGATCTCTGGTTTCCCTGTTGATTGGTTTGTACCTCTGATGTCTTCAAGGAGATCTCGACACACATGGAGCGTCCGATGCCTGGAAGTTGGCCAGCCAGTGCCTTCTTGGCTTCATGAGTAACTTCTGGGATGTCTTTGATGGCCAAATTAAACTAGAAGGAATATTAACAATCACGTTTTACAGAAGACGACCAACAATTCGGACCAGAAGAACGAGCAATTTATTTTACCCAGTCGGAGCCGGTCGGCGACGAGGACGAGCGGGTGCAGATCTTCTCTCCAAGGCGAGCTTGGACTATTACCTGGACAGTCTACAAATATACAAACAGGCCCAAAAAAAACAACAACAAAGACAATTAAGACATAGAAACAATCCACGTGAAAACCACCGACACGATTATCCAGATTCACAGTAAAATAGTTTGTTCCGACGCTTTGAGCGGCACAAAGTTAAACGTATCAACAACAGATACCACATCTTTAAAAACATGCTGCAACATCACTTACATAAAAAATAAATTAAAAAAAAAAGAGCATTACAGTAGTTTCTTACCTTCAAGGCAAAAAACTTGATGAACTTGTCCAAGTCTTTTTTATCCTGGGGACTCAGGTCACCGTCCATGTTGTCAGGACCCTGTAGTCACACAAACACAACCCGTACACAGTGAATAATCAAATATATAACTGATGTCCTCCAAATATCATCCAAATATCATCTAAATTTACTCCAATGTGTACAACAGTACTAAGAAAGCATGCTCCAAAACAAAGCCAGTTTTTGATCATGTATGGAGCTCTGCTACGTGGCAATGCACCAGTTTCTAAAAGGAGGTAATAGACAATATAATAAGAATAATTTCTCGAGCATGAAGATGAACTCGGTGTGTTTATCACAGCTGTTAACGAGCCTCCATGTTGCAGCAGGTTGGGCCTCCACGTTGACATGAAATTAAGACCTGGAGATGCTTTTTAAATATCAGGGTAGTGACAGCCACGTCAAAGGGTTCATTAAAGCCTTTCAAACAAGATAGGACACCGTGTTTTCTTCGGTAGTTACTCCCACGTTACTCCCACGTTACTCCACGTTACTCACCGGCCAAACCAGCGTTAGCGTGCAGCTAATATTAGCCAGCTGGCTAAATAACGCGCACTTTGAACTTCGCCGCACAAACAAATAATAAATAATAAAAAAAACGCACAACTTACATTAGATGTTCACTTAAGAAGTGAGCTTCGGTGACATTTAAATCGGTTTAATGAAGATGGCTTCCGGCGTCGTGTTTAAAAGCCCGATCGAGATGTCCACAACGTCTGAGCTGCTTTTCTGTTTATCTTCTCCATGTCGACGTGTTTGGGTAGCAGCACTTTCACAACGGCACTTTCGCCGTGTTTGTAAAGATCTGTTTAAAAAAAAAAAGAAAGAGACCAGAAAACACATGAACACGTAAATACTCACAAATGTTTAAAAGAAAGAAGAAAAGAAAACAGCATATATTGTTTTTATTTTCATACATAATACAAAATTCGCTCTGTCGAATCTGCGGATATAAGCTGCGGGTTAACGCGAGACCTTCCGGCGGCTTGTTGTCGTGAACAAATGCTGCAGGAAGGTAAGAGTGGAGTCTTTTATTATGTAAAAGAAACGAGTCGTTCGTGCAGTTTGATTTGCAGCTTCACGCATCTGCATTGTTGTGCAGAAGGAAGGAAAGCAGAGCTGATAGTTAGATATGAATGTCGTCTGTCCCGCAGCATGGCCATCTCTATAGCCATCTTGGACTGTGATCTTCTCCTGCACGGCCGAGGACACAAGACCCTGGACCGCTTCGACCTGGACTCGGTACCAGACAACTTCCTCCTCACGCAGTTCGGCTTCCCCAGAGACTTCATCTTGTACCTGGTGGAGTTACTCAGAGAGGTGTCCTGATCCTCAGACTCAAATCCAGTGAATGACTCGGTTTCATGTCTTTGTTATTTACTGTGTGTGTGTGTGTGTGTGTGTGTGTGTGTGTGCACCAGGCTCTGTGCAGACGGACTCAGCGGTCCAGAGCCATCAGCCCCGAGGTCCAGGTGCTGGCCGCGTTGGGTTTCTACACGTCCGGCTCCTTCCAGACCTCCATGGGGGACACGATCGGGATCAGCCAGGCGTCCATGTCCAGATGCGTGTCCAATGTGACCAGAGCCCTGGTGGAGAAAGCCGCCCAGTTTATCACCTTCAACAAGTGCGTTTGGGAAGTTCCCAGCATGCTCTGCGGCTACGACCAACACCTCCACTGTCAGTGTGTCATCAGAGCGTTATTGCCGTTTTTCCCAGCAGAGATCCGTCCAGTCGGGAGCAGTCCTTCCAGGAGTTTCAGAGGGTTGCCGGGTTTCCAGGAGTCCTGGGGGTGCTGGACTGCGTTCAGGTTCTTTTGCATGACCGCGTCCTCAGTACGTCTTCTTCTTCGGGAGGAAGGAACCTGATCCCTCTTTTTCTTCTCCTCCAGGTCGCCATCAAAGCTCCGAACAGTGAAGACTCGTCGTACGTGAACAAGAAGGGCTTTCACTCGGTGGCCTGTCAGCTGGTGTGCGACGCCCGAGGGTTGTTGCTCAGCGCGGAGACGCACTGGCCCGGCGGACTCCGGGACACGGTCGTCCTGGAGAGGTCCGGTCTCCGCAAGCAGCTGCAGGACACCGAGGACGGCTGGCTGCTCGGTGAGATGATGGCATTTCAGAGTTGGCCCGTTTTGCTCGTGGTTTTTGGAGGGCCGATGTTAAAAAAGGGGTTTCCGTTTCCTAGGCGACGGTCGTTACCCTATAAGGAAGTGGTTGATGACCCCGGTGGACTGCCCCGAATCCCCCGCGGAGTTTCGATACAATCTGGCCCACACGGAGACGCACGAGATTGTGGACCGAACCTTCAGAGCCATCCAGACCAGATTCAGGTGTTTGGATGGCACCAAAGGATACTTACAGGTATTCCAGTCTACTCGAAATTTGACCGTTTTTGTTTGTCAAATCAAGAATTCAGAAACGTAAACTGAACAGCTGCAGGCTCGCTGACGTTGTCCGTCGTCTCCCGTGTGCAGTATTCTCCAGAGAGGAGCTCGTCCATCCTGTTGGCCTGCTGCGTCCTCCACAACGCCTCGCTGCAGTCCGGACTCGACGCCTGGACTCTGGAGAGGACGGAGCCTCTGGAGCAGCCCGGGGGCCTCAAACAGAGACCGGAGGACCGGGACACCCAGGCAGAGGACCTCCGGAAACAGCTCATACTCAAACACTTCAGCTAAAGCAACTTCATAATCGAGGTCAAGGACTGAGAAATCAAAACACGCATTCAAGGCAAAACAAAAAAAGTCCACTGACACGCGTGTTGCTGATGCAGTTTTTTAATATTTTGCTTGTTTCTACTCTACTGACTATACTAAGATAACATCGGTATATATGGAGGAACATGCAAGGCGCTATACAACAAACCAAAACAACGATGGATCCAAACACATTTCAAAATAACTCCCTGTGAGGCGCTGGATTATTCCCCCGGGACATTCAAATATTTTCCAAATATTCATGGAGAGGTTGGAATAATCAAGCACCTCCTGGTGTTTTACTGCAGTTTGAACTGTGTGCAGCTGCTGCGTCGTCCAGGTTTCTTTACAAATGGAAAAATCCCCCCCCCCCCTCAAAAAAAAAAAAAAAAAAAAAAGATCCACTGATTTCCCCCCCCTTCTTCTCTATTAGATCTCCACAGGTTAAAATCTTGGACTATGTCACAATACAAAAACAAGGCCCTTATTTACAACAACTGCACATGAAGTTGTCATTATTTATGTACACTGGTGCATTAAGACTTACGGGTGAGGATGACGGGGTGTGTGGCTGCAGTCACATGAAGTTTTTGTGCACACTTGGCATGACGAAATGAAACGGACATGAGTAAGAAAAAGCAGAAAACCTGTGATTAACTGTAAAGCTTTGCACATCAAATTGCTGTGTTTTATAAGCCTGAACTCTTCCTTAAAGGCTTTTGGAGTGGAACACTGAAACATCTGCTTTTATTTTGAAGGAATACCATGGTATTTAATTGTTGTTGTTGTTGTTGTTGTTGTTGTTGTTTCTGAGGGACAATTATTGTTTTTCTCATGTCAGAAAAGTGGTGACATAAAAACGTGAAAAAAAAAAAACATTTCATAGTGTTCAATCAAATTATAGAGTAATCAAAATTAGTGGTATTTTACTTCCTGGAATGTAATTAGTCCCCTGATTGGCTTCATCAATATATACACACTTTCTACAAACAGGAATAAATACAACACACACACTGCTGTCGCATGAGCACATTTAGTATCAGGTTGCTAAGTTACATTCTGGATTCATTACAGAAAACATTTAACTTTTTTGTTTTATTTAAAATCAATTTATTTGGGTTTTTAGGTCTTGAGACTTTGCGGTAAAAAAAAATAGTTTGTTTTTTTACGGTTTCATGATGTTAAAACCACGTTGGAGCAGAATAAGACCCTCAGAGACTTTCATGCGACAGCAGTGAAACATAAACACTGTATTACAGTTAAAAGACACATAAACAGATCATGTCAAAGCTTTACACTCCACCAATCAGCATGTAAGCTGTCATGTAAAACTCCACATCATCCTAAATGCCAAAACACAACACACAATTCTTTTTTTTTTTTTGCATAAAATAAATATGCTCTTTTTTGATGCTCAGAATATATTATAAGTTGTATTTTTGTATATTTTTTTTAACATTATTTAAAAAAAAAAAAAAAAAAAACAGACCGTAAGATAAAACTTACTTTAAAAACAAATTCGGTATTTTTTTTTTTTGTGCATAAATTAAATATGCTCTTTTTTTTGATGCTGCAAATATATTACATATACAATTTATAACTCCATAAAAATACTTTTATGTCACGTTTCCCAACCTCTTTATGGTCCCTTGGTATGAAAATGTGAAAACGAAGCAGAATTTTGGTCAGAATTAAATTTGTTTTTGAAAAACAGCTGGCGTTACATGTGTTGTTGTGGAAGTCAGACAGAAATCTGCATACTGCACCGACAGCTACGAGATAATTTCATTTATCTGCAACGTTTTGATCTTCGTCAGGCATCGACAACTTTGCAGCAAAACTTTTACTGCTGTGCCACAACACGGCAATAACATGTGAAAGGAAAGGTTTCGCCCAAATAAATCTTGTCCATTAATCTGTTTTTACGATGATAGAATATCACTTAAAAACCCGGAGAAGTTAAACAAACTGTAATCTGGTGAGACTAATGTTAACATCCGTGGGCATTAGGCGTCATGTTCAAAGGCACTTTTAAAATGGCACAGCTTGTGTTAACTTTTAAACTCCAGCATGCAAGTCAGTTATGAAAATGCCAAATTCTTTCAGGGTCCAGATTCGTTAAGGTATTTTATAAAAACATTTTTATGATCATTCAAATTGATTATCTTTATCTAAATGTTGGATAATTTTTAATATTTGAAGCCTTTTCCAGGCTTTGTGATTAATCGATCAACCAAAAAAATAACAAATGATAAATATATTGATAACCAAGATAGGTTGGTTGCAGCCCTTTATTATTCATATATGTGATTGATCCGATGTGGTGCATCGAAAGTGTCTTGTAAGTAAAATACAAAAACTAGATTTGCACAGTGGAGGTCTATAAGGTTTCATAAATATGTATTTCTGTTCTCAAAAGGTAAAAGGTGTCTTATTCTTTGAACTACATTACCCATAATGCTCTTAAGTTACACTGTTTTCCCTCTCAACAACAACACTACACTGCACTTGTGGGGACAAAAAGAAGATGATTCTGAAAACAGAAGCATTTGTGTTCGCTAATATCCGTTTAAGGTCCGTCATAACACGATGAGACAATATGCTTTGTCTCTAATCACAACTTTAGTGGCTCATATGTCTGTCGAATCCGTAAGTCTTCAGGAGCTTCTTTTAATTTAGGTTTCATTAGCGCTACCATGTGTTTGCAGGGAAACTTTAAACTAAATGCCCATCCAGTTTGTTTGATCTGAATATGAACAGATTCTAAATCAAACTTAAATTTTTAGTGCAGAAGAATGGAAAGTCCACCAAGAAGGTCCATTTAAAACCAAGAATATTCAAGTATAAGAGAGTGTTTTAAAGCAGAGGGGTGAAGCAGTACGTACAGGCAGGATAGCAGCTGTGGAGGGTGATGAAGAGCATGATGATGATGATGATGATGACGATGACGACAACAAGAGTGGCGTACACACAGGCAGGTTCGAGTCCAGCTGGATGCTGGTATGACTTGATTTCAGCGATCTGGAGCGTTTTTGTTTTTTTTCAGGGGTCCGAGGTGAGAAGTCATGTGAGGGGGAGTCAGGCTGTGTCAGAAAAACTCAGCACCTCCGTCTGGCTTTGTTTCTCTGAGGAGAGGAGAGGAGAGAGGCAGCCGGTTAATCAACGCGTGACACGCAGCGTGTGAACATCGCAGCACCGGTTTGTCCGTACCTCCGGTCTAACTCGGGCCCGGTCGTCTGGTTGCTGTTGGCGTCAGCCGCGTATCGGCCCGGCTGGATGTGGGATCGGCCTTCTGCCTGTAGCCTCTCCCCCTCTGACGGCACTAAGCTGTCCTCCAGAGGAGACCCTTCATTGTAGAAGAGCAGGCTGCGGGAACGGACTACAACACAAACACACAGGTTCTCATTCTCGTGTAAATTGTAATATTCACTGTGCTGAACGCGTAATGTTTTCTAGAAATGTAAGAGTAGGCGTGTGCCTTTCCTGTCAGACCTAATTCACAATTATTTTCCATTTCAAGCTTCTTTGCCGTCAGGATTTTCTATTATTCTTTGTTTCATATTGTTATACTCTGTATTTAGGACTGTTAGTCCGAATGATAACGTTTCCCGACCTCTTATCAGCGATCATCCTTTTCTGTCACGATAAAGAGCTTTCAAAATTAAAATCTAAAATATCACCTGCAAAGGTGATATTTTATGGCCCGATACATTGAATATTTGTAATACACTCATTATAATTCACTTTTAGACATGAAAAATCATGAATATCAGCCTTTTTTTTTGTGTGTGTGCCTCATTTAGCCTTTGTTACTGTTGGTAGTAATAAGCACTGTAGCCTGTTGGCGCCACCAGTTGAGCTTTAAACGATAACAACTTCTACTCTTGCTTTTTCCTCCCCAGACAGTTGCAGGGCAATACAGTCAATTTTAGATGGTTGCAGTCTATCAAAGCTCTCCCCTCACTGCTCAGAGGATGGTTGCTGGCAGGAGGGAGTGGTACTTAGCCTAACCTCTGGTTTGGGCCCGGGTTTCCCAGGGGTGAGCGGTTAAAGGAATGAATTTATAGGGAAGCGGAATGCAGCGAGGAATGAAAGTCAAAACTTTAAGTCCAGGAATAACTTTGAGATGAGCTACGAGCTGGCAAAATGCACTCATCGTGTACTTTTATTTTGAAGGCCGATGTAACGGGACGCATGAGCGCTTTAACTATGAATTAATACATTATTTACGTAATTATAAATAGTAAATGCGATAACTAACGATAAGGAGAAATGCCGCTGAAGAAGTTGCCGCGTACTGAACATTCCTGTGGACCTACCCTGACTGGTGGTGTAGAGGTCCGCTGACGGAGAAGGATGAGAGGAAGGGGAGGAGTGAGAGGAAGAGGAGGTGTGGCTGAGCAAGGAGAGGGGAGAGAGGCAGGGCGAGAAGGAGCCCAACACCAGGACGAAACACACGGCCATCATCTGCACACAGGGAGCAACCAAACACTCATTTTAATAAGACATTGGAGAATGTGGTGAAACGCTGGCCAGAGGTAAATACAGTCCTCTGTAATAACAACAACAATATTCACATGTATGCTGAACAACAAGAGTAATATTTCACCATGAGGCATGTTCCTGTTTGAGTTGAGGCCATTTTACATGAACGAGGGACGACCTTCCCTGAAATCAGCGACTGCAGCTTCTGGAGCTGCTGTAGGAGAGACCTGGAGACAGAAACGGGGACATTAAAGACACATTAAAGGGGATGAAGGGCAGAGAGTCGTCTCACAGGTGGAGAGAAGAGGATGACGAGTACAATTCAGTGTTATTTTTGGTCGTGAGAGCAACCGGTTAAATTCCTGTATTTCAATATAATCTCACGGACGGTGAAGTTAAAGATGGTTTTGGAGCTTAACGTGTGATTATTAGTGGAAGAGAAACCTCGGGGCGTTTGTGCCCACAGTTCAAACACACAGCTTAACTCGCACACACACACACACACACACTCAGACGTATTTCATTTCACCGAAGATGGACCGTGTCCCACCAGAACGCGGTTCCACTTATTGGTTTTATTGTGCGTCAAAGTGAATTTCGACCACCCGACTCACGGTTGTTTTGTCGGCCGGCCAAAGAAAGTAAAGAGTGCTGCAGAGTTGGACGCAGCGCACCAGTGAAACCACTAGAAAACGGTGGATCGGTGGGATCTGGGGAGCAGGGTGATGATGGTATGAGCTGTCGGCGGCTGTGAGGACAGACTGCGACCACTAAGTGGAGACAAAGAACCAGAGTCTGACCAACGCGCCGTGAAACAGCCCCGAGAACGTCAGTGAAGACTTTCAAAAGTTTGAAAGTCAAGCGGACAATGAGCTTTTCAACCTGTCAGTCAGATACTAAACCTGTCAGTCGGCCTGTTGCCACATGTAATGTTTTATATTTACGTGCCGGAGTCGGCGACATGACCCAGAATGTGGCACAGAAATTGTAACTTGCCAGCTGTAATAAACTCTTATGGGATGATACTGACCAGCATCACTCAGCGGCTCTTTGAAGGGAAACCACAATGACTTACAGCTGAAGTTATTGCTGCTTAAAATACACAGAATTTACAAAATGTCCCTGAATGTGTGTGTATTTGTTTGTAAATATTCACCACGATGGAGAATTTCAATCATTGCATCAAAAGAAAACATGAAATTGAGAGGTATTTACTTTTGCCAAAGGGAGTCTAAGCGTTTCCCTCTGCTTCCAGTCTTTGTGCTAAACTAAACATATCCTGAGCCATATTTGAGACTTTTTAAAAAAAAAAATACAACTCAAACCTTTTACATTATACAAGAGTTATTCTTGTAGCACTAATAAACTCGTAGCGCTAAACCCAGATATGAAGAAAAAACTCTGCACGCAGAAGAAAATGACCACTAATAACTGCATTTGGGTAATTTTTAGAAACCAGGAGTTTAAATTTAGTCCATTCTTTTAAACCTTTTTTTGACCCGTATATAATCTCTGAACTTTACGAGAGTGAACGTGCTGAGTGCTGACTCATGTTCCCCGCTTGGTGCCAACTCATTGTTCCTTCATGTGGTGGTTTAACATATTCATCGCTGTGTGTGTGTGTGTGTGTGTGTGTGTGTGTGTGTGTGTGTGTGTGTGTGTGTGTGTGTGTGTGTGTGTGTGTGTGTGTGTGTGTGTGTGTGTGCTGCGGGTAGGGAGGGGGCTGCCTTCCATGATGAAAGCTACTGTTAACTTGCCACTTTAATGACAGGCTGAAGCTGCCACAGACAGACAGAGACAGCCCCCTCCCTCCCCTCTTTACCCACCCACCCTCCCTCTTTAGGCCCTCCACACCCACCCACCCATCTAACCACCCACCCCAGGATAATAGCAGATTGGTTTCATATTGTTATAATAACAGAGGAGACAAAGGCAGCTTGGTGAGCCCTCACGTTGCTCATGGAGCAGATCAAATTTAGGCTCCTATAATTCTCTCAGTCTGACACTCTGAGAGGTTTTAAACACGGAGTATAATGTGTGTAACCTGCAGTCATAACCTATGTGGCTTTTTAAGACTACACAACTTCAGCTTGGTCACAGTTTTGCAGCTTTTAGTTATAATAATCCTTTTTTCTCCAGGACAGAGTGGAGAAAAAAAAATAAGACCCAGTTCCTCCAACTCTGATGCAACACACATTTTCAGCTTTTGGTTTATCAGGCTGCATTTTTTTCTTTTTTTGCTGACTGCTTTCAGTGATGATCATCCAAACATCGGGACTAATAGTAGTGTGTGTGTGTGTGTGTGTGTGTGTGTGTGTGTGTGTGTGTGTGTAAACCTCACCTGTTGGCAGTCTCCAGGTTTTCTACTTTCCTCCACAGGTCACTGTTTTCTGATGTGTAACTCTCCACCCTGATGCAAACACAGATATAGATTTTGGTCTCATTTCTGCACACACACAATACGTTTATTTACTGTTACTCTCATCAGAAACAAAGACGCTGGAGGATCATGGCAGCGCCTCTAAGGACCCCAAAACCTTTAGGGGGTTAACTGCACGCCTACGAGCAAATTAAAACGGTTAACTTGAAATTTAGATCCACTACAGATCAAATTTTAGAGAAGATATATCCAGATGGATCCACAGTTGGAAGAGAGAGAAGAAAAAAAAAGATGATGGATGATAGAAGAGGGAAAATGAGCGATGCTTGGCTCTCTTTCTCTCTTCCTCCCTCTGTCATCTCCCTCTAATCCTGTTGATCCCCATTGTGAATTTAACATCTTGCTAATCTCGTCCTCTTTTCGTCATAATCTTCCTGATCTGCTTGTATGTTTGGTTTGAATGCGGCTCAATGGTCTGCGTTCCTTTCAGAGAGTCGTCCTGCTGTTTTCTCTCTCGGGGATCGTTCAATAATCCCGTCTTTATGTCCATGATTGAAAAAAAAAAAAAAAATACAAAGAGGATATAGAAAGATGGATTTCTGTTTTCACACACCTCCTTAGTTCGTTAAAAGACGCTGCGCTCAGACACAACTCTCACCCCTTCTCTAATGGGATTAATAATGGCCTATTTCGTAACCTCTATTCTCATAACTCGGGACGATGGAAGCAGTGAATCAGATATTTTCACTTTCACTGTCCCCGTCAGGGGAGTCAGTGAGTTTGGCCCATGTGTTCAGCAGGTTATTGGAGTCCTGCCACAGCAAGGAACGGCCAGAATAACACAGGAAAGAGAGGAGAAGAAGTTTCTGTCAACTTTTGCTGGTCTTTAATGAATCCAAATGCTTATGAAATACATCCTGGAGGTATTATACGTCCGTCGGGCATTTGTACCTGACCCCACAAAGACATGCCTCCACTTTTAATCCCCTGCACAGCCTGTGTGTCTGTTGGAAAAACCTCTAAATAAAAAAAGAAAAACACTCTGGCTCTCAACTAAACTGCAACTGCCAAGCTCACTTCAGCATTACAAAGCTCAATCTTTTATCTCTTTGGGTTGTTTTTTTTCCTGTACTGACAATGCACGTTAAGGTCAAACAGGTTTGTGCATAAAATGCCTGTGGTCAGAGTCACCTCAGTGGCCGACATGGCGGCCTTCTGGAGCGAAGCCAAAACGCCCTTAAATACATCGCTAGCTCAGAGAAGAGGAAGAAAAGTCATTCATTCATTTCATGGATGAAGATGCAGCATGTCGCCAGCTGTAGAAGCATTTTCAGCACCGACTCTTAGTATTTAGCCGTTTATCGGACTCTGCTAAACAATAATGACTGCTGATATACTAGTAATATAATCAAAAGGAACTTTAATGGTTTGGAGATTATAAAGTGACAGAGACAAACAGAAGCAGTGGAAAAATAAAGACAAAGCTTGTTTCCAAGTCTTACTTTTTCTCCAGACATTCCACATATTCTTTCTTCTTCCTCCGACTCTCCTGAGCTGAAATCTTGAGTCGACAAACACACAAACATTTTGATCTTTCTGAGTCAGGAACCAAAATACAAGAGGAGGAAAAACGATCGTGTTTCTGTCTCTGACGGTGTAAAGAGCTGATGTTTGTGAGTGTTTACCTTGTTTTTGATCTTCCGTCGGACTCTCTTCAGTGCCTTCTCTTCGCTCTTCGTGAGAGGGAGTTTGTGAGGTACCGGGTAACCCTCGGCAACCAGGGTCCTCTTCTCTTCTTCTGTCAGCATCAGGGGTCCTGAACCCTGCAGCTTCTGCACAATCAAGCACCATCAGTGAATCATAAAGCATCTTAACCACAACACTCATCTGGGAGAAGAGATCACGGTGGAAATACTGGTGAATTCTCAAACTTCGTCATACCTTCATTTATTGATGATGTCAAAACAGGGTCATGTTACATCCTGGTACAAAAACAATACTCTCAGGTTCCTGCTGTGATTTGACGGCTGTCCAGTTGTGTCATTACCAAATTAAACATTTTGCTGACATCGAGCAGTTCTGTACAAACATCTGGTCATAAGAAATTAAATTATGCTCCGAGCACGAATGTGAATCATTTGTTCAGACAAGGAGCTGCTGAATCAGACAGACGAGGAATTCTCTGACTTTCATTGAGTCTGACCCATTTGGTCAGCAAATTATACGACCAAAGGACATATTCTGTAACTATTATATTTAACCGATCATCAGTTCTTATGTATAATATAATGCACAAATCTTCCACCCTACCATTAAGTGTCTGATTTATGGATTTGACTTTTAGATTTCAACAGAACAAGAACTAGTATGCAGCCTAAATGTAAATTATTAGATGACTTACCAGCTTAGAGTAAATATGTGAATTTATTTTCGCCTATGGAAAAATAAAATGGTGTTTGGTTTAGTGATCTTTGTTTATAAAATTTAACCTTCAGCCTAAAAAGCCTAATTTTAAACGATTTCTTGCCTGCAGACACAGTTTTCTTCATTTCTGATTTTATAAAACCTAAAACTTTTGGTAGAAAATTGAATCGGTCACATGTATTGTAGAATCAGCATCGTCAGAAAGATGCTCTTTGACTCACATGTGGTGCAGTGAGGAGAGGTGAGGAGGAGATGGCTGTGGAGGAAGAGGAGGAGGAAGAGGCGCGACCTCCTGGCCTCTGTTGTGGTTGAGGCGAGGACGGTGGCAGAGGGAGGTGCGGGGAGGAGGGCGGCAGAGAGCCGTCACTGTCGCCGTGGTTACTGCTGGGAGGGGTGGGCGGGAGCTGGAGAGCGTCATCTTAAAGAAAAAAAAAAAAAAAAAAGGAAAGACGTTAATTCTCCTTTAAACTGTTGCATGAAACTATGAAAACAGGTCGGACTGATGGATCCTGACATCTCAAAAACATTATTTAAAGTCTTTTGCAGCCTGAGAGTAAGCTCTGCCTTACAAGACAAGTTCAGGGAACGAGCTCCCCCTTTATCTTAAGGTTTGATCTGATTATTTCATACATTTGTGTTAGTTTGAGCCGAACTGTGACACCCTGCTAACACGTGTGTGTGTGTGTGTGTGTGTGTGTGTGTGTGTGTGTGTGTGTGTACCGCTGGGCAGGCTGAGGTACTGTCCAATCTCTCTGGGTTCATCTTTTATGGCGACTGGCTTCACATCATCTGGACTCCGCTCCTGCAGCAGCAGCAACAACAACAACAACAAACACGTAAACAATCGACGACAACGTCATTCGTAGCGTTTTTGGATGTTGAGAAACAGGCCAGATGGATGCCAACCGAGTGTTTCCATGGTGATCCACTGTGTGAAGGGGCTGGGCCTAATATTAGAGGCGGGCCTTCCAGAGGCTGAGGATCTAACCTTTGA
The DNA here is from genome assembly GCF_022577435.1 of Embiotoca jacksoni. Classification (NCBI taxonomy): domain Eukaryota; kingdom Metazoa; phylum Chordata; class Actinopteri; family Embiotocidae; genus Embiotoca; species Embiotoca jacksoni. The sequence goes on along the minus strand of NW_027185382.1, from coordinate 4,008,111 downwards.
CCCACATCAGGCTCCTCCTGTTTCACCAAGATGGCCGACAGGTCCTGACTGAAGCTCCACTCGAACTCTAAAGAAAAAAAAAAATGATTTCATAAAGTCAAGTTACTTCAGTTAATTCTGCTCAACAGTTTGTCCACTTTTTATTCAATAGGAATTGGGAATTTCTGCATACAAGATCCTCTAATAGAGCTGAAAAGCTACTTGATTGCAACTGAGCGGTAATTTATTTGTCAAATTTCCAAGTTCATAACAAATATCATTTAATAAATGACCACGTTCATGGTAATAATCAAACCTAAATTCCAGCCGAGAACAGCTTCCTGTCCTTTACAGAAACTATAAAGAACTAAAGTGAAGCCGATTTCCACAACCGGATTTCTTTTCGGGGAAGCTCTGCTGTAGGTCTTCCAATGGGAAACGACTGGCAGCTTACAAATCACACTTTAAGAGGGCTTCCCAAAAATATTTGAACACTTCCTGACAAGGCTGGTGATTACAGGCTGCTGGACAACGTTGCTCTGGCAACTGTGGTGCATAATTTGTCTCCAGTGAGTGTGTACAGTAAACCCTGAAATAAAAAATGGGCTGAACCAGCAGCTCGTCTTCAAAATCCCTCCCGAGCAAAGAAAGAGTCACCGCCTTTAAACACGGGAGAAAATATGCATAATCGAGTGCACCTCAGAGTGCAATTTCAAAAGGAGGGTCACCAAAACACAAAGTGGATTTACTGTATTTCTGAGAGCATCTCACAGGTCCGTCATTGTTTAGTCTACTGCCAGCCGTAGAAAGTATTTTCAGGGACTTAAGTGCCACTGCGGAGCTGCAGAGAAGCTACAGACGGGCACTCCTGGAGTCAGCCAACCTCCTGAGACGACCTCTGACGTCCAAAGCTCGCCGGGACGGATGTTTGTTGTGGATCTAACGTCAACTTCTCTCCGGCTAACGAGAATCGACGAGGACCACGGAAGAGTCGAGAAGGAACTCCAGTGAGCTGAAAGAACCGGACGACGCTTTTCATCCCATTCATTCACTCTCAGTATTTAGACGCTGTTCTGCGGGCTTTTCCATCATTTTTGAATACTGGGAACTTTACAGGATATGAATCTGCTCCTCAAAGGAGGCCTGAGGAAAACCCACTGGCAGGGCGGCGTCATGCCTCCTGGATTACTAAAGTTAGCTGGAGAGCTGCACAGGGTACGACCTGCAGCAGCTGTTTATCAGCCCAATGCTCCAGATTTGGTTGTTTCCAGGTTTTCCTCGACAACACGGTCCAGCTTACCCTTTAAGCGTCCAGATGCTGCAATCAATAGTCTTCCATAATCTCAAATTTAAATGTTTTGGTGGCCTTTCCCCTGCAGCTCCACTTCAATCTTTCCACAGGTGGCTTTAAAAAGGAGAATTTCCACCAGTTTAGTTGCCATGCAAGGTATTACTCAGCCTGTGAATACAAACATACAGGACAATGTCTTCAACAGCTGTAATAAGTCTGGGAGAGACTTTTTAATTCATAAAAGAGCATCTTTTGTTCATATTTTGTCTGTCATGTATTTGTGGCTGCACAGCAAAACGTCCCGTTTATTTGGACCAGTGGGTCGAGCAGAGTTGCTGGTTAACTGCATATGCTTTGAATTAAGGCCCCTTTTGAAAGGTGAGCTGCTCAAAAGGAAACTCATTAGGCAAAAGTCAGACATTAAAAGAGTTTAAAAGTGAAACGATGACATGAGATTTAAAAGGGTTAAACAGCAAGTAAAAGGAGGGAGAGGAGTTTCATCAAGTCAGCATGAAGATATGGATATGAGACACTTTGATGTTTGTCACAACACAAACACACAAACACACAACAACACAACCAAAAGGCTCCCATGGTGCTTGGGGAGAGAGCAGTTGCAATGTGTGTGTGTGTGTGTGTGTGTGTGTGTGTGTCAGTTGTGAACGTCACGTTAATCACCTCCTGGTTACCTAGCAACGTGCTGCTGGTAAAACGCTCTGAAGTTTACAAGCTGTGTGTGTTGGGTGGAAGCGGAGGGGAGTGGTGTGTGTGTGTGTGTGTGTGTGTGTGTGTGTGTGTGTGTGTGTGTGTGTGTGTGTGTGTGCGCGCGCCGGTCGCCTGTCTCGTTATCCTGTCCATCACTGCAGAAGGGATCAGGACAGACACAGAGGAGGACACAGACACAGGCCGTCCTGAAAGACAATCCCTGAGGCTCCTGTCTGAGGAAAACCTCCAGTCGACAGGTGCGGTGTCAATATCAGAAATTATCATCAGCTGCATTGACTCCAGATCTATTTTGTTTTGGTTCAAATCTTTCCACCCGCTTCGCCTTGATGTCACACTCACTTGTCGCTAAGGTCACCGATGAGCACGGCGAGCCTGAAACCTCTCAGGGGAGTCAGCGAGTGCAGAAAAGATAGATTCAGTTTAAAAATGTTGTTTTTTGGGGTGGCTCCATTATTTCCCAGCATGGTCTCTATCAGAAGGAGCCTCAGAAGCCTCTCTTAATGAGGCCGGTCCCGCTGCTGCCTGATTCTCGTTAAGGCTCCCGCCCTCGTTAAGCCGGGGCCAGACTGGAAGCCCTCTAACACCAAAATTTAATGAATACCAGAAGCTGTGAGCTGTTAGCGGACGTATCGGAAAACTGTCCCGTCCATGTGCGGCCAGTCTGGTACTTCTAAAGACAGTAATGTATACAAAAATGTTACTCCATTTGGTGCTCAAAATAAAAAGGTATCAGCTACATGCAGTCAAGGATCATTCAGCATTTTATGGACAGAAATAATTGCAAGTCAAATTTGCTATTAAAGTGCACATTAGCGAGTATATACATGACAGAATTTAAATTTTCTTTATACTGAACTGTCCTTACCAACAAGAGGACATTTTCTAAACAACAAAGAGTTAATGAACAGAGTTCACATACCACACAGTTCAAAATTAAATATATTACTTGCAATAGCTGCATTATTAAACGGACATCCTTTCTGTATTTCTGTCCACTGCGTATAAACTATAAAAGATGCTGTGAATGTAAGAAATAAAAAGTCTGATTTGATCCTCTCTGTCCCCCTTTATTGAATTTCTCTGGCTGTTGTTAATAAAACGAAGTCTCCCTGGCTGTGTTGGTAAACTGCTGGAAGCCCAGGTAAGAAATCCTGAGTGTTAATGACCAGAGGATCCGGGCACTCGTCCCGGGGGGTTAATGCAGGAGAGGTGGCAGCTGCGTTTGATCTCAGTGGGGCTGCAGAAGTATTAAAAACACGAGATGGATCAGCGCGGTGGGAGCTGCAGTAAAACACACAGCTTCTCTTTTGAGTGAACGAGAGCAGCTCAGACCACAGGCTGAGAGGGGGGAAGAAACGCCGAAAACTCACTGCAAGCGTCGATAGTACAGTATGTGATGTGTTTAAAATGACCACGGTGAGATCGTTTTGTGTTGTTGTCCTGTCAGCACTATGGAGGTGGCACATCACTAAATAAAGAATGAGGCCAGCAGTAACAATAAAGCAGGTAACTCCTCCGGGGGCCACAAACACCACGACCACTGCATGTGGCCGTAGATCTTTGGACATTTTAATCCAAATTTGTTGAGAATTGAGAAGATATGAGGCTCTCTGGGTCTTATATGGTTACTTGCTTGCTTCCTTCCTTGATTCTATATTATAACTATATATCGTATTCTATTAATGTCTTTTTATTTGTTCTTATGCATTTTTTTTCTATTTTTCAATAACATTTTGACATGTATTTATGTTCCTTTATATCTGCTTTAATGTCAAACTGTTTTGTAGAAGGCACTATACAAATAAAGTTTATTATTATTAACTTACTGTATTGTTATGTTATTATCATAATATTGCGGCCCTTTTTACTTCTAACACATTCACTATTTTTGTTTATATTGATCTTATATGGTGCACTTTCCAAAATAAAACTATATTTGATCAAACTACTATAAGCCGAGCTGCCAGGTTTCTATATAAAACATATTGAGCTGTGTTTTTTGTATATTATGAGTACATGGAGGCAAACTAAGCCCCTAAACAAGCCATAACAACAAACTCATGTTTGAGTTCATTTTTATAAGCTATATGAACCACGGCAGGAGTGTTGGTATTCAAATTCAAAATACGCAATGGAGTGGATATCTGATAAACGATCGGAGCATCTACTGTTCTACACAACCTGTAATTCTAAGTTGCTGACAGTATTGTTATCCAACAAAACACCCACAAATTCTCCGATTCAGAGCCTGCTGGGCTTCTGAAAGGTCAGAACCTTCTAACATCCCTCGGTGCCTTATTAACCTGACTCGTCCTGACAGATGAGCAGCTGCTCTGACCGGCACTGGATGCTAAAAAGGTTTGGGGAAAAGCCGGCGTACTCGAGGATCCTTGGCAAAAGTGCTCTTCTGAAGTCTGCACGGAGCTTCACCGGAGATTAGAGCTCAATACTGGGAACTGATATACGAGTATTTATGGACAAAACCCGCCAGATACTTCTGCGGTTTCAGGAAAAATGCCTGCAAGTTTCCAGGATTTTTAGCTTGTGCTTCTTGTAGCTGTACTGAAACAGAGTCTCCTTCTCGAAGCGTATGGAACTGCATGCATAAGTACAACCCTGAAATGTCCTTATTACAGTGATGCTGTTTCAGCTGCAGCAGTCTCATCAAAACGCTGTTGATGCCAAGATGGCAGCATCCCGGTCTTCATCCCCAAATCAGATCGCAGAGCTGCTTTCAACACCCAAATCTTCCAACTACCGGCCAGGAATAATGCTTCTGTCATGAAACCGCTGACATAACAAGTCAAAAGTGGATGTATGCATGCTTATTTATCCATGCTGCAGCTGCACACAGTAAAACACTTTGGCCTCCCTCTCCAGACTAACCATGTCACGGTTAAAAAGATGTGGTGGAAAACAGGGAATCAAACCATTTTATGATTAATTATCAGTTCTGGGTTTAAATGCAATTTAATTCGTTGGCTAAGAATCCTGGGAAAAGTCAAGGAAAATAATCCAACCCTAATGGAGACCTTTTAGAAACTTAAAACCTCTTCACGTAAACAGCAAAATAGAGCGAGAAGTTGTTACAAGAAAAGAAAAACACAAAAATATTCATATCGTCTTAGAGGGTCTGTTTTGTATGCAGGTCTCTGAATAGAAAAGGCATTCAAAAACAATGCTGCTAGAATCCAAACAGTGATATCGTGCTAAAATCATCTGCCTCAGAAGTTAAATAAATATAGCTCATAAACATTATGTTCTTGCAACTATAGAGAGGAATGGTCCTTTTATGCAAGGACCAACCAAAACAAACCGGAGGAAGTGCCTGTAAATACCACAGTTTATGCTTCATGTAGAAGCAGGTCATAGGACAACAATAAAGCATCTAATATCAAATCCATATGATGCGTGTTTGTGTTTGTGTGTACCATATGTGAGCTGACAGTTATATAACTGCAGACTGAACCAGAAAAACTATAGAACATAAACGACCTCCAAATCAAAGCTGCCCAAAAGCATATAAGGTTGAAGTTGCTTTAAAATGTTACTTTGCGTTTTATAACTTCCTGTTTGCTTTGGCATCATGAATTAAAACCAAACTTTATATTGGATCTGGATTCACTGAAGTGATTCTAACACAACAGTCTGACATTATTTTAATCTCTCTGAAGAGCAAAATACAATCCAAATAAATATTCTATTGTACTGAAAACTTGAACACATATTTTTTTTATTTTATTTGAGCGAGTTAAATGTGGTCTTTTGGAAATGCTGGTCATCTGATAGTCATACTAATAAAGGGGATTTAATTGGATTAAGAGACAGAGAGGCAGAGAAATAGAAAACAGGAGAGAGAGATAACCTGACCGAAGAGAGAGAGAGAGTTTCCGCTGGCTTCGGCTAACGCTGCAGACTTAAAACCATATGCTTGTCATAGTGTTGTGTGGGTCTGTGTGTGTATGTGTGTGTGTGTGTGTGTGTGTGTGTGTGTTAGGTGGGCAGGGCTTAGCTGGAGGAAAACTGCCTCAGAAAGGGATCCTGCTGCTAAGACAGCAGGATCCCCGGGACAAACGGAGCGCAGACAGACAGACAGACATACAGGAAGACAGACAGGTACAGACAGAGACAGAGAGGAGGACGGGAGGAGATAATGAGGAGTCGGAAAGGGAGTAGAGACGTGCTCCTACAGGCGCCGCTTACGATATACTAGACCCTCACACGGTACGCGTGACAGGCAGTGGATGCAGCCAGTCGCAGTGGATCATATTTGACAGACAAGGGTCAGGCTGCATGCTATGAGACAGAAAACTGAGCGGAGCAGATAAGCCGGGACAGCTCGAGTGACAGAGACGAAACATCAGCAGCAGAGTTTCAGCTGGAAGCATTAACTATGAAAACATGAACGTTACCAGACTCTTGGTCCATTTTGATCGACAGGGCCGGGCTCTGGGGGGCGGAGTCTTCGCTCAAAGAGTAGCTGTGCTCTGCTTGGATATCTGTGGGATTATAAAGGCTTTCTGAGAAGGATGGGAAATGGAGTTCACCTGTCTAATAGTGATGAAGATCCAGACCAAGCTGGGCGTTAGGTTGCTCAATATAATCACTGGGAACAGTCAATCATATTCACGCAGGTGCACAATCCATATAACCCGACCCAACCCGGGTTTGAGCTCCTTAAACCGCCCCATCCTCCTTCAGGGAAATGAGCAAGGAGGAAGCATTTTCAGTTCTATTTCAGGCTTCATTAGCGATGCATATTAAGTTATATTTTGCCATTGATGCTTTATTCAATGACGCCCATGTCAGCAAGGACTCTTCATAAATGTCCTTGCGTATTTTGTGAAGTCTAACAGTGTACACGCGTAGAATGACTCATCTCACAGCGGCTAACACGCTGTATGTAAAGTGTTTTTCATGCGTTCGTCCATGCAGCCGGAAAATAAATGCGTCGGCAAGGTTAAAAAGATGCACATATAAATTCTGTCTGTGCGTATTCGGCCTTGGTGGCTGCAGCCTTCGTATTACATTTCAAATCTGCCGTGACATTGTTACAGAAATATTTGGACGCGAGAGTGCTGTCGAGACTTTTGCGTAAAAGTGACTCAGACGCTTATTGAGACATAATAATAATAATAATAATAACGGGCCGATTTATTTTCATTCGTTCTGCTGATCTTTTTGTTGCCTCCGTGACCATGGCAACGCCTGATCGGGATGCAGATTTGTCTCCAGCGATGAGCTCGCCGAGCAGTGCAGCGGGATGACGACAGAGAGAGTCTGCGGTGGACTAACTCCGAGCACCAGGATCCAGAAACAAGTCGGTCTGGTGTGTTTTGGAGATTTTGCAGAAGTCACAAACTTTGGCAAAAGAAACGGGCTCTCGTATCCCGATGTGTGACCTCTCTGGGGGGAAAGCAGCCAACGTTGATGTCACCGAGACGGCTTTCAAATCAAACCAAGAAATGAGATTTGGGTCTTTTCTACCCCAAAAACTTGGCTCTGTGTTGGAGCAACTGGCTGCTGCGCTGCTGGTGGTTCTCCAAGGGAACAAGAAGGTCATCTAAATGGGACTGTGAGATGTACAGAGCGAATATTCTGGAAGTTTCTTGGGCCTGAAATTATTTCAGAGCAGGATATTAAATGAAGGAACAACCTGTGATATGACCCTGAGTGCATTTAAACTTTCCTGCATGTGATATTTCCATTCATGTTCTATTATTTTAATGCTGCTGGGAGCTTGGTGTGTCTATTTTTGTCCTTTCATAATAAAAGCGGAGCTGACCTGGGCTGCTGTCCATGTCAAGGTGCAGGAGTGAAGGTCTGTCTGCCAGTAGGGGGCGCTCTAATAGATGGTCATCAAAGAAACTGTTGAATAATTCACTGCTGAAGTCGTCCATCTGGTCACCCGAGAAAGGCTGCAACACATGAATAGAAACAAGGAGACAAAGAGTTATTCAACGAATATATCAAGTCTTATACAACCTTTAAACAATATTAATGCGAACATTATTGATTATTAATATCAATATTGATAAATCTACTGAGAAGTCATTGATGAGTAGTTTTGGGAGTAAATGGCCAAATACAGCTTCCAAATTCAAGATATTGTCTTCAAATAAAAAATTTTTTTCGAACCAACTGTCAAAAACCGGAAGATATTCAGCTTATACGGATATAAAACAGAGAAAAGCAGCAAATCTTCACACTGGAAAAGCTGGAACAGTTTTCTGTGGATTGACCGAGCGAACATTCGACCTACAGTTCTGCTACAGACGATCGCTCCGTGTCAGAAAAGAGACGGCCGAGGACCGTGTTGATGAAACGACGAGTCAGTCGATGGGAAACAGCATCGATAGATTAAGTCTCAGTCTGGATGAATGAGTCACCGAGCTGAGAGTCGGTGTTCTGGAAGCCTGGGACAGCACGGTGCTGTGATTTCACTGCTTTTTACACACACACACAATATGAGTCACCCTGGTCTTGAGCAAACATGAAAAAAGATGAACAAAAGTGCGCGCACACACACACACACACACACACAATCTGGTTGGATGTCTCTGACAAAGAGTGATTTAATTAGCAACAAACACAAAATTTGATTTACATGTTTTATTCTTGGAAATTAGCTTAAAGCTGTTCTCTGAAATCTGGCAGAAATGTCGCAGCAGATAAAATCAGTCCAGTAGCAACAATAAAAAGCATGACTGGGATAATAAACGCAGGGCTAACTTCAATATTTTCAATAGCAACAGGAGATCAAATGTGCAGCTTGCAATGACAGAGAACCAAACTCTCCAGTTCCCTTCAAGCTCTGTGGAGTTTTAGCCTCTTTTAGCTCGCTGTTTTGGATTTCCATCTCACAACCTCTGCTCTCATCAGATAAACCCACAGCACACAACCTACCCAGCAACACAGCTTACATATATAACTCTGAATTTACATGTATATGATTTTTATTTTTTTTAATGTATGCGTACATCAAAGCTTCAAGGCGTGTGGTGGAAAGTGTAAAATAATAAATATGAAAGATTTTTAAAGACCATTTGTCTTTAAATGCATCAAGTTCTGCAATATTCTTTACACACTGTTCAGACATGTCAACTTCATGTTCACAACTTCACACATGCAGTTATCTCAGAGTGTGTGTGTGCGTGTGTGTGTGTGTGCGAGGGTGAGAGGTCAAGCGTGTCTGCTGTGAAACTCTGGGATGCATGCAGCTGCTGAATGAAAACATGTGGAGCAAGATCACACACATACGAACACACAAACACACGCACACTGAGGGAATGAACACAGATGCTGCGCAAAAAAAATAAAAAAAAACAGAAGCACAATACATGTTTTGAAACTGGACTGCAAACTGTGTTGAGAGGAGGATTTGGGATTTGGAGGCTCAACGGACATCTCTATACGCTACATTTACCGGAGGTGCACAACTGCGACTTCTTATTTTCTGCATTTCTATCCTGAGAGATGCAAATGAGTCAATTCAAGTCAAATAACCACATCGATATCTGCAAGTTCCACCGCAGGAGACAACATGATGTGTGTGAACGCCCTCCTGCAGTCTCCTGCTCCTTCACACACGAGCCACCGCTCACTCATTCATAAACAAACGCACCCACATTCATCCCGACAGAGCAGCCTTGTTCTCCTGCTGCACTAAATGTCAAAACAATTTCAATAACCTCGACTGTGCCCCCTTTAACTCGGCCCCATCAGGAGAATATAGGTCACGATGAAACTGCCCTGCTGGAACATAAACAGAGGGACGTTTCCTCATTGGTGTAATAATAGGAAAGATGCAGAGAGAGAGAGAGAAAGCAGACAAACGTCCATAATAGAAATGATTATGTTTGACTTCAAATTAGCTGCATTAGTCCACCACGTGTGGCTCTACTTATTCTATTATAGTGTTCAGGACTTTACTGCTCCAGCAGTGATCCTGTCACTTTATATTTCACTACATTTGCAGCTGTGACTCTTTTTGGCTCAACCCCGTCGAAGGCGACTTTTTGCCTCCTCCGTCACCTGCCAGGTATTCTCGGCGCTTCCTTTCGCCTCTCCGGGCTGGAGAGGACAAACTCCGCTCAGTTTCCTCCCTGCGGCTGAGCCCTAAAGCCACAAAACCTGGAGGAGGGTTTCACATGAAGGCTCCTGAACAAGCCGCAAGGACACGGGTGGATGATGGAGTGTGTCTGATCAATGTCTTGCGTTGTGGGAAACCAAAAAAATAAATAAATAAATCCACACTGCAGCCAAAAAGTAATCATTAAATTGATCAGAAGCTCCCGACACTCGTCGCAATGGTAACAGCAGGCGAGCTGTTGCCAAATATAGGCATAAAAATCGAATCGTTGCCGTGGCAGCTGCAGGGTTAATTCACCTGGCAGATACCAAATTATGTATGCAGATAACATAAGATAATCGTGTCCCAACATGGCATTGTTCAGACAAAAGGTCAACATTCAGCTGATTTCCCTGCTGAATGCAGCGCTGATGCTAATCTGCATCACACCTGCACTACCTCACATTCACAGGAGGACTTCTAGCATTTCACTATTGGCCTCATTTGTGCTCTGAATCACAGAGATAAACAGAGACGTAGTAGAAGGCTGGTGTTATTAGGACAGAAAGTTTAATGGACCCAGAATGTCTGAGAGATAGTTGATGCTGCAACAGCTGTGAGGAGAGGAGTTTAGGTCTGGACCTGTCATTACCTGAAACATTTCCCTCTCTGCTGGGAAAAGAGACACACGAGGGAGGAAAACCACGTTAAAAAGCAGTTGACAGTTTTTACAGCTTATTTCAGTCGCTGGCGTGTCATTAGGGGGACGGAGCTGAGATGTAAACCACACAAAGGGAGCTGGGAAACACACATGCAGGGAGTCATTATAAATGCAGAGTGCAACGCTGTTATGGCTGTAATGAGGAGTGTCGAGTCTCAACACATCGCTCTCTTATCCTTTCATTTGGCTGCCTCACTGGTTCAGGTCAGAGTTGGAGTCAAACTTCTTGTCAGTGGGAGACGCTCATGGCCAAGAGGAGCCGCCGCCTACACCAGGTTTGGGGAGAATATTTACTTTGTCTGACACGGTGATGCCGGACAGCACGGAGATAAACCGGATTACTGAGAACCAGGCTGGAAACTGTGCAGTGGAAAGTATTGTAAAAAAATCTGCAGAACATCGTGTAAAGGCCAAAAGAAAGAACAAAAAAAACTTTAATTAAGTAATGTTGTCTTGCACTTCAAGACCCTCGACGACAATCATTTCCATTTGATGAAAAGACTGTTGAAAGCAGGTTTATGATGCCGTGAACAAATAAATTGTGATCTTTCCCATCAAAAGCTGAAGTTAAAGACGCCAGGCTGCAGGAAACACGGCGTCGCCTTCTACTTCCGCTCTGCATGAAGCTGTTTTCTCAGTGATTACATCCTGCTGCATCACGGTTGATTTTAGCCACAATTTTCGCTCTATTTTTGCCATCTCATCGGTGTTGCAGTATACATACAGTGCACACTTGCAGGCCAGGCAATGTAGGTCCAATTACATCAGCTTCAAATGAATCCCCCCTGATTATATAAGTGATGAAAACACCAGCATAATCTTTTAATTCTGGAACATTCTTCATATTAAATCACAAACAGGTGAAATAATCTCCCTCCGTTGCACGAGGCAGACTTTTCCTCAGGTACTAAATTAAATATTAAAACTTGGTTTAAAAAAAAATTAAATGAAACACTGCAGAACTGGTTGAGATTATTTGGAGTGTAAAATAAAATTGTGATTCTGAGAGACCTGTAAACATCATGTCATTGATTATTCTGTAATCCTGACTGCCACATAAAAAAAAAAAATGGCAATGCTCTCTACTCTATCTGGCTGCATGTGGTGTGTGTGTGTGGCTGCAGTGGGTTGGCTGCATTCGCCTTCACTTGAACTTCATTTGAGAGGGCAGGCAGCTGTGTGTGTGTGTGTGTGTGTGTGTGTGTGTGTGTGTGTGTGTGTGTGTGTGTGTGTGTGTGCGTGCAATGAGACAAAAATGAACTGAGCTATAGTTCCCAATAAAACAGTGGAAGAGTATTTTTCCTTCTCACACTCTCTCTCTCTCTCTCACACACACACACACACACACATATACACACACACACACACACACACACACACACACACACACACACACACACACACACTGCTGCATGCCTGCAAACATTCCTTTCGCGCAGCTGACTAGCCAATCGGCGACGAGCATGCAAATGAGATGGGTGCGTCTAGTTAAAGCTGGAGTACAGGGTCTGAATGGAGTAGAAAAGAATAAAATAGAAGAGAATAGAGTGTGGATGGAGAATAAGAGGGTAAAAGAAGAGAGGAGGAAGAGGAGGAGGTGAAATGAGGGGATGAAAAGGAAAGCGTGTATCAGTAGAAAGTCTAGAATAGAATCAAATAGAACACAATGACAACTTCAGTGTGAATAACCTGCACTGTCCTCACTTGACCTGCCTTTGTGCATGCGTGTTTACATGTGTGCATTTACCGATTTAAAAAAAATACATAAGGAATGAGAGCTGCAGTGATTTGTCAATTAATCTATTAGTTTAACGATATTGATAAAAAAAAAAAATAAAAAAAAAAATATATATTTTTTTTAAAAACACTTAATTATTTGCCGTTAGAATAAAACTATTTCAATAAATAAATTATTCTGTTGTTCTACGTCACAATATTTGTACGTTTGTGTACGCTGCTCCATTCATACTCTAAAATTGCCCCTCAGACGCACCGGTTAGAAAAGAGGCATCGCTGTTACCGTGGTTACGACGGGCTTCGTCCCCCGCACACGTCACCCTGGTCTACGAGACACTGCCATGCAGATCAATTGAGCAGTTAGCAAAATGAACGTCGTATTAATCAACCACGGAGAAAATGGTTGGTTGCGGGCCTGCTCGTACTTCCTCCGGGGTTTAATGGAGCTGCAGGTGAGGCTGCAGGTGAGGCTGCAGGTGAGGCTGCAGGTGAGGCTGCAGGTGAGGCTGCAGGTGAGGCTGCAGGTGAGGCTGCAGGTGAGGCTGCAGGTGAGGCTGCAGGTGAGCTGTAGGTGAGGCTGTAGGTGAGCTGCAGGTGAGGCTGCAGGTGAGGCTGCAGGTGAGGCTGCAGGTGAGCTGCAGGTGAGGCTGCAGGTGAGCTGCAGGTGAGGCTGCAGGTGAGCTGCAGGTGAGGCTGCAGGTGAGCTGTAGGTGAGGCTGCAGGTGAGGCTGCAGGTGAGGCTGCAGGTGAGCTGTAGGTGAGGCTGCAGGTGAGCTGCAGGTGAGCTGCGTCGTCCACGTACGACAGGTCAGCGGCGCTTCTAATCATCGCTGAATCGGATTCAAAGCAAGCCGCTTAATAGGAACTGTAATGCGCAGACATTAAAATGGTTCCTAGTGTTGACATTGTGATTCACTCTCATGTGGGACGTCCTCTCCGTCCCGACACTGGACTCATTGTCTTAGTTTACTTGTTTTAGTCGGATTCCTGAGTGAGATGAAGAGATGCTGTGATTAATACGGGTCCTCATCCGGTTTTCTTTTATCTGGTGAAAAACGTGTTTCTAGTGTGAAGAGAGGTGATCATGAACTCTGATGTCACGTCTTTCTTCTTCCCCCTGGTTGATCAAGGGGGCACACACTGTACTGTAAACAAAATACAGAGCAGGAAGTGTGTGTTCGCGTGATTAAAGAGCTCTGAGCTGATGTCTCTCTGTGTTCGATCAATGGCTCCTCCAACTTTTTAACCACAAAGACACAACAAAAGACTTTTATCAAAAGAGGCTGAAGGAGCCAGATGCACACCGACATGTTTTCTATTCTACTCTAGCCGCAACATTAAAGCTGCAGACTAATTTCAATACTTAATCTCCTGTCAAATAGTCAAATTAATTCATGAGCAAATGTCCGTTACAGAGGCGGCGAACCACAACACAAATAATTGACAGGTTAACTCCTTTATGTCCATCAATGACATCTGTGGAGCACTGAACGGAGAATACAAAGATTGCTTGATTCTCATCACTAGAAGCACGCCATGCTGCCATCAGCCATCTTTCCCATGTCCTCAGTGGTGCTGCCCAGCCTCGTGGCTTCACAGCAGAGTGGACTACTTTATTTAGAACAGAGACAGGGGGAGTCAAACCACAAGCAGACTGGGCTGACTCACGGACTAGAATAGACGTCTGCCCAAAAAACCTGCGCCGGTCAAACAAAATAAAAAAAAAAAACACACCAAAAAAAAAAAAAAAAGAGAAGGGGGGGATGACACAAAGTGGAAAAAAAAAAAAAGAGAGAGAGGATCCTGCCGACACAGTTCAGGATACCGTGGTTTTAACCCCTCGGTGTGCAGCAGCAGGGAAACGGCTCTCAGTTTGTCCAGATTGTTTTTGTGAATTAATTGATTTTGAGGCCGGAGGAGCTCGGCACACCTCCAGCAGACCTGGAAACGGGACGGGGCGGTAATCCACGCTGCTGCCTAAAACTGCACGTGAAACAACAGCTTCGTTTCTTTTTATGGGGAAGTGACGATGACTTTTCACTATTTATGGAGTAGTTTGTACTTTTGGTTAAGAGGTACTCGTTTCCTGTGGCTGTGGCACCACCTCTCTGACGATGCTGCACCATCACGTCCTGTTGGTCGGTGACAGTCAGAGCACTGAACTTCAAGAGACGTCTCAGGTGAAAACAGGTGGTTTCTGAGGGCCCTCCGGGATGATTTGCACCAAAGATTTTCAGATTATTTTTGCAGCAGGAAGTTAAGTGCAGTAAATTAAAAATACAGCTGGAGTTGAAGACATCACAGTATGTCAAATAGTACATACTGATTGGGAGTGAATTGGAAAACGTGCCTTAATTAAGGGATATATTTTTTTTAATTTAGGAAAACTTGAGAACATGTTTGGGAGGTTAGAGCCAATTAATACTGTGATGCACACACACACACACACACACACACACACACACAAAGTTAAATAGTAACTCGCCAGCCTGTGTTGGCGTTCCCAGTCTCACATTTTAGTTTACACAATCACACACACACACACACACACACACACACACACACACACACACACACACACACAGGGTATGAGCCCCGGATGTCTGTCAGGATCTAATAACTACACCGCCCTCCTGAGGTCCGGCTCCAGGCGGAACAGGCGCTGGAGGTGCGTTTGATTAAAAGGCAAACAGCTGACTTGAAGCAGAAATAAAACACCATCTCGACCTGAACAGTTTTTTACTCGTGAAAATATGGAAATGTGGAAATGTGAGGACGGAGGACTCACCACATTAGTGAGGAAATCTCCGTCGCTGAGTTCCTCCAGGTCCAACAGGTTGGTCCCTCCGGACGGATAGAGTTTCTCTGCTGTTAAACTGTCTAAGATAGAGTCCATCATGATGTCTGTGTGGGTCTCCAGCTCACTGGACGGATGGACAGTAGCTCTGTGGACTGGACGTGAAGGTAAAACAACTCATTAAAAGGAGGCGGTTTGTTTTCAGGCGGCTGCGTGAAGCCGGAGAGACGAGCCGAGTCCAGCTGCTGCTTTCCGTCACTGACAAACTTGAAAAATGTCGAAATGTCTCATCCTGCTCTGCTCCCTGTGGCGGAGACACTGCTGTCCATCCAGCTCTCTCCCGGCGTGCGCTGTCTCAGCCATGCGCTGATGAATATTCAGCGAAGCCCCGCCCCGTTCATCAAATATTGACCACGCCCACAAAACATTCAATATTTCCGTCAAACCATGTCTGTGCAACAAAATACAACTATAAAAGATCAGAGGTAGAAAATATATTTACATAGGGTGGCTTCAAGTAAAGTTTTGAGTTATGGTGAGGTCTTTCATTAAATTCTAACATGCTAAATAACATTTAGTGTAGCCCCGCCCCATGGCCTTGATTACCCCCCCACACACACAAAATCAGGGAAGTCATGTTAATGCATCTTTATGATTAATGCCAATAATGTCAAAAGTAGCTACATTTCCTTAAAAGCACTTTTACTTAAGTAAACAGAGACAAGAGCATATTGACACGGTTTTACTTTTACTTCAATAACAGATCTGAGCACTTCTTTCACCACTGCACGTTGCTATGGAAATAAGGTATCTGACAAAATACAGAAAAATATACATAAAACAATAAATCATAAAAACCTCAGCTCATCATAATGAATCAATATTTGCTTATTTTTAATGTAATTTTTTTTTTTTTACAGTGTGAATACTTTTATGATAGTAGTGGATTATTCTTGTATTTAATCCCTTTCACACCCGTGATACATCCGCACAATCGATATTAATTATTACGGCTGATTTCTTGCCCTGTCAGGAGTGTGTTGCGCTGCAGTAGGGGTTGGTGGATTGGCGTTCTCGCTCGCTCTCCTGTACGCTGGGTTGCACCTGTTAGCGTCTCTGTACAAAAGACTTCTGTGAACTTGTGTAATTGCTAAACTTCAACGTGAGCAGAAGTCTAATCAGCCAATATAAGCGAAATCTCCTGCGGGCCTGTGCGGAGTCTTCAGGGGTCGTGTTCGGTTAATTTGCGCGGTAAACCTTTTTCACGGTTTTTATTTGGGGGATCGCTGCTGTGATGCAAATGTAACCGAGCCCTTGTAAAGGTTATTAGTTCCACCAGGACTTCCCTTTGTGTGACATGTCCAAATAAATGTCAAAAAGAAGGCAGCGGTTGTTGTCGTATCAGCGGAAGTCATGACTACTTCAATTACTGTAAGATTTTTAAACAGCGTGTGGAGTTTGACTTATAAACCACTAGAAATGTAGTCTGAGCATCTGTGTCTCTGTTCATGTGTGTGTGAAAGAAAGAAAAAGACAAGGGACGATGAAGACTGTTTTGGCACCACAAGTTATGGCCTGCAGCTACACATGGCGAAGCTGGAATGAAACAGATATTTCTTTCTTTCTTGGTGTCCCAGATTGTTCCTCCTCGGAGACAGATTGAAATACAGCAGGGCGAGAGAAACCCTGTTCTCTGTATTGCAACTATCAGAAGTGCATTTGTTGCATACGCCATTGTTTGATTTGAGACACTTTGGAGACAAATTTAAGGATGATCATTCAGGACTTTAATATCACTAACAACATTTTTGCGCTGTCGTTCATGGCCCCCAGAGGATGAGGCCTATGACTTTTGACGATGCTCTGGCTTTATGAACACCCGCCGTGTCTTCCCTCAATATGAACTGGTTTTTGTTTTGTTTTGGGGGTTTATGAAAAAAAATACTAAAATAAAAGGTGTTCCTGTTGTGTCTAGGGCTCATTAGGAGAGGTTAACATGCTAAACGGAGATAGGAAACATGGTAAATATTCTACTTGCTAAACATTAACTGAAGGAGAAAAGCTGAATGAGAACATTTAATTTCCACTCAGCAACACAAAAAAACTCGTAATGACTCCAGAGTGAGCGGCAGCAGGACTGTATCAGTGTTTTGAGGCTCACACATTGTCTGATCTGCAGCTCCTGACTGCATTGTTCGTATTAAGGTCAGTGCAGAGGGTGTGGTGGAGGTTAGGAGACGGACCACAACAGTGATTATCATCAGGTTTTTGTTTCTTATGTTTTATGTTCTGACTCAAACAATAGCTTGTTATGTAATGATCTCCTCTTACTCTTTTCTGGCTTTTTCCACCTGACTACTTATTCTTTTTCCTGGTTTGTATTTGTCTTTTCCTTATCCATCATATGCGCCTTGTCTTCCTCTGTGTCTTCTTTCTCCCTCCACAGATCAGTTTACGGAGGTGTCCCTCCCCAGGGGACAAGGTGGCTCTGTTTTTCTCTCACACACCATCAGTGTTGTATAACTGTGGTGACATTTCATTGGCTGCAGTGAGTCCTGAACCTCACATGCTAATTCAAACTTTACACTTTGACTGCGTATCGACAGTTGGAGGAGAAGTAGGAGAAAAAGACAATAAACTGGTGATTATTTCAGATATTAAAGTTTTTCATAAAATTCTTTGAAAGAGATTTCTGGTTGCACCCCGAGACATTTTTAATCGTGAATAAAAAATGTTTTCTTTTGAAATGAAAAGGGTTATCATGAAGGGGATTTTTATGATTAATTCTTAGAGCAACAAATGAAACCAAAGTTTTTGCCTCTTTAAATGTAATAGCTTCATGATTAGCTGCTCATCTGTTGATGCATGTTGTGACAGGCCGTCTCTGATTGGCTGCTGCTGCAATGATGCAGGTATGACTCATCTTCTATTCTGAGCCGTGGAGTTTGACATGGGGTTCCTGACCTTTCATCTCCTTGGTGACCGCTGTGATGTCAACACTCCCCCCCCCCCCCCCCATCCTCCTCTTTCTGTCTGCCTCGCTCACTGCAGGTTTGTTTGGCATCACGGGCGAGAGGAGCGGGAACATCGAAGGTGGAGGACACGCAGTTTTTTATGTCGATGATGGGTTCAGTTTCCACCACGCTGCCGCTGCCAGACAATTACTATTAGTCCTCACGTCATCGCTCTTCCTCACTGCCTGTGCTGACCCTGCTAACAGGCCTGAGGGGATTCACTGTAGCACCTGCTCATGCTGGGGAATATAAATCTATACTAATGACTTCTGAGACATCTTTTAACATTAATCAGGACCAGCCGAACCTCCCTCAACGACCACAAACAAGACAAGTTAGTGCCCCAACAACAGAGGTGCGCATATAAATCTCTGCTTTGATTTACTGTCTCAGGAATGAGTGATCTCTCATGCTTGAGATGCAGAAATGCAACAGAAAAGGAAAAACAAGTCATTTTACAGTGCAGCCCAACAGGACTCGTCTTATTCCGTTTTGAAAACAAAAAACACTTCACTTTGTCCCCTGAATGCCCAACAATAGCTTTTGTCTGCTCTGTGCAGCAAAGCCAGACTCTACCAGCAACAAAAAAAACAACATGATAGCCAGGTAATCACAGAATCATAATTATCTGTCTGGCTGTTGCTCTAACGTCAAATTTAGGTTTTTATATAAAAAAAAAAAAAATCTAATTGTAACTTTAAAGCCAAAATCTGTAATTCTCTGTGTTTAAATATACAGGCCGTGGGGTTCTGTGGTTGGTTGGTTGGTGGCAGCTGGGTGGAGTAGTGGATGTGTAATAAATGGTCATGGGGGTGGACGCAGTGGAGGGATGGAGAGGGAGCGTGCATCCAATTTTCCGTAATGTCTTCGCAAATAGCTGCAGAGCTGTGAATTTAAACTGCTGCAACATAATAGCTCCTATTTTTTCATATTTGCTTACAGAATATGAAGACGCCAAAGCTGCCGTGATGTTTTCCCTCCCTGTTACAGTCTGTCTCTCGTTGGGAGTTCAGAAGTTCAGAGAAAAGAGGAGATGCGCGGCAAGGAACACGGTCGAGTAACGCCAACACCGTAATGAAAGCCAGCCTCATTCTTTACACGCTGTTACATCATCTACACACTCCAACTACAAGGGCACGTCCAACTGCTTTACTCAGACTGATGAACCTCAGTGGCTGCTCTCCTGACCAGATTCAGTCCGCTGTTACACATGAACTTGTCTAAAGATAATCGAGTTGACAGCCTGAGAAAAAGGATGTGGACACCCGAACATGTGTACTTCTTGATCATCTCTTTCCAAAACTGTGGCATTAACCTTCGGCTGTAACACCTCCTCTCTCTTCTGAGAAAGGTTTTGCATCTCACTGGCCTTTGTGCAGGTCTCTCAACTCCTTCCACACTTAAGGTGAACAAGGTTGTCCATACTCATCTGGCCAAACGGTGCATTTGCAAGACTGTGGCCAAATCAGATGACTGTACCGCCCCCTACTGGAGGACGGATCACATAACAAACCAGGACACAAACGCCTGAGGATGTTCAGCACAATAAATCCATGCAATCAAGTGCTGCTGTTCAATCATGAAATTAAACTACCGATTAATATATGCAACATATTTTTATTTTTCGACTATTTTCTTTTATCTATTTTTCTCCGTATATGTTGGTCTTAATATTTCAAAGGCACTTCCTGATTAAAAGGTCGTAAAAACCAACAAAAGACGCAGTTACACCTGACTTGAGCTGCTTGGTTGCTGCCGTCACCACTGCATGGTCTTCGATCGGGTCAGTTTTCGGGTCAGAGCGTGGCGGACCGTCAGCATGTAGGAGCGGCGGTCGGGCAGCGGGCGCTGCTGATCCAGCACCAGCCTTTAAAACACACATGAAACCAAACACCAGCTGTCAATCAAAGAACAAGAAATCATACAATACATGTTCTTTTAAACCCTGGATGGTTTTCTCCTGCAAAATGTCTCAGAAAAGACACAAAACAACCAAAACAAGATGTAAAAACGCCACAAAGAGTCATATAATGGACAAAATTAAGACTCAAAATGCCCACAAATAGATACTGAATGGCTGAGATGGAAAAAAAAAAAGTGCTGACAATGCAGAATGACTGCAGAGACAATTTAAGAACAGAACGAGATCGAAATAAGACACAAAGAGATTGAAAACATCTGGGAGATACACAGTTGGAGACACAAAATTACAACAAACGACACAGCTCCAGGATTTGTGGTTGTTTAGTGTCTGGGAGTCTCACTGCTCAGTAGGAGGGGTGGAGGGGCCCCCTTTGTTTAGTGATCCATCCAAGCTTTAGACATCAATCGAACACGACTTTAAATTTGCCAATTCAGCTTTACAAGGACAAAATGTTTTATTCCGATTTTGTTTGGTTTGCTTGTTCCTCAGGATTTACCGTAATTCTTTCCAGCTGTGAGATGTTCCTTTATTTCTTTATTATGGGAGAACAGTGTCCCTCAACAACACCAGCACTGCTCTGACTACACAAAATAAGTGTTGCATTTCCAGTTTCCATTTCCATGCTTTGAGTGAGTTTACGTCGTGTGCTCGGTGTCAGCATGCAGCCTGTGTCACGTGTTGTGTGTCGGATGCACACCTGATGAGCTGAAACATGGCGGCTTCCACGGCTAAAACTGCTTCGGCCACGGACAACTCCCTGAAACCACACCTGCATACACGCACACGCACACACACACACACACACACACTGAATGTTTCAGTTAATTAGCCAACATGCAAACACACAAACTTCTTATATAGCATATGTAAAAGACTCTAGACTGAGCAGAGGATAATTTCTGCTTTTTCTCGTATCATTTTCATCAGAATAACAGTAACAATATAATAATAATATATAATAATAACACTGTTTAATTCATGTGAATAGTCAGTGTTGTGAAGATACTTGGAAGCAATAGAGAGACATCTAAATCCATATTCAAAATAATAAAAAAATAATAAAATAAACAGGAAGAAAATATAGATTATGAAGTTAAATATAGTAAAGAAAAGAAGATTAGTTCAAACTAAAGACTACAAACATGAGCACACAGACCTTAAATCCTTGGCGAGTCTCTGGCCCTCCTCTGTTGTCACCTCCCTGCCGATCTCCAAATCTGCCTTATTGGCTACGAGCACTGTGGGAACAACTGACACACACACACACACACACACACACACACACACACACACACACACACACACACACACACACACACACACACACACACACACACACACACACAAGATTCAGTGGACATACACTCCATGTTTGGTAGAGCGTCCTGTGCAGTGTAGGTGGCAGAATAAACTACAAGCGTGTGTGTGTGTGTGTGTGTGTGTGTGTGTGTGTGTGTGTGTGTGTGTGTGTGAGTGTGTGACAATAGACAGATGTCAAGTGAGAACAGAAATGCGCAGACGTGCAGGTCCAGTAGTTCAGCAGCTTGTGTATTTCTCCAGCTGATAACGTCCTTATATTCTCTAAGCAAACTTGACACGTAGGAAACCTGAGATAACTTGTGCTTTTTAAAGCTGCTGCTGGTAATAAAAAATGAGGTTTTCCTCATATAAAAAGTACCCAGACTCTGTTTGGTTTGGTCGATGAGCTTTTTGAGTCGCGGGACCTCCAGGAAGCTGAGGCGCTGTGTGATGGAGTAGAGCAGCAGGAAGCCGTCAGCCCAGCGGATGGAGGACTCCAGGGAAGCCGCAGAGCTCTCCTGGAAGAGCAAATGTAAAACAAAATTAAAAATAAAGTGATATGTGGATTATCAAAACAATGTCATAGTTAGAAGATTTGCCTGTTTATGTGTTTATTAGTCAGATTTAGACGTGATTGTGGACGTATTTTGGAGCCTTGAAGCTGAGCTACTTCCTCCTTTTTCTAGTCTTTACACAAAGCTGACTGTCAATCACAGCTTCCTGTGGCTTCATAGTTATCAATGATTATCAAATGTTAAGACTTTAATACGCTACGGCCTTTGTCAAGAAGTCAAGACAAACTGTCCTTCAAAATAAAATGTACGTCCACACAGGATGTGAATATTAGATAATTTCACATTACTTTTTAAGATTTCATTTTATGCTTTCATATTAATGTAATTAGAAATATTAAAAACAGGAACAGTTGTGATTCTTCACTGTTGAATATATTAACGCCGATGACATACAGTTTACTTTGTGTTTTACCTTACAAGCTACGTCCAAAATCTCCAGATCGACGGCATCCTGCTCCACCAGCCGGCTGCACCTGTAGGTCACCTCTGCAGAAAAAAATAAACACACGTCCCTCTTCTTGAATCCGGGCTGGGGAGCGATGCAGCCGAGTGGGAAGATCATTTTTCCAAAACAAAGTCTTACCCTTCTTGTGGTCGTATTCGCCAATAAAGCGTTTGGTTATAAAACGAACACACAGAGCTGAAAGACACAAAACAGACACGGTCAGCGGAGACTGAACACTCTCTCTCATGTCATGTGTTGCGTCACCGCTGCTTTTAGAGTCTTCTTACCTGCCTTGTTTAATCAAATGAACAAGTGCTTTCTCTGTGTTTGGGTGGAAGAAGCCTGGAAGCTCTGAGTGTGTTTGACTTCTGTCTGCTCTTTAAGGACTCGCTGTATTTTAGGACACATTAAAATGTTGCTCATTCAAGTGTCGTGAATCTGAATCTTTCACTACTGGAGTTCAGCAAGCATGTCTTGTGTTTCTGGGGAATAGCCTCAGTTATGTACACATGAACTTCAGACACAATAAATCAGTGAATATAATCTTTAAGGTTCACTCATAAAGGCAGAGATGCTCTTACTGCACGATGGAAACAAAAGCAAAGGACAAAAATCTCCCCCTGATGTGATGATGAGACATTTCTGGACATGACATGATGATGGGTGAACTTACCACCCGTGTAAAGTTTCCATTTTTAGCAAGAGCTTCTACACCGCGACCAACGGTTGACCCTAAACTTCACATCTCTTTTATGAACACGTTAGGATCTCCAACCCACGCTGCCGTCACATCGTCTACTTTACCTGTTTTTCCAGTGTTTTGAGCTCCCAGAACGAGGAGTTTAACTGGAACCATTTTCCCGCCGGGGCCACTGTTAGTGCAGCGTGTGTCCCTTCATGAACACCCTGAAGGGAAGAGGACAGGAGGACGGCAACGAGTCACAAGACAGAAGCACAAGGAGCAATGAAAGCTTCATGAATCTAAATTTATATCCAAACAAAGAGTTATAAGCGAGTACGAACCTTACTAGTAACACGGCGCCGTAGCTTGTAATAATACTGACCTTAAAGTAGAAATAAACTCCAGATATGGAGAGGATTGAAATAATGAGCTCACTGTCCAGACACTGAGCAGACAGAGAAAGGAGAGACGGGACTGTCTTCTCTCCTCTTCTGTTTGCTTAGAGGAGCTCTCTCTCTCTCTCTCTCTCTCTCTCTCTCTGTTTTAGGGAACAATATAAGACAAGAGCCATTTGTCTGCAGCAACAATGTCCAACTCTACACTCAAATCCCATTTTACATCCACTCAGGACACGAGTTACAGTCACGTCAAAGCCTCTAATGTCACAGATAAAATGTGCTTTTATACCTGACATCAGCCTCTCATCTAAAATACTACATCAGCAGTTTATTAATATAGTAAATATTGAGCCATCATCAAATGCATTTAAACACATTGACTTGTAATTGAGTCTTTATTTTTGATTTTTGATTTGATACACTTTATTAATCCCCGAGGGGAAATTTTACATTATGTTACAGCTACTTTTTCCTAATAAATGTGAAGGATATGATGAGTTTTTCTATTCCTTTGAAGGTTTTTGGAGTTAAAAACACAGCAGCAGTTTAAGTGCTTTAAAACTTGATTTGATCTGAAGCGGCTCTCTGAAGACAACAAAGAAAATATACACGAAAGAATATTTTCTTTCAAGCCGGGAGTTTATTTACTCATTTCTGCATGCAGTGACCTTGACTTTACCTCTGAACTCTGCAAAGACCAACTTCTTTCTTTTAATCTTCTGCATCTCATCCGCCAGGACGGTTTGAAAAAAGCAGCCTGGAAAGTTTATAAATCAGACATTTTAACATTAGGTATGCCCGTCTAGGTTAGAAGTTAAAATAGTAGAAGAAAGAGGTTTTTACCTGGTAAATGATGAGATCAATTTTCACCCCCAAAAAAAGTGACATCTGAAAAGTAAAAGTCTGGATATCCGTTTCTGGTCTGCATCATGGATCACTTGCAAGCTTATAAAATACAAACGCTCTTATATGAACACAACACGATAAATGAAAACCTCTTCAAACTGAAGTAAAGACATTTGGAAGATTTTATTAATTATTATTTATATTTCTGCTTTATTCAACAAAGCTCGTTCCCGGCAGCGAGAGCGACTTAAGTGCATACAACAAGCATGAAGGACATCTTTAAATAAAGGCGTGACATTGAGTTTGTTCAGAGAAGTGAGGAGTTGTTTCAGAGTTATTGTTCTTTCTGCGGCGGCGTTCAGCAGATAGACGGCTCGTCCACGGCGTCGGCTCCTTCTGTGATGGCCTTGACGCATTTGGCCATCGTCTGGGAAGCCCTGCTGATGGAGTCTGAACACAGAGGGACTCGGTGTTAGCAGATTATTTCCCATTTTTAGATATTGTTGGGTTTTTGTTGTTGTTTTTTGTTCTGTGTAAAAAAAGAAGGAACGCACCGGTCATGTAGAAGTCCTTTGCTGTGAGTTGAGGTGGGATCAGAGGAGCTGCGATGAGCTCCTGGTTCACAACCTGAGAGGAGCACAGAGACATCATCAGGAAAATCTGGTCAAGAAGCAACTCGTGTGTGTGTGTGTGTGTGTGTGTGTGTGTACCTGAGCGAGCTCGTTGGCCTGTTTGAAGTAGTTCGCCCCCTCCACGTCGTCGTAGCGGACCAGATTGGGGGAAACCTCGGCTAGTCTGGATCGGACCTCCTCCAGGGAGTCGTAGGGCAGCGTCACACCCGCCAGCTGCAAACACAAACACACACAAACACAAATACACACATGACTTTTCATTGACCTCAATGTTCAGTACCAGTGTGAAGGTCAGTGCACACGCCGTCAGTGACGTCCTCCTTACTTCAGATATGGCTCTGATGATCTTCCAGTCCTCTCTGGCCATCCCAGGAGCAGTGACAGCTACCTTGGTGTGTTGGCTCCGCCCTTCAGTGTTGACATAAGTGGCATTTTTCTCCGTGTACGCAGCACTGGGGAGGATGATGTCGGCCATCGGTGCTCCTACGTCTCCATGATGACCTGGAGGGGTGAAAAAAATGTATGGCATTTCCACAAATTAGGAATACTGGGCATCCACGGAGTGTGTGCACGCTGCTCCTGTGTCTTTATATGCGTGTGTGTGTGTGTGTGTGTGTGTGTGTGTGTGTGTGTGTGTGTGTGTGTGTGTGTGTGTGTGTGTGTACCCTGGTAGATGATGAGGCTTTCTTTTGGCAGGTCGGCTCTGGTGATGCAGCCGGCGTCAGCTCCCAGCAGGAGCAGGACTTTGGGGGGATTGTTCCTGATGGCTTCCACGCCGGCCTTGTAGCCCAGATCCAACGCAGCCACCTGACTGGCCACTCTGCGCACACGCGCGCACACACACACACACACACACACACACACACACACACACACACACAGGAAAAATATGTATCAAATCTCACTCTCTCTATTTGTGTTGGGAGGAAAAAAACAGCAGATCACAGGCAACTCAAAAGGTGCAGAAAACGTCAGCTGATTTGTCGAGAGCATCGTGGAGTTGTACCTGTGCAGGACGTTGAGGACTTTCCAGCCCTCCTCCACGCCGCTGCTGGTTCTGGCGTTCTGAGCGACGGTGGAGACGGCGCTCAGAATAGCAGCTCCGTCTTCTCTCTGCAGAGCGCTGCTGCCCACGACCACCACCGGGCGCTTAGCAGCCGCAAGCACCTGCACGCCGGGGAAGGAAAGGGAATTACGAAAAGGAGCAGATGGTAGAAATTCATCTCAGACTCTGTGTGTGTGTGTGTGTGTGTGTGTGTGTGTGTGTGTGTGTGTGTGTGTGTGTGTGTGTGTGTGTGTGTGTGTGAGATTGTCCATCACCTGGCAGAAGGGGTGTGTGCCATCAGCCAGCTCCTTCAGTACGGCCGTCTCCTCTCCCAGGTGGTCGTAGGTGTAGCTCAGGTCAACATTGTGACCCACCACGGCAACGTGCAGCTCATTGTGGAGCCAGCTGGGAAAAACATTAAACACCAGTCAGAACTTGTTTTTTTGTCCCGTGTTGAATCTCGTCATGAAACCTATTTTGTTTTGAGCTTTACCTCTTGCGGATCCTGGCGTTGAACAGCGGGGCTTCGTAGCGCGGGTTTGTTCCTACGAGCAGCAGCACATCGCATTCCTCGATGCCGGCGATGCGGGAGTTCAGGAGGTAGTTGGAGCGCAGGTCAGAGCTGGAGAACGACACGACATCAGCTGATAAAGTCACGGGAACGACACGCTTCACACCTGAGGAACGATGCGAGGCCCGTCGCCGTCCTCACCCTGCTCCCGCCATCGGGAAGAGCTCCTCGGTGCAGAGGTTCTCAGAGTTCAGTCTGTTGAGGACGTCTTTGAGGGCGACCAGAGTTTCGGCGTCTGCCATCCCTCCTGCAATGGCTGCCACCTCATTCCCCTGCACACTCTGCAGCTACACACACACACACACAGATTTATGTTAACCTCAGGACTAAATAACTTCTGCAAAATGGACATAAACACGTTAGGCTATATTAAAAATAAATAACACGCTTACTGCTCCAGCAACACGAGTGAGAGCGTCCTCCCAGGTGGTCGGGGTCAGCTGACCTGACTCGTCCTTCACCATCGGCTGAGTCAACCTCTGCCTCTTCAGACCATCATATGCAAACCTGCACATTGTAGTCGCAGCACAGAAAACTATTTATGTAAAACAATTAGTAATTGTAATTCTGAGTCAAATAAATCAGATGTATTTATTTGTGGGTGACCTGGTTTTATCAGAGATCCACTCCTCGTTGACGTCTTCGTTCAGCCTGGGCATCACCCTCATCACCTCCCCTCCCCTCGTGCTCACCACGATGTTGCTGCCGACGGCGTCCAGCACGTCGATCGACTCAGTTTTCCTGCAAAAACATCAGAGGACGAAGCTAAAGAAACACAAAACTAACAACTTAGATGAAGTTCAGAAAGCTCCGTCGCCGTTGGCTGCGGTTCTGCGTGCTGACCCGACCCATTCCCACCTGGTCTCCCACGGCCGTGCGGTGAAAGCGTAAGGTTTGGAGGTGAGCGCTCCGACGGGACACACGTCGATCACGTTGCCCGACAGCTCCGACATGAACATCTTCTCCACGTACGTCCCGATCTGCAGGTTGTTTCCCCTTCCTGTCGTTCCCAGGTCTTCGACTCCGGCAATCTCGCTGGCAAAGCTGTAAAAAAAAAAACACACGGCATGAATGTGCTCATTAAGTAAGATGATCACATTCTTGATAAGTGACACAAACACGGAGGTTCGTGCTGCGCTCACCGGACGCAGCGTGTGCACTGGATGCAGCGGGTCATGATGGTCTTGATCAGAGGACCGATGTTTTTGTCCTCCACTGCTCTCTTTCCTTCTGTGAAGCGGCTGCGGTCTGAACCGAACTGCATGGACTGATCCTGAGAACACAGTTTCCTGTTAGATTTCTCAATTGAACCACGTGACGCTCGTGTGGCAGCATCGATTAAAGCATCTCGAAGCCTTTTATGTGATTTTTTTTTATGCTTCGTGATTAGAGTATCTTAACCCCAGCGTACCTGCAGGTCACACTCTCCTCCCTGATCACAAATAGGACAGTCCAGCGGGTGGTTGGCCAACAGGAACTCCATCACTCCCTCTCTGATGACACACACGTTCAAAAATCCTGGTAACTATAGTTTTAACTTGATATTTTAAAAAGCCTGCTGCCTTGAGCGTGACTCGTATTTGAACACAACCACGTAGCGACCGCTGGAGTTCGTACCTGGCTTTGCGCGTCTTCTCTGAGTTGGTGAGGATGTTCCAACCCTTCATGACGGGCATGGCGCAGGCTGCTACCGGCTGATGACGCACAAATCAGACATTAATATTCAAGAATTAACAGCCACATCGGTCCTAAAGCGCTGATCTTTTTTTTTTTTTTTTTACCTTTGGAGCTTTCTCTATCTCCACCAGACACATGCGGCAGTTTCCCGCCACCGAGAGGCGCTCGTGGTAACAGAACCTGGGGATCTGAACTCCCACCTTCTCACAGGCCTGATGGGGGCAAGAAAACAAGACCACAAAGTCGGAAATCACAACAAAAAAACTCAAATTAAATCACGAGAAGTCCCTGAAAATAGCACACAGGCTCAGATCCACCCGCGTCTTACCTGCAGCACAGTCGTCCCAGGCTCCACCTCCACTGGTTTCCCGTCAATAAACACTTCCACCATGTTGCTGGCGGCGCGCACCGGAGTACGCACCGAAACTTTACACAAGAAGGACAACTTTATTCAAATAAAACAAACTCAACCAATAAAATAAATGTTACAATATCTTTTTTTTCCACAAACATTAAAAAAAAAAAAAGGACAATGTCCTGTCTTGTTATGTTTAACATTTTACAACTGAATGTTGCCAAAAAGGAAAATAATAATAATGATTTGAGTCATTATACACACACACACACACACACACACACACTCAGGTCTTACCAGGGGTGGAGGAAGCCAGGTTGCCCTTGGCGGCTCCGGCGAGAGCTCGGCCAACGTTTGGCAGTCGCAACATGACTCTGAGAGAGAAAACAAACATGAGCTCACCTACATAACAACTTCCATAAAAAAAATAAATAAATAAATAAATAAATAAATAATTGAAATCCAATTCCATATAAAAGCAATAAAAAAATACTTTTAAATTTTTTAAATTTTCCCTTCTTTTTTATTGATTAATTGATGGATTTTTTTTTTTTTGTCTATAAGACGTCATAAAATAAAAAAATAAAAAAAAAATTAAAAAAATTGAAATCTAATTCCACATAAAAGCAATTAAAAAAATACTTTTAAATTTTTTTTTTTATTTTCCCTTCTTTTTTATTGATGAATTGATGGATTTTTTTTTTTTTTTGGTCTATAAGACGTCATAAAATAAAAAACAAAACAAAAACAAACAAAAAACTGAAATCTAATTCCACATAAAAGCAATTAAAAAAATACTTTTAAAAAAACTTAATTTTCCCTTCTTTTTTATTAATTAATTGATGTATTTTTTTTGGTCTATAAGACGTCACAAAATAAAATTAAATGTTGTCAATTAATGTGTAATGCTGCACATCCGAAGCACTAATTGTGTTATTTACAAACACACAACATGAATTCTCACGTTTTAAAGTTGTATTAATGACCAACATCACATTTTACACATCTGGAGCGCTTTAACTTGAATTTTCTTTCAATAAACTGCGCAAAAGTCACATTAAATTAATTTTAATTCTTATTCTGCATAAAGCTGCACTTGCAGGCTAACAGCGTTAGCTCCGAGCACCACTCAAGGACACGGGCGTGACGTCACGTTAGAGGTTAACTGGAGATAAACGGTCAAATACTTCGGTTTTCATCACATCACGTGCAGAGTTTTGTGCTTTCATAAGCGCGTTATATATTTCGTGGCTCTTACCTTTCGCTATTTGGCCTTCTGGACCAGAACAGCTGTGATCTGAGTTACGCTACCGGCCAAACAGCGTTAGCGGAAATGGCACGACGTCGAGCTTCCGGTTTGAAAGGAAGTGTCGGATTTCAGAATAAAAGCAGCGCAAGTTTTTTTTCTTCTTTTTGATTTGTCACGTGCAAAACAGCCAAAAACAAAAACAAAAACAAAAAACCCAGATGTAATGCTGTTGTTATTAGTTTTAAACCAACATGAACGCACGCGGACCCTACGTCACTGCACTACAGCTCGGTTTTCACCTTCGACTACGTTTCCCACAATGCACCGGGCGCGCAACCGGAAATAACAACGTGTGCACATTCGCGACAGTTCAGGAAGCGAGCGGCTGTTGAAACGAGCAAGAGTTGGTGCTCTCTCCTCTGAAGGAGGACCACGAAAACAGGTACATGTTTCCTTACGATTAAAAACAACACAGTCGTTACCGATTTATAAACTTGTCACCTCGTCGATGACGTCACGTCCGGAGCAGATAAAACGTGAATCTGTGGAAACCGGTTAGCAACAAGCTAGCTGGTATCGGCTAGCAAACACAGCGTTTACTCACAAATCTATATTTTAATTATATATTCGTAATATAAATATCGTGAAGTAGGTTACCTGGTGGTGCATGTTCCCCCCCCCAAAAATACTGCAGCTTCTCCGGGTGTTAGATGTCAATAAGGAGCATCAGACATCAGCCTCTTGCCCTCTTCAAGTGTTTTTAAATTTAAATCATCACTTACGAAATTAAAAGGTGGATTATTAAATTAGGACACACGTTGTCAACATGTTATAACTATATAACTAATCTGGAGTTAAGCTGGTTAAAAACATGTTAGTTTATTCTATATTTTATGTATTTATGTGGTTTGATTCATTGGTGGAGAGTGTGGATTATATTTATATTTATAGATATATCTTGTGAGGTTTTCTTGAATGGACTATTATATATATATATGTATATATATTTTATATATCTATATATATATATAAAATACACTGTAGTGTGTATATATAGTAGTATATATATACTACTATATACACACTACAGTGTGGATTATATATATATATACATATATCTTGTGAGGTTTTCTTGAGTGGACTATTATATATATATATATATATATATATACATATGTACATACACATACATATATATATGTATATATATTATATATACTACTATATATACACACTACAGTGTGGATTATATATATATATATATATAAATATATATATCCTGTGAGGTTTTCTTGAGTGGACTATTTTGTTGTTGTTGTTGTTGTTGTTGTTGTCTCATGGTGTCTTTGTTGTTCCTTTCAGCACCATGTTGCCGACCACCTCGCCCAACAGTAACGGCGAGCTGAGCTCCAGGGACGCCGCGCGCCACACGGCGGGCGCCAAGCGCTACAAGTACCTGCGGCGGCTGCTCTACTTCAAACAGATGGACTTTGACTTCGCCATGTGGCAGATGCTCTACTTGTTCACGTCGCCGCAGAGGGTCTACCGCAACTTCCACTACAGGAAACAGACCAAGGACCAGTGGGCCCGGGACGATCCCGCTTTTCTAGTCCTGCTCAGCATCTGGCTTTGCGGTAAAAAACAAAAAACCAAATGTGATGATGATGTTTGTTTTCCCGTCCTGATGTTGCTGCACTACCGAACACTTTATTATTGTGCAGTGTCAACGATGGGCTTCGGGCTGGTGTTGGACATGGGAGTCCTGGAGACTCTGAAACTGCTGCTGTGGGTCGTCATCGTCGACTGCGTCGGAGTCGGTCTGCTCATATCGACGTTTATGTGGCGAGTAGTCGGTTTGGCTGGTTTCATAAGATATAATGACCGACATCTACTCCGTAAAAGCCTCCCGCTGCACGTGACGTTGTGATTCGTTGTCGTTTCCAGGGTGATCACCAACAAGTACCTGCTCAAACAACCCGGCAGGAACTTCGACGTGGAGTGGGGCTACGCGTTTGACGTTCACCTCAACGCTTTCTACCCGCTGCTCGTCATCCTGCACTTCCTGCAGCTTTTCTTCATCAACCGTGAGTCCATCAGCGTATCTGCAGTGACATCATCAAATTCAAGGCTTCTGTTTAATCTGTATTTTTATTCGGCTAAAAAAACTGATTTCCGAGTCTGAATAATGTTTCTGGAGCTCAACTACATTTGTTGTACTTTTTCTC
This sequence comes from Embiotoca jacksoni, assembly GCF_022577435.1. Taxonomy (NCBI): domain Eukaryota; kingdom Metazoa; phylum Chordata; class Actinopteri; family Embiotocidae; genus Embiotoca; species Embiotoca jacksoni. Next base: position 3,975,852 of record NW_027185382.1, on the reverse strand, counting down.
TTTTTTTTTTTGTGCCATTCATAATTGATCATATTTCCACTTTATAAGTAAAATAAATGCAGTACATCTGATTATCATGTTAATTTGACAAATAACTGATGCTCCTGTTTTGTGTGTTTCAAGATGTGGTGGTGATAAATTCAGACTGGTTCCTGGGATACTTTGTGGGGAACAGCATGTGGCTGATCGCCATTAGTTATTATGTCTACATCACCTTCTTGGGGTACAACGGTGAGTCTAAATACAGCGTTCGACCGCTCTGAAGATCTCTGCAGTCAATAGATTCGCGTGAGAAGATTTCAGGTTAATTAAGAGGAAAGCTCACATTTCTGTTGGACTCTTATTGATCTGTAACGCCGTCTCGTCTTTCACTCCTCACAGCTCTCCCCTTCCTGAAGAACACCGTGGTGCTGCTCTACCCGTTCGCCCTGATCGGCCTCATCTACGTCCTCTCCGTCTCGCTGGGCTGGAACTTCACTCAGGGTCTCTGCTGGTTTTACAAGTACAGAGTCCAGTAGAACCGGTTTTGGACACTCGCCGGCTCCGGGCCGACTCGACAGTCGTGTTTTTTCAACTCGCATTCAAGTGACAATGAATCCACTTCCAGCTGCTGTCAGTCAACATCTGGTTGACTCTCAGTGACCTGGGACTCGGGGTTGATTGAGCTGCTTCACTCCCACTCGGCTCTCACTTGATTTTCTGTTTGGCTCTTTTGTCGAGCTCCTAAGTCAGTAATCAGTGATGTGTTTGGACTCGTAGCAGAAGCAGGGGGACGGATAAGACGCATCTTTTGACGTTGCTCCTTTTGTATGATTTGTAAATAAGTACTGTGGCAGATTGTAATATACACACAAAGGATTGTTTCTGAGGAGGAAGTTTGCTTCTTTTGATTTTTTTCTTAAAAAAAAAGACTAAATCCTGGTTATTGAAGAGGAAAAAAGGAAAGTTTCTGTTTTTTCTTTCTTTTCTTTCTTAAAGTGTACATTCCAGAGCACTTTCAATAAAAGGTTTTATTAACTTTAGTTGCTTTGGTTTTAATGTGTGGACAAAGAAATCAGAACCATGTTTTGCTGTTACTTCTCCCAACTGCTGCACAGTTTCTCTTTTAAAGCTGGAGCATCACCGGGTCGAACATTGATGCTCCTGGTTCATATTACTGTGCAAATTCAGGCTGAGGCAGCTGGAGATCAAAGAGCTTTAAAAAAAAAAAAACAATCTCATTAGTATTACATAGTGGTTAAATCTTACTCGATATCAGGCTTACTTATTTTTTTCTTCATCTGCCTCCACCTGCAGGAAAAAAAACTCATAATTTGTTTTAACATAAAAATGTCTTTGCAGTACAAAAGGAGAAAAAAACCAAACATGTTGCAGAATATCATGCCTTTAATAATAAAAAAATAAAAGATTAAAAAATACAAACATTATTGCTTGAATGTTTTGCGGTAGTTTGTCCATATTCTGTTTAGTTTATTTAAACATTTTTCAGTAGCAGTTACAGCAGCTTCCCCCCCCCCCCCCCCCCCCCCGAGTTCACACAGGAAAGACCACCCCCATCCCCCCCCCTGCCCCCCTCCTCATCCATCCTATATTTACTGTCCATGCGATTACCAGTGGGCTCTCCTCTTCATTCGTCTTCTTCATCTTGTGACTGAGGTCTGGGCTTGGCCAGGTTGGCCCTGACTCGAGCCTGGTCCACAGCATCCAGCAGGTTTTTGGAGTCCAGAGCCAGAGTGTGAGCGGCCGCCAGCATCTGGAGCTGACACTCCTCCTTCAGCGAGGTTATGGAGTTCTGCTGGGCCAGTCGCATCTTGTTGATCAGATGTTCCAAGTCCTTGTTCAGCAGCTTCTTCGTGCCCTCGATCTGAGACGCAGAGGAGAGAAGGTCACACGAACTCGATGTCACTAACGCTGCAGTATGTTTTATAGCATAAATACTGCACGAATAAGGATCGTAGGTATTATTTTTCATCAATAAATACTTTGGTTGAAACTGATTTCTCTCGTATTTTATGTTCTACAAGCTCCTAAATCTTGATGAATAAATGATCACCAGTAAAATAGGTTATTTTCAACAAAACGACGGCACCAGAACCGATCTATCGACGGCCTGCACACACAGTCACACACCGACCTCTGTGGTGATGGAGCAGTGCAGGGAGGGCAGGATCTCGTCGACGCTCTGAATCAGGCTGCGGAGGGTGATGCCCACTGCCTGAAGGTGGACGGAGGAGGTGGAGGGGTGAGACGGGGAGGACAGGACAGGACAGGAGAAGACGGTAGGAGGAGACAAGGTGGGAGATAGAGAACGTAAACTGGAAACTCGCATTGTTACTCCATCAGCTGATAAAAGAGTCTGAAATCTTGCAGTGACTCAGCGGCGCCCTCTCCTGTTCAGACGCTCTTTACGTCTGATACAGAAAACAATAATGAGCCCACCTTGACGGCTTTGGGATACTCGGAGGCGGGCAGGGTGTTGACGTCGTTCTTCAGCTGGACCACCTGCTTCACCATCGCCATGACGTTGGTGTAAACCTGATCATCTGATCGGTCCAGCTCAGCTGTGGGCCGAGACTGCAACGGGACGTATTTATTAGTTTTTAATATCAACATCAGCTTTGTTGGTGTTTTCTGATGCGAATAATTAAATACAGTATTTTTTTTTTTTTTATATATATAATTGTAGAGGAGTTTTACCTGTAAGACTGCAGGAGGCGCTGGGGGTTTCACTGGAGGACCTGAAACACACAAGTAATGCACATAAGTACATTTTGTACACACATTTTCTGTACATATATATATGTACAATGTGAGGAAAGATACATTTTGCGTAATAGTTAGCAGAATATTGTCAAAATATGTATAATTTCCTCTTTACAGTATGATTACTAACGTTTAGATGTTTTTCGACATGTTTCCTAAATGCTGTGATGAACATTTTAAAACCGTTCATGCTGTGTATTTATATTCTCTATATGCTTGTCAATTACAGTGTATTTTTTTTTATTTCTATGCTTTTTCTTTGTCCTTTTCTGCACCATGCTGCTGGTCTAAGAAGGCAAACAGCTTGGACCTACCATTTTCTGGACTGTTTTCAGGAGGCTGCAAAAAACAGAGAAGGAAGAAAACTATTATTTGAACCGCTTTGAGCAGTTTTAAATGCTTTGGTCGGGTAGAAGGACGGGAAAAGAGTCTTTTCTGAGGTGAAGGAGCTGAAGGACCCAGAGGAAGTACATTTAACCTAATTCCTCATGGCTGATCAATCAAACCACTTATTTATGGTTGGACCACAAAAGCTAAATATAGCAGTAAAATTAGCAAAAGAGGAAATAGTCAGTGTACCTTGATTTGTGAGTCCAGTCGCACAACAGGATCCTACACAGACACACAACGTGGAAGACATTTAAAACAGGCTTCAGTGCGGAGACGATCATTTGGTGTGTTTGCATCATGGACATCCAGTTACTTAAGGTTTCCAAAGATCTTCTGCTGGACACTCTGACTAATATCATTTCGTCACACTCAAAAAAACACAAACAGCTAACTTTGTTTCATGTGTGTGTGTGTGTGTGTGTGTGTGTGTGTGTGTGTGTGTGTGTGTGTGTGTGTGTGTGTGTGTGTGTGTGTTGTGTGTGTGTGTGTTTGTGTGCGATCTCTCACCAGTTGTCGCTCCTCCTTCTCCAGCCACTGTTTGTCCATCTGCATCTCTCTTCTTTGTCTTTGTAAAGTGTCCTCCACTCTCTCTTTCTCCCACATTGACCTGCTGTCCCTGTCTGGTGCCTACACACAAACACAAACACACAAACACACACACACAACCTTTAAATGTCTATGTATGTATATAACATTAGAACTTGTTGTGAAACTTCACATCAGTGTCATATTAAAACTGACCTATTTCCCCTAAAACCTTTAGTCACATGGTTCAGTTTGCTTTCATCCATGTTGTGGCTTTTTACACTCTGGCCTGAAAAGCCGTCCCAAAGTTGACACCACAGAACATGACTCAGTGACAAACTTCCCTGTCGTGATGTGACGTAACTTGAGAGGTTCCCTAATGGCCTTTTACCGACAATCTACTGACGCTGACATAAAGCAATTTCATGCCAGGATTGCCAATTCAAATATTTACAAACTTAGAGCATTTATAGAGTATTTTCTCTCTTTCTTCGAGGGGAGTTGAAGCAGGCCAATTGAAATAGGTCAGTTCAATCCGTATTTGTGGACATGTGTAGTGTATCTGTGTGAGTTTGGACACCTGTCTGTGTGTGGCCCGAGGAAGCGTGCAGCCTTGTATCCGGGACGGCTGGTGAGAGACAAAGAAAAAAGAGAGCACATGTAATTTATTTAAAGTTTGTCAGGCGCAGCGTCACTGAAGAAAATGAGCAATGCAGCTGCTGAGTCAGAGCCTCGTGGTATTAAACTTTCAAAATGTGCTATGACTCAACAAAAAAAAAATCTGATATTTCACCATGAAGTTCTGCATACTGAGCAGGAACTCTGTCTGACTGCAGCTTCTACAAACTGTTTACACACTGTGAACTCAGCTCTTCTTCATATTGACATGGTGTGTGTGTGTGTGTGTGTGTGTGTGTGAGGTACCTTGGGAGGAGCCTCTGTGTGGTTGGGATCAAATATTGCTGGGATGGAGCGTGATCTGTCTCGCCTGTGCTCGGTCTCCTCCTTCACCTCTATCCTGTGGATCTCGCTATCAAACACACACGGACGTCATTTAGAGTGTGTGCGCACAACAAACCAGCACATTAAATTAGGTGCAGTAATAACGTGTGCAGGTGTGTGAGCGTCGGAGCACCTGATGGAGCAGACGAGCTGGCTGAAGGTGGGCCGGCCGTGCGGCTCGTAGGCCCAGCAGCGGGTGAGCTGGGCGTAGACGGCGGGCGGGCAGAACTGCGGTTTGTGGAGTCGAACTCCCGACTCCAGCTGGTGGATCACCTGCCCGTTCTCCAGCCAGGAGAACGGCTGCTGGGCCAACGAGAAGATCTCCCACACACACACAGCTGCTCAAACACACACACACACACACACACACACACACACACGATCAGTTCCAAATTTAAAAAAAAAAAAAAATGAAATCTCACAAAAGTTGAGATTCCCCTTTAAGATTGTAATTCTTTCTTTTAAAAAGAAATATCATGAAATAACAAGTTTGATCATCTCTCTGTTAGTGTGAATAACATATCTCTTTGGACATGCTTTTTAAAATGCATTATTTAAGCTAAGCACTAAAAAAAAAAAAAAAAAAAGTCCTAGCAAGCTCTTCGGTCTGTGGTAATTCTGCAAAAAATATTAGAAACCTCAACACAACCTGCAGCCTCAAGAATTGAGATTCAACTCCTGTCTCGGTGAAGTTCTCACGTTGCACAGCGGGAAGACTAATTTAAAGACATTTGACACCTTTCTGGTTGACTAAATGCTTCTATTTGTGTTCAGAGAAGTTTGCATGTGTGTGTTCAGAGAGGTGTGTTCTTCTCACCAAACATCCAGACGTCACTGGCTGCGGTGAAGCGTCGGAAGTTGATGGATTCAGGCGCCATCCATTTGATCGGTAACCGACTGACTGAAGCTGCAAACAGAAGAAAAGAGGTGTTTCACAAGAAAAAGAACAGAAACAGAGACTTGATGTGTATTTTTACCTTCAGTTTAAAATGTGTGTGTGTGTGTGTGTGTGTACCTTTATAATACTCTTGATCTTCAACATAGCGAGACAGGCCGAAGTCTCCGAGCTTAACGCATTCAGGAGACGCCACCAAGACATTTCTCACTGCTATATCTCTGCAGCACACACACACACACACACACACACACACGCACACACACACACACACACACAGAGCAGAAACAACACAGCAAAGAAAAGACAAGACGAACATTAAAGGAACAGTTCACACCAAAAATAAATCTTCAGGTCAAAATTTCTTTTTTTCAGTAACTCATTGGAGAGACTTGATATTTGTTTTCACTCCATCCTGCCTGTTTGTAGAAAATGTGTTATAAATATTTATGTTACCTGTGCACCATATTCAGTCCCTCCAGGTAAGCCAAGGCTTTGCAGATTTGCAGACAGTACAGGATTAATGTTGCTGTTGTCAGGCTGTACTGCTGCTCCACCAGATAGTTCCCCAGCTGTCAGGGAAATAAACACATCTACTTTTTACAAGACGACAGTGTTGTTTTTTTGTTTTGTTTATTTCTGAATGAATGCAGTGGATCGTCAGCCGGATAACGAGCAGCACAAACACAAAAACACACCTCTCCATGTTCGTAGAGCTCCATGATAATCCAGACAGGATCGACCTCGATGACTCCGATGAGACGCACGATGTGAGGATGATCAAGATTTTTCATCAAACCTGCAACAGACAGAGCGATATGCATCGGATCTCTAAAATATCACATTTTATACTGATTTCATAGCAGAGAGAGAAAATGACATTTTTCAAGGAAAATCTTTGAATATGAATCACCCCGAGGCTTTACCTAAACCAAACTCAGGACAGATTTTGACTTTCAAAACTAAATCATCAGTGTTAGTTTGTCATGTGTGTCTCGCTCGTTGACGCTGCTGCACGTGATGAACACTGTGGTTTCCAGTCCACCACAGCTTAAGCTGTTGCACAAAGCCACATGCAGGCAACAGGAAGTCGACTACAGCAGTGTTCAGGCTGTTGAAACCTTTAAATATTCTGAACTAAGATGCTTGTTTCTGTTTTACGTCTGAGACAGTTCAAGTTTTACAACAGAATGTCTAATAACGGAAGAGAACGTGCACCGAAAAAAAAAATCTTAAAAAGGAAACAATCAGTGCAGCGGCCACAAACTCACCAGCTTCACTGAGGAACTTCTCCTTTACATCACCTGAGCAGTCCTTACACGTTTTGATTGCCACATGGATCCTCTCCCCTGTCTGCACATACACATACGTGTTGTAGTAAGGTATCAAGTTTGGGGGGGAAAAACAAAAAAGCTTGAGCACAAACAATTTACTGTACAGAAAAATAGACGTTTGTGGTACATTTACAGCAGAAGGAGAACAATACAGTTCATTTAGAGACTTAGAGTGATGCTTTGTGGGCAACAGATGAACTCACATGGCTTTTATAAACTCCATCATGAACCTCTCCAAAGAATCCTTCACCCAGGATCCGACCCACAACAACTTCCTCTCTGGAGATCCTGTGCTTCTCTGAACACAAAAACATTAAGGAACAAACTGAAAGAAATGTAATAAATCTCGAGACTATCCAAGCAAAACAACAACATGAAATTAAATTTGTATCCCTGAAAACAAAGATGTGCATGTGACTAATATATTATAAAGCCAAATAATTTAACTAGAACAAAATCTTAAACACTACTCACCACCACACTCTGTGTTGCCTTCTGGGATTTCAGCATAAATATCAGAACCTGAATTTCAAGAAAAATGTCCAACTTGTAGGGGATTACTTAGCAAATTGCTCTTCTGCTTGAAAAATGATAAATTATTGTGTTCAAAGTGAAAAATTAAACATTCAGGAGGCAGAAAGAAACCAGATGTACTTATACCTTTACCAGGACCTCTTTGAGCACCACTGAAAGATAAACAGAGAACATGAAAGTTGGATTTTTTTTTTTTTTTAATTTTTAATTTTTTAAAGCTAGCAGTCAATCAGCCTGTTTCCAGCTGTGCTTTAACATCTGTGACACTTTGGTAAAGCAGAAAAAAAAACATCTGAAGAAAATGAATGCAGAAAAAGGAAGAGCAGGGTGTGAAAACAGAAAATAGTCATTTCGCTTCACCCACACTTTTTACCCTCAGCTTCCACCAGTTTACCACCACAGTGGAAAAAACATTTAACAACATTTTAAAAAAAAACACACAACTCATCACACTCACCAGTTTGGGATGTCAGGGAGTTTCAGTCTTGGGTCTCTCCCTAAAAAAAAATATTTTTTTTTTTACTTGGAGTTAGGCCTAAAAATAAAAAGGGACCATTTCATGTTTTTAGACTTGGTTTAATTCTATTATTTAAGATGAGAAGAAAGTGAATGCATCAGTGAATTTGGTGTTTAAGTTCATCGTAAGCCATTTTTAATGAAAGCCAAATGTACAAAAGTAAACCGGGTTGGTGAGCAATAGATGATTGTTTCTGTACCTTTGCTGGGCCTGATAATTAGCGACCTCTCGGTGCTGCTTTCCAGTCGACAATAGCCATCAATCAGGTCAGCCATATTTTCCGCAACGGCCAGGGAAGAAGTGTTCACTGAGAACGGCTTTTGAGGTTGAAGAAGCAAAGATACGAACATATTTGTGATAAAACATTTTCATACAGTAACCTCATTTGACTCGTCCTTAAAGTACAACTCAACAATCCAGATCACGATTACCGCGTGTTAAAAGCGAAGCTGAAACAAGATGAAACAAATCTTGCACAAGAGTCAGGAAGTAGTCCTCGACTCAACTCTTCCCCCAGATACTTTCCACACTCACGAGGACACATATTTTCATTTCGGACTTTGTTTCGGGGTGTTTTTCACATAAAATTCAAATAAAAAAGAAAAAAGTGTTGATCTTCTCATCAAACCCTGAGTAAGAAAGTAAATGAGCACGTGTCTTATCAGGAGGTCTAGTGTCACCTGTTTGGTTCCTTCTATGTGCACAGTGAGCAGAGCCCGGCCGTCGCTCTCCGCAGAGCAGGAGATGCTGCGGACCTGAGAGAACTTGGCCAGACAGACGGGCTGCAAAAGAGACAAAAGACATATACATGAAGAGGGAATAAACAAGACAAAGACTTCCTGTGACACTTGATGAAAAGGTGAAGAGAGACTTTAAGCTCACTGTTGAGTTGTCAGTTTGTTGACTGATCCCTTCAGAGCTGATGACCAGGTCTATTGTCACACTCCAGCTGTGCTAAAGTAACAGGAAACACACATATAAAGGATCAGGTGCATATGCACAGGGCTCCAACGACATGAACAAATTAACAAAATAAATACAGTAAAACTACATAAGATGTGTAAGCGGAGACATTTTACGAAACAGGATATTCTGCAGTGAAACCAGCATCACGCCCATTTTCCACTTTACAAATTTAGTTGGAAGCACGGTGCAGTTGAGATGCATTTGATTTGTGAAAACCTTTGCACACATCAGGGTCTGCAGAGCTCACCACCAGCTGGCAGGCGAAGGTCTCGTGTGTGTAGCTGTAGCACTGAGCCAGAGTGGTGAAGAACTTCACCATACACTGGTCCTGGTTCAGAGTCGAGTAGCCCTGAAACGTCTGCTGGATCAGCCGGCGCAACTGCTTGGGCTGAAACACACACAGATGCACACAAACACAGACAAAACAAAAGAAAAAGTAATCACCTGAAAATAAATGTCTTTTTTTTTTTTTTTTTTTACGCAGGTTTAGTTAGAAAGCGTTTCTTTTGGCTCGCTACCTTCATGCTGTCGATGAGCTCTCTGGGAAAGAACAGGTCCAGTCCAACGTCCTTCCTTATGGAGGAACGGAGGAGACTCAGATCACCAGAACAACGCAAACACAAAGCAACACTTCCGTTGTTCAATTTTCTCTTCAAAAGCGCGAGAGCGCTCGCCTTCGTCTCTTTCAATGCCAACCACAGAACTACTATGGCATTTTATTGTTCCTCTTCACCTTCATATCAGGTCACAGATACCACATGAAATTTGTATTCTTGGAACTGGTGCACTTCGGTTAGACGGCTGACTAAAACTGTGTGAACTGCAGAGTTTGCGTTACTCTTCCGAAATTAAATACCACTAAAACCATGTATGGCAACAACAAAAAAATGGGTGAGACCACACGGCAATAACACTCGACTTACTCCAGGAGTTCAAAGTTGGACTTCTTCTCCAGCCCGTTTGGGTTCATGTCTTTGTAGAATCTCCTGCAAGCACAGAAACAGCCGTTGAAAACTTGTACAAACTGATGTCCTGTTTTACGCTCTGTGATGCAGGAGTCGTTCGTTACCTAATTTCCAGACAGCCGAGCTGTAGAGACATGCCATCGCTGACTTTTGAGGCATACCGCTGCATATAATCACTTCGTACCTGAGGAGAAACAGACTTTGTGTTGATTACAGCTAAATAAACCTAATCCTGATTCTAAAATAGATTCCAAGCATATGAAACTCTATAAAGAATATAATATAATATAATATAATATAATATAATATAATATAATATAATATAATATAATATAATATAATTAATTGTATAGTATTCTCAGAGTGACACATCACTGACCTGCAGGTAAAAGTAGAGCATTGTGGTTTTGTCTTCTTGGAACTTCTCCATGAAGTCTGACGGGATGTTTCTGATCCTCAGGTCATATCTGGCCAAACACACATCATGTTATTCTATTACTATCGTTGCACATATCTTCATATTAAAAACACGGATGTGATGGAGCTCCTGACCTCCACTCAGCCTCGAGGTGCTGCTGCTCGTAGCGCTGCGTGAGTTCAGACACGGTCAGGTCCGGGTGCAGCCAGTGGATCTCTGAGGACTTGAGGTGTTTGAGGAGGAGGCCGTAGCAGAGGTGGTGTTTTATCTCTGGACCCACGCAGCCGCTGGACAGCACCGTGCTGATGACCGTCTGGGACACAAATAATTGTAGAGCAGAGTCTCTGTTTTTTTTTTTGACCTTTTAAAATGTGATCAGTCACTTCCAAGTGTGTAGCAACACATGAACAAAAATCCTGCTGATACAATCTCAATGATGAGGGTTATCCTCATCAGCATTAACATATCTGCTTTGTGAAAAGGAAAAAAAAAATCTCACTTCCTTATTTATTTATTTTTTCCTAGAAAGTGCAGTGTAAGAAGGAACATCAGAAAAGACACCTGAGTATAGAAGTAACAGTGAAGTAAAGTCGAGAACGTTCAGCTACACTGGGCACTGCAGTGGACCACAGTAGAGTCCAACACTGGAGAGTAGAGTAGAATATAGTTGATAGTATAATAAGACTGCAGTCATGCATAGTAGAACATAGTAGAGTGCAGCTGGAGAGGAACCCCCAACAGAACCGTATAGAAAAGTACAGATCAGTATAGTCAGCTGCACACTAGAGCAAGTAAAGTAAAGTACAATGGAAAACATTACAGACGTGCACAGGAGAGCTGAGTATAGTCAGACACAGTACACAACAGGAAACAACAGCTTGATATATGTCAGTAGAGTACAGTATATTTGAGTAGAGTATGAATAAGTAAGAAGATCTTGATAGATGGACAACAATGACTGACAGAAACACGCAGGGCAGAAAGACATGACACTTATGAAATAAGGAAAAAAAACGGGAAATATGGTCAGCGAGGTGCTGATGTGACAGAAGTAGAATAAAGTAGAGTCAATAGTGGTGAGACTGGGGAAGAGTCCAGTAGATATCAGTAGAGTCCAGTAGAGTCCAGTAGAGTATACCTTCACAGTCCACCCCTCCTCGCAGCGGACCAGTTTGAAGTTCTTGCCCATGTTGGAGCTGTTGCTCAGGAAACACACTTTGATGATCTTCAGCGGGAAGATGCTTTCCTTGGCGACAGTTGCCGTGGGCGACGTGTCCGAGGTATCTGACTGACTGGTGGGAGACATGCTCCTCCAGGACAGGGTGCTGGTGTCTCCTGACATCACACGCGCAGCAAACGCACACACGCGCACACACACACACGCACACACACACACACACACACACACACACACACACACACACACACACACACACACACACACACAGGCGTGTACGCTACTGCACGTCCATGTCCGTCTCCGTTGTCACTCTGTTGCGTCCTTCATCCTCGACCGTGCCACACGTCCACGGAGGTGCACATCAAAGCTGGAGACGAAACCAGTTGGACGCAACAATGGACAACACAAATTAAAGAGGACATTCACGTCGGTGAAACGATTCGACTCCCGCTGCCGATCCTTCTGTACTCACCAGTCTTGCACAAGCTCCACGACTCGGCACAAGAACCGCACCGCCGGTCTCCGAACCTGTACACGACCCAGAGACAGAGACGGACCGTCTTCCCATTACTTTACGAAGTGCAGATTTCTTTCGTTTGTCCTCTTTGTCAGACTAACAGAGCGGACGCATCCGAAGCCGTGCGCTGAAGAGGAATCATGTCGGGTCTTAACGAAAGAGGAAACGCGACTGACGGGGCAAATAAGGAAGTTGAAGAGCAGCTACAGAAAAACTGAGAGGACTGATGAAACCGCCGCCTCCCCTCTCCCCTCCCTCCCCCCTCCCCCAATCTCACATGCAATGGCACAAGCCAGCATCGCACCACATGCCACTTCTTGAACTAGTCACTTCCTCTTCTAGACGTTAAACAGCAACAGGTGAAAACCGACATTTATGAGAGTTACTGACTCTTTAAAAAAAAAAGCAGCATTTTAAAAGAACTCCGAGTACAAAGTGAGAAATTACAGCCAAACTGTAGAAATCGATAATTATATGCGTGTTCCTTCATTAAAAGCTTGTTTTATGCATCACACTGACTCAGCGAGGTGCTGATGGAAAGTTCTCCGGCCGTCCGGTTTCAGAGCGCACGTCGGTGGTTTTGTTCTTCTGGTGAGTCTGAGGTGGAGTCGCAGACACTTTCTCATAACTCGAGAATTGATAAGATAAACATAGCAGACTTTCACACTGAGGTCAACTTCACTGCATAACTTTTTCTACAACTCAGCACCTGAACTGAGGACCAGAAGAGATTGCTGTGTTGAGCATGTGTGTGTTTTCTCCTCTGCAGACGACTTTCTGGACATTTCTTTGCCCTGTGGCAATAAATTATAATTTTTATGCAACGCAGGGAAGTTATATCATAAAGAACATATGACATTGAGACAGATTAGAGGAACATATCGTGGACTACTGAAAGACTTCACACATTTCAGTACTTTATATGAGGGTTAAACTTTAAAAAAACAAAAAAAAACATTTCAAAGAACACACAAACATTTCAGGAGCTATATTTCAAATTTGTTTGACTATTATACACTGAAACACAATCACTGTAATACTGTTTAAATATTTCCAACCTGTCACACACAAAGAAAAAGAAAAAAGAAGTCAAACAATTAATTTGAATATGACCGGAAATGACGTCACAGCACCGCGACAGTAACACAGGAAATGGGTAACCAAAACATCGCTTTAAAAAAAAAATAAAAAATAAAAAAAAAAAAGCCCGAGCACGCTTCTGACGTGACTTTCTTTTGCTAAATGTTGACTGTTGTGGGTTTGAAGTGAACATGTGCGCCGCTTACCCCACGCCGGTTTACTCCCACGCGGGACGGGGAGACTTCCGGGATGTTTACGAGCCGGCGGAGGACTCGTTCCTTCTGATGGACGCGCTGGAGAAAGACGCGGAGCGGCTGCAGCTGCTGAGGTACAGACGAAGCTCCTCCAAACTCAGTCATGTCTTCTTGAATTTAAATGCGCCTCTTCGCTGCTTCCAGCCCGGATGTGTGCGTGGAGGTGGGCAGCGGCTCCGGGGTGATGTCCGCCTTTCTGGCGTCCGTCGTCGGACCTTCAGCTCTTTATATGTGAGTTATTCTGATGTTTTGTCAGAAATTTCAGGCTATTAAACGTTTCTAAATGCAGATGTGTGTGTGTGTGTGTGTGTGTGTGTGTGTGTGTGTGTGTGTGTTTCAGCTGCACTGACGTGAATCCTGCAGCAGCTCGATGCACCGCAGCGACCTCTACCGGTAACAACGTGTCCCTGCAGCCGGTCATCACAGACCTGGTGAGACGTCATCATCATCATCATCATCATCAGCCCGGTGTTATTGTTTTGTGAATGACGGCTCATCCGGTGCCTTCTCCACCCTCGTCCCTCAGGTGGAGTGTCTCCTGCCTCGGCTGCGCGGCGAAGTGGACGTCCTCCTCTTCAACCCTCCCTACGTCGTGACGCCTCCGGAGGAGGTGACTCGGCCCGGCCCGACCCGACCCGGCCCGGCCCGGGCTCTCTGAAGTCCGGACGTGTCCGCCTGTCGTCAACTGGTTTGTTCTTCTCTCTCAGGTGGGCAGCAGAGGCGTCGAAGCTGCCTGGGCCGGTGGGGAGCGAGGCCGAGCGGTGACCGACAGGTTTCTTCCCCTGGTGACGCAGCTGCTGTCCAGCAAAGGCTTGTTTTACCTCGTTACCGTCGCCGAGAACGATCCGGGTTCGTTTGCCGACTTCCCTTCAACGACATCTCCGGTTTGAGGAAATCACCCGCGTGAAGAAGTTTGTTTACCCGTGTCTTTCTCGCCAGAGGAGATCGTCAGCTCGCTGGGTCGGTGCGGCCTGAAGGGAGAGTCGCGCGCGTCCACGAGAGCTGGAAACGAAAGGTTGTCTGTGCTGCGCTTCCACCGGCGCCAACGCAGGTAAACCGCCTCCGGCACATCCTGGTACTTCACAGAATAAAAACACAAACACGTGTCGTACCAACTCGGGAGGTTCATTCTTTTCACAAGCAGTTGAAATGTGCTCTTTAACTTCCAGGTGACGCCATCTGTCCTCTCCCAGTCTCTCGCTGCGACGTCATCGGGCGACGTTGAGTCCAGTGGGGGAGAGGTGGAGCGCCGACGGGTCACCGGGTCAGAGGGTCACCGGGTCACCGGGTCAGAGGGTCACCGGGTCACGCCTCAGGCAGAGTCAACCCAGACTCGGCTCCTTTCTCAGATGTCTACGACCGCCGGGGCTTTGAGGCTTAAATCACGTCCGTGTGTGATCTTGTAACGATGGATGTTTGTCTCACACACACACACACACACACACACACACACACACACACACCTCCCTCGGTTCCTGATCACGGAGTTGAAGCAGGCGCACAGCGGCCGTCTTTTACTTTCTTTCAGACTTTTTGAAGTGATGAAATAAAATAAAGACACAAACATCTGTGGAAATCTCTCAATAAAATGCAGAGAAAGTGACGGCCATCTGTCCTCCTCTTGTTTCTGTGGAGGCTCGAGGCCTCTGATTTTATCAAAGCACATGTTCTTTCACGGAAACCCTGAAATGTCCTTTTTTAAAACTCATTCAAAGTGACAAACTTAAAGACTTCAACTTAAAACCCTTATGCCAAGAAAACAGTATTTAACCAACAATTAAATGTACTGCAGCCAAAACCATTCAATCTCTATGAAAAGCCCATTTTTAGGTCACCCGAAAACCATATAAACGCGATATTCACTTTTACAAAATCAATTTAGCAAGTCATTTAAATGTTAAGCAACATCTGCACATAGTTCTACATATTTTAAACATCACAAACCTGTGAAAACAGAAGAATGAAGGCAGCAGGTATCAGGTGCTTCTTCCCCGTGCTGCTCCGCTCAGCTGACTGAGGAGCAACAAGTCCACGTGCAAAGAAAGTCCGCGAGGGATGCAAAACAACACTGCCCCCTGCTGCCAGAAGATCTTTAATGTCCTAAAACATCACCAGATGTTTAGTTGTACGAGAATCAAAAGGTGCCTTGAAGTTGGAAATCCATCAATTGTGCAGGTCAAAGTCTGTTTATTCAAAATCTGGACTATTAAGAGTTTCATCAGTTTAGCTGTTGATGCTGCAACAGATGGGACTCCAGCAACAAGGACTCCACCTGCCGCCGAGAAACATGCAGAAATCTGCCTTTAAAAAAAAAAACCCACATGGGAAAATGACATGATATGGAAATATAAGTCGCAGGAAATTCAGTTGCACATGGAAATCAGACATTTACGTTTGTACTACTTCACAGAAGAAATGACATAATACGGGTGAACACTGAAAAAGTGGGCAGGTTGTGTTTCAAAGTGGAGTCACAGTGAGGCTAAAGAAAAGAGTAAAATAGTTTATTGTATCAGTATAGATCAACAGAAGGCACACATACAGAATCTGAGGGTAGAAGTCACGCCAGTGTCAGTATCCCATAAAACCAAGTGATCATATAGCAAAATATACCATTACATTTCTATCTGCAGGACTCGTCGTTCCACCTCGGAGAGCTCATACAATACATTAGCAAGCAAATGCAGCCGTTTGCAAAAATATATTCATATATAATTATACATTTTTCTCTACACATCGAAGCAAATCAACTATACAAAATGCAGAAAACTATCTCAGTACATTAACCGGTGAGCCGTTTGTAAGAAAGTCCATGCTGATTATTAGCATCAGAGTGGCAGTATTACAGAATCAAAAATAGAAGCAGTACCTTTGTCATAAAACAGTTATAGGAAAAACTTACAAGTTCATATAATGCCAAAAATATTAGCTTTGAAAACAAGAAAAAGTACACAAAAGACATTTCACTATTCATGAATATAGGAGGATTATAAGGTCTGGAAAATACAAGTGTGTCCCTTTCAAGCAGTACGAGTTTCTAACCAAAAATATTGAGAAGTAAATTAGTAAAGGAGTGTCATGGCTTCAAGATACTTTTTGGTTGAAATACAGATCCCAGAGTTGACATACGCGAGGACGACAGCGACAGCCATGCTGAAAAATGACCGCTCACATAACGACTAGCAGGACTGTCAAAAAAATTCAAGGATTAAATGACACATTTTGAGTAAAAAGTTTTGTTGTGAGCATGAAGCTCAAAAACGTCTTATTATATTTGGGCAAGAAAAAGCTGAAATATTTCACAATTTAATATCTGGAGGCTTGTGTGCCAAATTACAGCTTTAATCTTGTACTTGTACTGTATCATGACTTTATAGCCTTCTTTTATAAAATTATAACTGTTCAATATTGACAAGTTCATCATAATTTTCTGAACTATTTGTAGTGTTCTTACTTTTTTCTCAAAATATGAAACTATTATTCTTGAAATCTTTTGTCTTTTTGCAGCAGCGGCCCTGAATGCATCGTAACACTTTATTCCAGATGAGTACTACAAAAGTTTGGGACAAGGAGATGTATTCTTTCGGAGGGGGAAGTTTAACAGTCTCAAGGATTCAGTGATTTTTCAGCCTCCGCTTAAATCATAATTTTACAAATAAAACTTGTGGCAAAAGAGACACTAAATTTTAAAGTAGGAATACATACTGACAACCTCGAACACTGCTCAGTAATTTTAGGTTCCACCTTTTGAAAAATAACTCCGTTCTCCTCCAGCTGCCAGAGTCTAATACGGGTAGCTGTCGGGGAAAGTCAGTCCCTGGATGCATTGTTCCCCTCCGTCCACCAGGTAAGGCCCCTCGTCCTCGTAGCTGGGCGGGGCGAGGCCGTCCTCCTCGCTGGGAGGGAGGATGGCGTCCGGGTCGGCCTTCAGACTCGGCCTCTGGTTGTCGGGGAAAGCCATGGAGAAAAGCGCCTCGGGGTTGCACACAAACTTGTAAACATACCTTTCCCCAGCCACCTGCACGAGCAACCAATCAGAGGAGAGGGAAGTCAGCAAAATAATTAAAGCAATCAAAAGTTGATCACATATAAAGATATTTGATCTTTTATGATGAATGTGTAACCACAGATAAGATTAGTGGAAGACAGAAGTGAAACCTGCCTTTACCTTCTGCATGATGCCCTTCTCGTAGTAGTACCGCAGTGAGCGGCTCAGCTTGTCGTAGTTCATGGCCGGCCGGTTCTTCTGCATCCCCCACAGTCGAGCCACCTGGACAGAACAAAAGAAAAAAAGACTCCATTAAAACATCCTGTTATGTGGGGGTTTGATTATTATTATAATAATTTAGAATATGTATTTTCTATTTCATTTTCAGCCTCTTTCAGTCTTTTTTTTTTTCACAATAAGTCCCACAAGAGGTTTTGGCAGCGGCTGACCTCTTCAGGATCGATCAGTTTAAACTCCATGTTGCGTCCCGTCCACACGATCAGGTGTCCGTTTGCCGGGTTGTCCAGCAGCGTGAGCAGGAACTGCCAGAGCTGCAGGGAGCCGCGGCGCTGGTACGGCAAACCCTCCTGCTTCACTTTACCTGGTTACAGAACAGTCATGTTTAGGTCGTTGCCTCCCAGCAGAAGTAACACCAACACTGGATAACGCTCGTGTCTTACCTTCCAGTCTCTCTGGCACAACACAGGTGTCGTCGTAGTACAAACGTGGCTCTCTGTCGTGACTAAATCCTGCGGGTTGAAATCATGAATATTTAGAAAAGTTGTGGCGGCTCAGACACAATATTTTAAACCCAAGACAATCAAACTCACCAGCAGTGTTACTCTGGAACAAAACTGAAGACTTCCCGAATGATGACGACTGGCAAGTTTGAACCTCTGGAAGACACAAAAGTAAAGAAGAATAAATGTGAGCACATGACGGATGACACGGATGGATGAAGCAGAATCCTAACACACACACACACACACACACACACACACACACACACACACACACACACACACACACACACACACACACACACACACACACACACACACACCTGAGTCGAAGCCAAAGTCTCTTGGTTCTTGTTTAATTGTGATGTGGTTGAAAGTGGTCTGGGACCGGGCCAGACCTGAACCAGGAGGCCCTGGCTCTGGATACCGTGGGTCCACCAGTTCCTGTTTGAAAGCCCGGGGGCCGAGGGGAACCAGGGGCTCTGACAGGTTGCGTTGGTACAGCGGCCGGCCATCGCGGCTCGAGGGGTGGTACGGTGTGTTGGCCGTCTTCTCCTGCGGGAGGAAGGACAAGCAGGGATCCGACAGCTGCCTCTGAAACCTGAAGTGTGGGAGAACACAAGTGGAGGTTTGAGGGATTCGAGTGGATTCTGTTTCCAGCTTAAAGCGTATAAAAGTAGTAGTTAGGAGCTCACCTTTGTTCTGTGTTGAAAGAAGCACCGGAGCAGCTGATGGGGGGGCGCGGCAGAGCAAACTGCCCGTTTCGGTTGGCCTGTGGGAGGTTGTGGTGGTGGTGGTGGTGGTGGTGGTGGTGGGAGGGGCTGAGGGTAGCAACGTGGCTCGGGGAACAATTATTGGTCAGCTGAGGGCTTGATGGCTGTAGCTGCCTCTGTAAGGGTGGAGGTCCAGCAGGATGAATGGAGCCACACTGCACCGCAGGCGAGGAGGCTGGAGTCAGAGATGGCTTGTGGTTGTCACAGGCACTGAGGAGAGGACAGGAAGCAGCCCTGAAGTCAGCCAGGGTTTCATACAAACGCTTACTCCATCTGTGTGATATTAGCGTCATTGTGATCAGGTACCTGTAACTGTAAAGGCACATGTCAGCCTGAGGCGATCTGCAGGGAGACAAGTCTTTGGACGGACTGGGCTCTCGCTTCACTTTGCTGGCAGGCGGTCCATGAAACATCACTGCAAACACACAAATAACAACCATTGTCTTCAGAAGAGGAACTCAAATTAGACTGCACACAAATGAGTGTTTTCTGATGCCGTAGGGACGTTGTAGTCATGTGCATCTCTGCTCGCCACTGTGACACCAGACAGCAGAAAAATCTGGCAATTTGAAGATGCTACACATAACAAAAGTCGTAATTTTCCATATTGTTGCAAAAGTAGAAACATGGTGGTGAAGTTTTAACAAATTGAGTCTCAAAAAGAATTAAAAAACTGAAAGTCTGGAGCGCCCCTTTCCATTGTGGGGTTTATTGGTTGCATGTTTGTGCAGCAGGTCTCACAGGAGACATTAAATTAATTGTCAAAAGTGAAGCAGCTGAAACATCCAGTACTCCTTGGAGTGGGTCAAGCCCTTCATCCTACAGCTCCCATGATGCAAACATCTTTTCTCTTGACAACGCCAGGGAGAAAACCTCCTATCTGATTTCAGCCTTCCTGGAATCTGCAGTGACGACATCGCTAATGTTTCCTTCCTCCGTCAGCTTTATTGTCTCAACCTGGACTCCTTCTGTTGGAGCAGCTATCATTACAACAGTCATAAAAAACAGCAGTGCTCAATGTACTATTTCCTCACATCTTATCTTATCGGTGATATTTTTAAAGTACAGGTGCAGTCCCTGAAAGTCTGTTTTTATACCCCGCCCCGCCCATGTCATCGGGACATCGATGCATAAATAATGTGTGTTAGTCTCCAAAATATTCGCTCCCTGCTGCACGAGTCGGAGAGCTCTCTATAAACGTTAGAGGAGAAGCAGCTACTCACAGTTATTCGACTGGAAATCTGGGACAAACTGCTCGTCGTCAGGAACCTGAGCTGTGGGAGGAAAAGGCAGGAAGTTAACTCACATCAAATATTCAGCCTACGATATTTTACAATTCAGGTAGTTAGTTACTCTTGAACACTCCTGAAGAGGAAGCGTGTTCGGTCACATGGAAGCAAAAAGTCTCACCTTCTGCGATCCATATTTCTTGGAGCTGGATTAGATCCTGAAAAAGATCTGCAAGACAGTCATAAAGATTATGTTAAAATGAAAGGTAACAACTTGCTAAAATAGCATTTTACTACCAGTAATATTATTGCATTTTCTTTTTCATTATCAGTCATTTAAAAATGCATTCATGTTTACTTGTCAAAGTATCTCATATGTCTGTAAGAGCAATTTAAGTCACTGTAACTATTGTGTATGTGTGGACTCAAACTAAATATGATGGGTTACTTCATGCTACTGCCAGTTACAAAAAATGTCATTTCCTAACTGCAGAAATTCCCATTTAGCAAAATTATTTGAAAAAAAAAAACCCTAAATTTCTTTCAGCTGCATATTGACATGTGATGGAAAGAAAAGATTTGTCTCTTCCTCTTGTTTGCATTGTGGATCCGGAAAGTCTCTTGTCAAGCAGGCTCCGAAAACTTTCCTTTGTTTTCTGTCTTATTTGCAAGTGATTCTTTCCGCATCTAATTGACGACTCCCCTGTGTCCTTATCTTGTGACCTACAACCAACTCTGCATTACCATACAAAAGCAGGTACAAAGGGAACGGGGGTGATGGTCGACTGTTTGTCTCACTGTACAAAAGCTGCCCTACGGAGGAGGGAAGGCCCCCTTCTCTTCTGGACACCTCTCTTTGAGGGTGCATGTATGTTCCTTCTTGCAAGAATAAATGTCCGATGTGTTTGATTTTGAACCGAGCCTCCGAGTAACTTTTCTGACAACGTGATAAACAGTTTCACATCCAGTTTGATGCTTACGTACCTTCTGTGTCCTGAGCCAGCTCTGTGTCCATGAACTTCCTCTTCCTGTCGCTGAGACATCTCTCTGCTTCCTCTGCGTGACATTTCTAGAACAACAGGGGAAAATAGACTTTTGTAATTTTTTTTTTTTTTTTTTAAATGAACAGGTTTATTATCAAAGTAACAATAAATGTATGATGTGTAAAAGCCATGTTTTAAACTCACACTCTCAGGGACCATAAAAGGGACCTGCTGGTCATAAAAGCCGTCCATGTTGTAGGAGTCCTCACTCTGGGATAAAGAAAGAGGAGTAGGAGAAATTATTGTATATCGTTTGAAACTCCTCTGGAAGCTCGCGGTAGAATAATTTCTCCATCAGCCTGAAGCATTGGCCTAATTAGTCTCCATTTTCCACCAAGACAACCCCTCCATCCATATAAGCATCATCCCTTTCATGTGACTGCACGCTATTGTTTTTCTAACCTCCATGACCCCCCACTGGAGGCTTTACAGTGGCTGTAAAAGCCCTGCTGTCAATGAAAGCGTTACGCAATCCCCAGTACGCGAGATGTGACGTGAGTACGAGCTGAAGGAGTCGCCGCTCTTCAGAAGAGTACACGATGCCAGTTTTCGAGGCCATAAAGAGACTGCAGCTGTACAGCTCAATTAAACGTGACGTCTTTTCCTTTAGCTGCGTCGTGATGGACTCCAGAGCTCTTCATCAGTGGGATAAAGCTAATCATTGATGTCTTTGGAGGAAATACTTGTTTTAATGTCGCAAAAACGAAAGATACAAGTCTAACTACTTCTTTAAAATATAAAAGTTGAGTAAAGCCTGCAGACTTTATTTAGTAGAAACATGACTGGGCTGTAGAGGAGATTCATCTTTAAACTGGTGCAACCACACATCGAGCACAAGGAGTACACTTTATGAGTGAACACACATTTTAGTAGTCAGTTAAAATATATAAACTATCATCTTTATAATAATGTATTTTTAGCATGAACTTCCATGTTACACTATAGTTTTTCCAGTGTTTTGTATTAACATTAGTTTCAAAGTTGTAAATTTATTATGCCACCAAAAATGGTTTAAGAAAAAGTCCAAAACTGAAAACAAATTTGTGTATAAGAAAGTTTGTATTTTTACTTCTTTCATCTGTCACCATTTGACGCCTTCCTCATATTTAACTGCTGTACTTGTATATAAATCCCTGAATATGAAGTAGCTCAAACCAGCTCCGCCTGCAGCAGCTACAACAGTAATACTTCACTATTAATAATCAAATGATGTCATATATTATAAGATATCAGTCAGAAGATTCAAAACCAGTATTTTTACCTTAATACTTTAATTAAATTTTACTATTAATAGCTATGTACGGTACTTTCACTAACGTAAAGCAGATTTTGCCTGCAAGACTTTTATTTATAATATTTTTACGACTGTCCTGCTCCTTTTGTTATTCTACTTTTTTTTTTAACATATATAAATTATTGTAATTAAAATACCTATTAAGACTCTCTCTTATTAAAATTCATTAAAACACATTTGTAAAAAGGTCATTTTGAAGCTCTTGCAGTGTGAGAGTAAAATTACACCAAGAATAAACCATTTAATAAGATATAGGTCCACTTTTACAGCTTAGTCGTAATTATAACGCAGCAAGGTTACAATTACATAAAGTGTCTCTTTGTCCTTGGAGGAGCTGCCGGAGGTAAACACGTTTCACTCCCACAGTTTGTTTAAGGAAACAACTAGAAGTTACGAAAGTTAACTTTATTTACTGCTACAACACCAATATGTTAGAATTCCTTTATGTTTTTTTGTGGGTTTTTTTGTGTTTACTGCAAATAAACATAACTTTAAATTGGAAGATTTGTGAATGGACTTTGGTGTGACGCACGGGAGCGAACAACACGGCTCGTGGGACGTCCTTGTTTTTCTCAATGAAATGAAACCTGATCCTCTCAGGAGGGGGGTGGAGGAGGGGGTGGAGGTGGGGGGTGGAGGGGGCACCAGCTCACCATTGATAAATTTGCCCCGGAGAACAGAGAAAGATTCCCGATGCCAGCAGGCAGGAGATGCACACCGGAACACGGAGCCGACGGAGGCACCGAAATGGACGCGGCGCTGCCTTTGATTTGCAGAAAATGGCGATCGCCTCCGAGCCCGTATCTGCTCTCCTCGCAGCCAGCAAACAAACCGATGCGTTCAGCGTTGATGTAATCAAAGCAACGCGAGCCCGCGCGTGTGAAACGATAGAATAACAATAATGCAAAACTCACGTGATGAGTGAAGTTTGTTGGCAAGAGTGAAAAACGACTTCGACGCAGTTTTCCTCGCCTACATCCCCTGCAGCTCCTCGAATAAACACTCGGCTCAGGATTTTTCTCAATGAAGAGCTCTAATAACTGCATCCGACCAGGGCACTGTGCTGCTCTGCTATTGGCTAGAAAGCAAAGCCAGTCAAAGGGCGAGCCAATCATCTTCGAGACTGCTCTGACGTCGGTGGCTTATGTTTTTTATGAATGGCTGCGTTTCATTCATGGATCCTCAGCTCTCTTAAAGTGCCAGAGCTGCCAGTCAATTATTAAATGAGTAAACAGATTCATAAATAAATACAAATGTACTTCTTAGTTCTACATGTAGATGTTTTTGGCTAATTAATTATCATATAATTAATACATTAATTAAATTAATTTGTTTGAGAATGTAGTTTAGCTCATATACGGAGTACAATTAACAAAAAGGTTACACATTTGATAATGGTAATCATCTTTCCTGCTGTAGGTTACCTGATCAAAAAAATAATAAATAAAACTTGAACCACTGAGCAGATTAATGGAAGACATTTTTCCTTACTTCCTAAAAAGCATTAGGTTTAAGATTGTTAGTTGGACAAAACAAGACATATGAAGACGTGAGTGATGTCTCTGGGAAGTTGTGGTGGGATCGTTTTACTCTAATCTCACACACTCCCTGGACCTGATGATACCTGGGGGGCCCGCAGGGGGATTTTTCTTGTGCATTTGTGTAACTGTTAAATTTGAGGTTTAATCCTCCGTCACACATGACTGTTTAAAGTCAATTCATCTCAGTGGGTGGCTCCACACGTTCTCACTTTTAATTCCACTTTGATCTCTTTCCGATTCATTACCGGCAGCTGCAGGGAGATCACCAAGCGCTCCACGTGATCATGGGATAAATCTCATACCGCACCTCCTCAACATAACTGATGGCTCTCCGCTATGGATGGAAATCTACGGCTATGCAAACACTGCAGTTTTCAACGCTTTGCTCCAAAACGGCCATAAGAGGATTAGAGTTCAGCAGCAGCTCTGATAAAAAAAAAAACCACAATGCAATCCTCCTTATTGACAAATAATATTAGAGCATATAATCACTGAATCAGAGCAGTTGTTGTTTCTGTGTGCCGGTTTGAGAAAGTTTTATAAATTGGAACACGGATTTATTTAAGTCTTTGCACTCCAAATTATACACATTTCTGCCAACTTTTTTTTTTTTTTTTTTAAAGACAACCCTGCAAAGACACATTGGCCTCGCAAACTGCAACGATCTGAAGCACTAAATGTATGACTTTGTAACTGTGGGGTCTTTTGCATTAAATCTATTTTTGCAGGATCATTGAAGAGAAAAGCAGCTGGAAAACAGGAAGGAAAGTCTGTCTGATAAGATGCAGAAAAGGTTAAAAAGTTGACATATGAGCATTGTTAGTTCTTACTTTTCAAAGTAGAAGTGCTGTCTTATGACTTCACACTGAGTGACCTGTTCAGGTGGCCGTTTTCTGCATTGTTTGTGTTCTACTTAGAAACTGCTCGATCAGCGTCGGGAGATGCCAGAACGGATCTGTGTGATAAAAAAAAAAAAAAAAAAAAAAAGTTCCAGCTCAAACAGCAGCTGAGCTCAGCAGCTCTGTTACTGATTGGCAGCATCTCCTGTTTACTCGGCCATCACACGTCTACTACACTGTGTATTATGGGATATTTTTATTCTTCCGTGCTGGCAGATCAACGAGCATGATACAATGGAACATATCCTGTGACAGGAAATTAGACACTGCAATCTTACAGCTTCTTATCAAATGTGACTGCAGGTAGTGTTGATAGTTAGTCCTGCTCCTAAACTAACTTTATCTCTCTATCTTTATATCTAAGAGGAGGAAATAATGATTCATGATAAATTATCTTATAGTTTTGAGTATCTAAAAAGTATGTTTGGATTTGTTCTAAATATTAATAAATCACTGTTTAGTGGTGATGCTGAGTAACAATGTACATTTTACTGTACATTAAAATTAAATACCATAATTAATAGACACCAGTACATGGTTTGACTCATAAAGGGAAGAGATGGATGTTCAGTATTAAATCAGGATAACATTTTGTGATATGTTTTTGGCTTCCTTCCTAACTTTTAATTTATTTACGGATGTTCCCACAGAGTTGAATCATTACATAAAAGCTCTTGTTTCCTGTCATCTGTAATGCAACTTTCAAACCACTAGGCGGCTCTCGTGCCCACAGGCTTTAAATCCTCAGAGCTAAATGACTTCATGGAAACATTATTTTCTTTTATTTATTTACTTATTTTCCCCAAAGCTTTTGCTCCAAAGATTTCTGCTCCTGTAATTTATTATTAGCAGCGAAATAATGCAAGTTTTTTTTTTTTCCCTTTTTAAAGCAACAGTCCAATTGTAGGATTTTTATGACATGTTAACAAATAGATTTTGGTACAAAGTCTCACTTTTCCTGATAATCAAAGAGTCAATTGTAAGAGACCTGCTGGAGGATAAACAACTGGCAACCCTAAAGTTGTTCCTATTAATGGCTTATAAATGATCTATATAATGATCCATATAAATGATGAGCAGACTCCCTCAGCTCGTCCAGCCCAGTGGTTTCTGTTGTTATTGTGTTTGTGCACCAGCTGGGTCGTGGATATTGTTGAACCTGCTGTATTTTTTTTTCTGCCGTCTCAGGCACAGGCCACCATCCGACAACAAAAGGCTGCTGGCATACCTTGCTGGCGAATCCTCCTGAATCATCAGTGAGCTTCTTTTTTTTTTTTCCAGCCTTTTTGTTTCTCGGCTTTACCACGAGCCACCAGACGTTCGCACCCAACGCTCAGCCAGCAGCCATCCGTCTATAGTGCACTGCAACCGAAGAAAGATTTTTCCACAATAAAACTTGAATAATAATGTATATCTGATCGTAGTTTTACTTTTTCATTTAGATGTGCAACTACAAGTAATCAAATCACTCCCAGGTGCAGCTGCAGTCGTGGATTTATTTGCAGGAGAGGTCGGTGAAGGAGAGTGAGAGAAGGAAGGTGAGACACAGGAAGTGATGTGGTTTAACATGTGCTCTTAGTTATGTCTAAAACTCCACAACACGTCTCATGGAGCCTACAGACGGATGAAGGGCCCCCCACTCTGAGTGACGCTTGTACTCGCCCTTCTCCAGCAGGTACTGGCGCCCCCTGTAGTTGGGATGCTCGTAGAAGACCCAGAAGCCCTCCTGGACGTGGGCCGAGTGGACGTCCCGGTAGCGCCAACGGTCCTGCAGGTTGGGCAGGTCATCGCTGAACTCCATCATCTGGCCACTGAAGTCTGGACGTTCGTAGATGCGGATCCTGTGCCTGCTGGATGGCTTCAACATTCAACAGTAAAGACACATTAAAAACGAGCTTCACGGGTGCTGGTAGGCAGATTTTGAACAAACCAATTTCTGTATTTGGCTTCATACTTAACAGACAAACACATAACTGCTTGGGTGGACGCTCATTGTCTCAGTGGATGTTTCCAGGACTTACATATCTGATGAGGCGACAGGAGCGGATGGTGTCATTGAAGCCGTTCCAGTTCTGGAAGCTGGGGTACTCGCCTCTCAGGAGGATGTACTGGTAACCCATGTACTGAGCTCTCTCGTAGATGACCCAGGCCCCGCCCTCCACCCGGATGGAGTTACAGCGGTTGAAGTGGGAGCTGAGGTCAGGACAGTCGCTGCTACATTCATAGTAACGACCCTGGAAGTTCTTGTCCTCGTAAAAATAGATCTGTAAGCAGGAGTTAGAATTAAAAGAGGTATAGTAGAAAAAAAAAGAAAATAAATCCTACTTCTACTACAAGTATTACTAATCCTACGAGTATGCTTTAAGGTTTCTGTCAGGTTTCACTGACATTTCTGCCAGTTAACCAACATTAAAGCAACTCTGAAGGGACTTTTAGTCACAATCAATCCCCCACTCAGTATGAGGTAATTTACAGCATGATTATGTCGTAGAGCTGCAGTGCTTACCTTCCCTGTGCGCTCCATAATCACCTTATGTTCCTCCTCACCCAATCAAATTAAAACCCCTCATTCACACTGCACCCACAGCGCTCCACCTTTATACGAAGGCTCATGAAATGCATTGCCGGTAGAAATATTGTTATTCAAATGAGCTCTCCATTAATGTTGTCACGTTAGCTGATTGATTCTCCAATGTTTGCAGCTCGTGGCCTTCACGTGTTGATGCAGAAATTTGGACTGGATGCCGTTTAATTCTAAAAATGGATTCAGTTAAAATGCACGGAGCAATATTATCAGCTGTTGATGAAAATAACTTCCATTTCATTGCTTACGCGTTAGTGGAAATACAACAGAATCCTGTATTATTGTTTTTTTGCTATTTAATACATGTGTTTTTATTATGTTACTTTACTTAACAGCATGCATTTCTTGTATGAAAGGTGCTCTACAAAAAAAAATTAAGTTTATTATTATAACATGCTTTAAGGCAGCTTTTCTTTTTACTCTTTATTTTATGGAGATGCACATGATGACGTTTTTATTAGTGGCCCTTACTGTTTGTATTTGTATTTCTTTTCTCATACTTAATTAGGTCAAAGTGCTTATTGTCATATACACAGTTAAACAAATATTTCCTGTACAATCAGCGTTTATAGCAACAGTATAAATGATGTCTTTCCTCATATTTAATTAAGCCAAGGTGTTTATAGTCATATGCACAGTAATAAACAAGTTTTCCTGCACAATCAATGGTTTTATATCAACAGTATAAATGATGTCTTACCTCACACTTTTGCTGATGCAATGACTATATTTCCCCTCAACGGCAGCAAAGTTTTTGTTTAATTTGGTCTTGCAGATACAAATAAACAGAACCGTGAAACTTAAACATACATATACACCATCAAATGATCCCTTATGCAATAATTGTTCATTTGTTTTTTCAATTTAGAGTGTTCATCTGCTAATTTCGGTGTTTTTTTTTTTACACTTTCAACCCTTTTACATTGGTCAGTTATTTTATTTATTCATTCGAAATAGATTTTATAATTTTGACGTGTTTTGAACCATTTTTGAGTGTAAATAAATGCTTGTGTAGACTTCAATCTTTACCAGACTGAGGTGATGTTACATCAAAACGGTACAAATACTGAGTGAAAAGGATTATGAGAAATAAATACTAAACAACAGTGGCTCACTTTGCTGATTGACTTTATTTTTCAAGATTCATATTTAACTTTCTGTTTTAAATGACGCGGTTAGTCCTCCTTCACCCGGCGGATGGATCCCACACTGGGCTGCATGCCCCCCCACTCAGAGAACCGTCTGTACTCGCCCCTCTCCAGCAGGTACTGGTGCCCCCTGAAGTTGGGCTGCTCATAGAAGACAAAGGCCCCTTCGAACACCTTGCAAGAGTGGACATCGTGGCTGTGCCAGCGTTCGTGGAAGGCGGGCATGTTGTCGACCACCTCCATCGTATGGCCCTCGAAGTTTGGCCTCTCCCAAACCTTCATCCTCCACGAGGTCCCCACCTAGAAGAAAGATGTGAAAGACACTGAAACTCTGCTACAACTACAGGCTGTAGAAGAAACAAATTGTGTATTGTTGGTTTAAATAGATTATTTTAAGGGAGACAGAAAATTTAAACATGAGGGTCTGACATCTCGTGACAGCTGGAAAAAGTGGACAAAGTTTCAGACACTTTCATCGATTAAAGTCCTGTGGTCTGCTTTGGAAATTAGTAAACAGTAATGTAAAGTATAGAAGATTTATAGAAAATAGGCTAAACACTGGTCTGATTTGGGATTATTATCATCATCTCTTAACTTACATTCCTGATAACGCGACAGGACCTGACAGCGTCGTTGATACCCAGCCAGTGCTGGTAGTCCGGATACTCCCCTGGGCACAGCACATACTGGTTGCCCATGTAGTTTGGTCTCTCGTAGACGACCCAGAATCCTCCCTCCACTTTGATGGAGTTGCAGCGGCCGAAGTACGAGTGCAGGTCGCTGGAGTCATTGTCGCACTCGTGGTGGCGGCCCTGGAAGTTTCTGTCCTCGTAGAAGATGATCTGGAAACAGAAAGCAAAGTTGGAAAATTAATCCCGGCTGTGAGGTAGGTTTTACTAAATGTTAAACATACAGCTCTGAATACGTGTCTGTGTGAAAGATAAACTACCTTCTCCATGGTTTAAGTCAATCAGATCGGAGTGAGACATAAAACATTAAAGCAGCCACCCCCAATATTCTCTTTATACAGAACAAGAACAATAAAACTAAGCACATGGTTTGCTTTGTGTGAACTGGATTATTCAATCAGCGATTCAAATATTTATCCAGGCTTATCACATTGTTCTGAAGCAGTCAATCCTGTTTCCCTAAACAATGCAAATACAAAGCGTCCCAAAGCCACTGGATGCAGCAGAGCGTGCTGACAAAAACAAGGGCACAGCAGGACATTTAGTTTGATATGAAACGCTTTGAGCTGAGTCAGTGACACAGCAGGAAGGTAGGAAGGCACCAGAGACTTTACAGGAGACACTGCATCAGGATTTTACACACTGCATGGCTATTCACATTAAATAAGCTGCATTCTTGACATTGGAATTGGTAGTTTTAAAGATCACTTACCAATGGAGATGCTGTTAAAATTGGGCTGATTCCACTCAGTGGTGAAGACTGAGATGCAGCTGAACGCTCCAGAAAAAGCAACAAGTCCTTGAAATGAAACGAGAAAATACCATCGTAGAGAACCACACGACGACATGAGGGTTTTCTGTGATGGCCTCTATAGTTAAGTTTTGATTCTGTTTCGGGAATGATCCTGGTCAAGGTTAAAAGAAACAAATACTAACTGTTAAACAGAAAAAAGGATGGAAACATAGTCCTAATAAAGACCCTGTCATTTGCACCAAATCTAATGTTATTTTTGAGCGTCTACTGAAGTGATGATTGAGGAGAACTTCTGATAATTTTCCATTGAAAATGATCATCCAGAGATATACCATTCATTGTCCGCAGACAACGAATCCTTGAAACAAGATTTCCAATTGAAATTAATATCCAAATCTACCAAACAGATCGACACATTGTTTAGAGAACATTTATGCTCCCTAGACGATAAATCCTTTCTTCTTTGACCGCTTTCATTTCGAGCCACTCGAGGGGCAAATTCAAGATTTTATTCAGTGACTGGTAAGACCGGGCTGCAAGAACAATGAAATCATTAAGTACGTTTTCCCGCCTGATATGCGACCTCTAGTGGTTGAGGTAATTATGGCAGGAGCAAAGCAGGAAGTCATGTGATGAAGGACAAAGTCCACAAAGGCCAGAGGTCAGGGGTCTTTAGATGGATTACACACAGGACTTCCACAAGTCAAAGTCAACTTATTGAAGGTACACAAGTCAACCTAACATATGTAATGTGGATTCTGATCTTGTCCAGAACCTGAACAAATAGTTTTGGTGCCTAAACTGCTATGGGGTGTGTAGATAAACGGACCCAAATGCAGACACACAGAAAAGTCTCTTTGGAACCAGGTATTTATTTCACCCAGGTATTGAGAGCAAACAGGAAAACACACCAAAAGCTGGGGTATCCCGCGGTTCTCCACCAGCGCAGCTGATTGGCAGGATCGACTGCGTGACACCCGAGGATCTACACAGGATGACCAAACCTTCGACAGCTGATCTCCGAGGAACGAACTGGAAGGCTTCTTCGTGCAGGTGACACCCGAGGCGCGACACTGGACGGCAAGGCAGGGTCGACTGTGTGACGCTCGAAGCTCGACACAGGATTGCCAAGATTGCAGCAGATAATCTCCATGGAACGATCTGTAATCTTCTTCTTTCAGGAGTCAGAACCGGAATCTCAGGCAAGGAGATGGACAGACTTACGGGACGTGATGCCGGGTAGGCGGGCGGACGGACTGACGGAGGGTTGACGGGAGACCGGGATATTTAATCCAGCTGGAGGTGATTAGTGGAATGCGATCCAGCTGGATCTACGGAGGTGGGCGTAGCAGATGACGGAAGTCGGAGGAGGGTACTGCAGGAGAGACCATAACAAACAGACAGGGGGATGACAGGACACAGGAGGAGAGGTGATCGGGGGTAAAACAGGAAAACACACTGGGATCAGACAGGAATCCGAACATAAACCGAACCAAACGACAACAGCGTGGTACGCTCGTCACTGGTGCTCTCCAACGATCATGTGTATTTAATGTCACACTTTACCTTTTAAAAAGTTACTACCTTTTAAAAGGATGAATGAAAAAGGCAACTGAGCAACTCTTGCAAGTTCTCAAACTTTGTGCGATTGCAACACCAATACAATGTCTTGGTGTTTAATATCTAGATACTTGTACTTATCTTTTTCTCTTGTCTTATTCAATCAAATGCTCTCAAATAGGTGTTATTAAACCTTTTCTTTCCAATATAATGATATGTTATTTACATTTTATATTTACATACTATATTATATTTACAAAAGTCAACCTTTATCTGAGGTGTTTTACTTGTTTCTTGGTGTGCTTTGTCACTTATAAGGTGCTTTGAACAATATTCACTTGCATAAAACGTTGGCATATATACCTCAAAATAACATAAGGGAATTATGTTGTTAATAATCAATTTTTTTTAATGAATACAATTTTTAGATTGTAAGACAATTGTGAGGAGTTCCATATTTATGGTGCAAATCAGTAGTCTGGCATGAAACGTATTTCAGAAAACCCTTCAGAACACAAGTCATAGTTTGTTGATCATTTATTGATTGATAGTTGCAGCATCATTTTCTGATTAAGAATTAAAACTCTGTGATTCTTCGGAAGGAGCCGACACCAGGCGAGGACGCGCCCCAGTCGCTGTGCTGCCGGTATTCGCCTCGCTCCAGGAGGTACTGGTGCCCCCTGTAGTTGGGGAGGTCGTAGAACACCCAGGCGCCGTCGGCCACCACGCAGGAGTATGCCTCGCGAAACTTGAAGGTGTCGTACACCGAGGCGCAGTCGTCGGAGAACTCCACCATCTGGCCTCCGAATTCTGGCCTCTCGTACAGCCTCATCTTCCATGCGTTACCGTAGACCTGCAAATATTTTAAAAAGGGGTTTGGTAAAGCTGTCACAGCTGCTAGCGCAAGCAGTGTTTCATTTAACAACATTTTTCGTTACAGAATTATTGTAGTTGGGAAGTTCACGAAGATGCTGCTGCCTCACATTCTTGAGAACATAGTCAAGCATGTAGTTATAATAAAGCTTTATGGCTAACGTGTATGTACAGTGCTAATCTGTACGTTGGTGAAACCAGTGACCCTGAAAGGAAACAATAAACTCGTGTGCACTAAAATCAAAACAATGCGCTAAAAGATGTTAAATTGACGTTACAGCGTTGGCTAACAATGTGTGATCGAAATGACGAGCTCCACCATTTTGGCATGATTTTGAGCTGGGATATTCCCCTTTCACATTTGTTGGCAAACTTTTATTGGAAATAGCTGCTGCCAAATGTCTGCTTGTTCAGTCTGTTGGCTTTACAGTGTGCACTCAGCTTGGTCCGGCGCCGTAGTGAACTGCTGTTGCGACCCAAAACACATGTTCTGAAACTCTTCCTACAACCACGAGAAGCGTTCAACGTCCAACCTCAGGAATCTTACATTCTTTATGGCGCGGCAGGATTTGACGCTGTCGCTGAAGGCCATCCATTGCTGGTTGTCGCCGTACTCTCCAGGGCTAAGGATGTACTGGAATCCCTTGTAGTTGGGTCTCTCGTAGATCACCCACACACCGCTCTCCGCCCGGATGGAGTTGCAGCGGCTGAAATATGTGTGCAGGTCGGAGCAGTCGCTGCTGCAGTTGTAGCAGCGACCCTGGAATTTCTTCTCCTCGAAAAATGTGATCTGTGGAAAAATCAAGGGAGCGATTAATTAACACTGAATATCTTTAAAGGAAGAAGAGTCTTTAACAGCACACTGCTTGTAATAGGTTGCATCTTACCTTCCCCATTTTGGTGCACTGTAGTCCTCATTCTTTGCTGCAGCCCCATCAACGTATTTATCGATAAACAAAATGTGCAGAGTGGGGCAAGTCTTTGATACCCAAATGAGGTCGATTTACATATCAGCAAAATGGCTTGGTGCCTGATGATGACTCTGTATCAAACACATGCTGGAACAGTGAAGGCAGAGGACCAGAGTTGGACAGAAATAGCACCGTAAAATAACACCTGTATTTTCAAACAACAACTATCCAACGGAAATAACATTTAAGCATTTTTATTATTTTTAATCTTTCATTGTTTCTAAATGTAATTTGTATACAACACTGAGATTCAGCTTCAGGCTTTGTTCTGCTTTGGATGCACCTATCGCATTTTGGTCTAGTGCTGCAAATATATGATGTAAAAGTCTTTACATCTGAGTTTTTTTTGCAGTTTTAAATGTTTCTATTAACTAGACTCAGAAAAAAATAGTTGGTAAAGTAAATTAACTTTCTAGTAAGTAGAAACATTCATCTCAGTTTTTTTATTTAAGAAAAGAGACTTTATTGTCGAGCATAGGGAGGGTAGTTCACGCATGGTTCACAGACCATGTATGATGGTCAGAAATGGACAACACACTGAATTTACCCAAAGCAGGACTTTTGTGTTTTAGATGTCTTTCTATGTTCATTCCTTCATCGTTTCTGTGTTCATGCGGGTCAATTCAAGAAAAGGAACTCATGTTATGGGAGATGCTACATGTACATGTCGGTCATAACTATTCAGCTGATACACACGTCCTTTGTGAACATTAATACTGTATATATGACCATTTTAAAGCAGTAGGTGAGTGGGGAGCTTTCAGATGAATAACACATGCAGAAAGATGCGCAGAAATAAGTATCTCATTCCCTGGAGGCTTCATTTGTCTCTTCTCGCCTACACATATAAGGAATGAACCCAAAATACTTCAGAAAGTACACAAAAAAAAGAGTACACTGGAATGTCTAACAATGAGCACTTCATAGGTGTCAAACAAGGCTCATGCAAATATTACAGTATTGTAATTAAGAGTAGAAGTTGTGAGCAAATAGTTTGGCTGTATTGGATTGTGTAATATATCTTTGGACTGCTTCACATCTTTGCCACTTTCCATCGACCATAAATGATTCAGTTGTTTTAAACACAAGTGCGCACAGCTTGTGGATCACATATTAAATTAAAGAGGGTTTGAGAAGTTTTGGAACGACTGGCGTTAATTGTCTTTTCTACTGTCCAGAACATGAGAGGTTTAAAAGCAATGAACCGAACCCTGCGGCTGCGTTTCATTTGATTTCCCTTCACAGAATAAGTCATGGATTTGCCATCACTGACTCTTATGACAACTTATTGGTGTTCAAGTGCTTGTGGGAAACTCATTTGCTCCGAGAGTCTGCTGTTAAACCTTTTGTTAAAAGAACTGAGCTATGATTTGATTCTCACAGCCTTCCTGTTTTTTTTTTTATTGTTTCTCTTGTGGGCTTTTTGTGCCTCACTCGCAAAAACAGAGCTTCCATAAACACGAGCAAGGAAGAATCTTCAAAACACTCTCAGAAACATTGCATTTCAGCTTGTTTTATTCAGAGTTTGAGTTAACAGGAGTCCATGATGCGCCTGATGGAGCTGAACCTCGTCATGTCGTTCATCCCCATCTCCCTGAGGTTCCTGTGCTCTCCTGGGCTGAGGTACAGCATCTTGCCTCTGAAGTTGGGCTGCTCGAACATCATCCAGTGGCCTTCCACCACGTTGCAGGACTGGCAGTCGGACATGCGGAGGCGATCCATCATGTTGTCGCAGTCGTCGCTCAGCTCGTGCATCTGGCCTCCAAAGTTCTCTCTCTCGTAGAGCTTTGTGCGGAAAGGTCCACGGTGCTGGGCATGAAAAAACATCGGAAAATGACTACGAACTTCTGAACTGAAAATAAAAATGTAGCCCCACTTTTAGATTTACAAATTATATTTGCAGTTTTACAATATATTCCTCTGGTCTATGGAAGACAAGATGGTCAAGGTTGACTATTGGTTGATCATACTACACCTTGAGATTAGAAAAATAATTGCAACCACAGTGACCTTAAAAGCTGTTGCTGTTAATTTTGGAATACCGGACCAAGTTTAGAAATTACAGCTACGTATTTATACTCCCATCTTATCCTTTAAGCATCCAATCACTAAAATGCTGTGGCAAAGAAATAATCTTACACTATGTTTCTCACTGATATTTAGCACTGGCAAGAAAAACCCAGCTCAAATACTATCTGAGAATAATATTCACTCCATCATTGGGATCTGAAAACAAAATATTCTAAACTCGAGGTCAACTTACTATGTTTTTCAAGGTTTTTCAGCTGTATCTTCCAGCCTTCCTCAGCAAATGTGACCAGCACAGCAGTTTCACACACGTGAAGCTTGCTATTTAGTTTACGTGATCAAATTTGTTGAGAAAGGCTGGAAAATATGGTTGAATTCTAGTAAGTGGAGATTGCGTTGAGAATATTGCAGATGTGTTTCCACAGTTACGAGTGACAATTTATTTTCTATTGACATATTTGTCATAAATTCACTCAAGCTTTTTGTATTTCCCTTACAAATTTGTGCTGTTAAAAATGTTAACATTAAATGAACAGCTGTTCATTTAGGAGCCTTTTTTTTCTCTTAAAAGGTAAGACAATTTTAAGAAGATGCTCTGTCCAAGATTAAAACATTCAATTATTTCAATTAACAAATTGCAGCAATGTAAAGGTACGTCTCGTGACTAGGCCCTAAACTTAAACTCGTCCACCTACCATGGGGATCATGCGACTGGATCTGATGCAGTCGCTCATACTCATTCCCATCAGGCGCTGGTTGTCTGGATACTCGCCCCTTCTCACCAGCATCTGGTGGCCCATGAAGTTGGGCTTCTCGTAAACCATGAACAGGCCGCTCTCCACCCGGCAGGAGTTGCACCTGCTCAGGTAGGAGGTGAGCTCCGGACAGTCGTTGCCGGTCTCATAGGAGCGACCCTGGAAGTTGCGGTCCTCATAGAAGATGATCTGCAGAAAAGAATTGGAATTAAACCTCAAAGAATACTTTTGATATTTAAAAATATTAAGTTTTTAAATCTTTTTTTATAGTTTTATTTTGAAAGTTTCTCTTACCCTGCCCATAGTCATGATGGTTGTGGGTTAATTTCAGATGTACACCATCAACATCGACCCTTTTCCCTTTTTATACATGGCACAGCCGTAGTAATTTCCACATGGCTTGTGCTGAAAGCTTTGAGTCATCATTCTATATTGTGGCACAGAGCAGCACTATAGGAAGGCTGCTTCACTGTATGTCAGAATTTGCAGTGGTTATTGTGCATTCATTATTGGGTTTTAGTCTAGTTTCCAGCAACTTCAACAATTTAATTCATATCGCTTTCTGTAAAAATCTATCTAAAAAAGACAAAGTGGTAACACTAACCGCATTAAACAAACAAAGAAACACTGGACTCAATAGAGCAGCAATGTTTTGGCCTTGTATCATTTGAAAATAAAGAAATGGAGTAAATAATTAGTTATTAGAGGAATATTTCACTTCTGTTCTAACCTGCCGTGACCTCATTGATCTACATTCAACATACAATAATAACTATTCAGGTGTACAGTGAAAAAAATGAATGCATTTCCACGTGAGCTTCATGATGAGTCATGATGTTTCACACAAAGGTGTGCAAGGTGGTCTGTGGCTGATCACCTGTATAAAAGTGGTGCGGGACGGACGACGTTTAGTAAAACTTAAACCGTCAATCATGGGCAGGGTAATATCCGTCATATGTTTGTACAAAGCTAAAGAATCTGGTGCTATAGAAGTGGTTAAAAATCAATATTTCATACATATGATATTTTAGAAATTAAAAAGAAAGTCCATCGAAATAATAAATTATCTGGCAGTCTTGTTTTTTGTACTGATTTCTGTTTTGTTTGTTGCAGATCATTTTCTACGAGGAGAGGAACTTCCAGGGTCGCTCCTATGACTGCAGCAGTGACTGCTCCGACATCCACATGCACCTGAACCGTTGCAACTCCTGCAGGGTGGACAATGGCTGCTTCGTGGTGTACGACCACCCCAACTTCATGGGCAACCAGATCTTCTTGAGGAGAGGAGAGTACTCTGATTTCCAGCGCATGGGCAGCATGACGGGCATGATGGGCATGGCCATGATGGACACCATTCGCTCCTGTCGCATGATCCCCATGGTACGCTATCAACGCTTTTTGTCGTTTTGTGTGGGATCCTCGAAGACATGCCTGTTAGATCAATTTTCCCCAGAGCCCTTAAATTCCACGTCTTTTCTTCATCCAACAGCACAGGGGACAGTTCAGGATGAAGATCTACGAGAAGGAGAACTTCGGAGGCCAGATGCACGAGCTGATGGACGACTGCGAGTCCCTCCAGGATCGCTATTCTATGTCTGACTGCCAGTCCTGCAACGTGATGGACGGCCAGTGGCTGATGTTCGAGCAGCCCAACTTCAGAGGCAGGATGATGTACGTCAGACAAGGAGAGTACAGGAACCTCCGAGACATGGGAATGAGCAACATGATGAAGATCAGCTCCATCAGACGCATCATGGATATGTGTTGATTGTTGTTCGTTTCACAAGAAGCTGTGGGTCAAAAATAAACAACATATTTTAAAGTATCTCTTATGCTTTCTTTGTGTCTAATGAGCAGAAGTCACAATTTATTTTCCCATAAGACAAATATGACCTGGCCTAGTATGCTCCAGCATTCGATAAATGCTACATATGGTGGTAAACAGTCTTAGTGATTCACAAAAATACAATAAACATTTACTATTAATAAAACTTCTTCAAGAAAAGCTTTTTATTTTTAATCAAATTGATATTTCACTTGTAGCTCGCTGATGTGAACTTAGTTACAGTGAGCAGTGACAGGTGCTCAGTGCATTATGGGAGATCCCTCAGCAGCCTTAACAACATAACTAATGAATGGTTGGAGGTCACTTAAGCCAGCCCCATCTATAACCTTACAGCTCACTGTTCATGCTACTGGTATTAACATAACATATCCCTCTATCCCTGTACTGGCATCCCCCCTTAAATGGCCTTCTGATGCAGCAGTGCTTCTTCATAGTTTAACTATGACCGCAGTACTTACTGTCATTTAGCATACATAATTTTGCAGGGGGTGATATAAAATACAACATATTAATCATTATGTAATTAGACTGGACAGTTTTGTATTTTAGCATCGCCAAAATAAAAAAAGTCAAGAACAAATCATAAATTCCTTTTGTTGGGTAACATCAAGTAAGCACAAGCAAGTATAATAACAACATAGTGATAAAGGTTTCTACTTTTGGACTCTTACCTGTAGTGGAGATAAAGAACATGAAGTTTGTCCCGACGATGGCATGAAAAGAAAGACTTCGATCTCCATCAGAGCGTGACGCACTCAGCAAATTCAAAATATTTTTCATGTTGAATTACCAGACATCTTGTGTGCAAAGTCCAGAGGGAAGATCCTCAGAGGAGAATGAATGTGCTCATAAAAATAATCTATAGCGCTGTGTGCATTAGATTCTGGTCACATTAAACGCTTCATGATGGCGACACAAGACAAAAGGTTCACAAACATTTGTGTTGTTTTATGGCAACGTATTGAGCAAAATGAGAAGGCAAACAGGCACAAACGTTTGTTTTGCAGAATCCCAGATGGGACAACGAGAAGATTGATGTTTGAGTGTAGTCGGAAAACAAGGCTAGATTTTAATTTTTTTTTTTTAATTTTTTTTTTTTTTTTTGACCTTTATTTAACCAGGTAAAATCAATTGAGAACCAATTCTCATTTACAATGATGACCTGTCAGCATAGTCCACACAGTGACACAAACAGCACAGATACAAAACAGTATAACAAACACGAGGAAAAGGCTAAAACACGAGGAAAAGGCTAAAGGATAATGCAACAAATATGCCCAGTAGTGAGGTATTTACTTGCAAATATTTACCAGTAAATACCTCGTGATGAGGGGAAAAGTTGTAATTTGCAGGAGGATTGTGTCACGTCGTTGTTTAAAGCATGCATATTTCAACATTAAAACTGAAACTGTATTTCTGTTATATGCTCTGCAAACATAAATGTGTCCTATAATGAAATTGATGGTGCAACGTTGTGAAAATCTGCACCACATCCCGAGTGATTGCAGTGTTCACAGCTTTGATGCGGAGTGTACAGTAGGGATTTCCCTGCTGATGAGCTGACTCAGTCATTTCATACAATTGAGAGGCAGATTCTTTTGATGTCACATGATGCATAAAAGGCAGCGACCCAGTGGGACGAATCAAGTAGTGTGACCATGAGCGGAAAGGTAGATCTATGCAGCAGCCAGTGCAGGAGGCTAACTGATGCATATACTGTGTTAAGCTCAATAATTATAATTGTAGAACGTATATTTACCAAATATACTATTGCATGTAACTTCTGCCATGAAACTGTGATTTGTGTGACTCGTGATGATCAGAGAGGTTTTAGCTCTGGAAATGTTCTAATGTTGCACCCAAACATAAATCTGTGTCTTTCTCTCCAGATCATCTTCTACGAGGACAGAAACTTCCAGGGCCGCTCGTATGAGTGCAGCAGCGACTGCTCCGAGATCGCCTCTTACCTGAGCCGCTGCAACTCCTGCAGGGTGGAGAGCGGCAAGTTCATGGTCTATGATCAGCCCAACTTCACGGGCCAGCAGTTCCTCCTGACCAGGGGAGAGTACCCCGAGTCTCAGAACACCATCGGCTTCAATGACTGCATTCAGTCCTGCCGCAAGGTCCCTGTGGTAAATATAAGTATACAATTGATTACTAAGAGCAGTCAGTGATGTGGAGGATTAGTCTGACGGCTGATGTCTTACCTTTTAGATGAGGGTCACTTCCACCGCTCCATCGTGTGTTTGGTCGGGCGTAACGGAGACATTTGAATCACAGCGAAATTGAATAACTTGAAAGAAACAACGTGGATTTCTTTGTGGTGAAACTACAGTTATTAAGGCCAACAATAACCTTTTGTTCAACCCTAAAGGTGTCTTATGTGTACATCTTGTAAGCTAGCAAGCCAACTACCATTATCTCCGGCTGCTGCCTTTTTATTTTTACATTTCCAAGCATTGCAGATTTTCTAGATGTACTGTAAACTTCGTACTTTTGACATGACAACCAAGCAGATTTCTCATTAGTTAGCTAGTATATTTCCTTGGAAGGCCTTTTATAACCAAGCAGCTACTGATTGGAACTTCAAGCAGCACCGTGACTCTTTCCCTTCTGCACTGTTACAGCACAAGGGATCCTATAAGATGAGGATCTACGAGAGAGCCAACTTTGAAGGCCAGATGCACGAACTGACTGACGACTGCAACTCCATCAAGGAAAACTACCACATGTCGGACATGCAGTCCTGCAACGTGATGGAGGGCTACTGGCTGATGTTTGAGCAGCCAAATTATGAGGGCAAGATGTTTTATCTGAAGCCAGGAGAGTACAGGAACCTCAAAGATATGAGCAACAATGACACGAGATTCGGTTCTATCAGGCGCATCACAGAATCTTAACTGTCAAGTGACTTTTATTTAGCGAAAGATTTGGCAGATGATTTGTTTTTATTGATATTAACAAGTCAAAATGGAAGGCAAAGAGGAGGAGCCTTGTTTATATTCTGAAGCTGTGATTTGTACATCGTCTGCATGTAGTTCCAGTTTTACTGTACAACTCACTGTGAATTTACCTCTTTTACTGTGTGATGCACACAATAAATAAACTGGCTGCATACTGTATTTGTCTCAATTATATATTTTTTACACATTTTGATGAATGACTTGCAATCACTGGTGCAAAACTGTATGAAGTTGAGTCCAAATGTCTGAATGTGAAAAAAAAAATACTACAAAGATATGTATTTTCTTAAAACCTGACTAAAACCTAAATACAACGGAAAACCTAAGGTGAAAGCATATTTTTTTTTAAATATGGTAATTATTACATATCATCAAGGAGAGATTATGATTTTAAACACCACTAAAATCACTGCTTTGTGTATAAAATATAGTCTTTACAGTCTCAAATGTAGTCTATGGCAATGAATGATCACTGGCCAAATGCCAAAAGTCTATTTGGAAGTTTTGTAAAAGCTGATAAGACTACTGCATTCAGTCAAAAGTTTATATGCACGCAATAATATCACATTTATACTGGAAGACCAGTGACAGACCTCCCAATTTTTATGACCTACACAACAAAAACACCTCCATCTACTTTTCCTTTTCCACAGCAGTGGATACTTGCAATAAAATCCCTCTTTTAGTGAAGTCACATGCTTGATTTGATTGTGCTTCTTTTTTTGAAACAAGGTAGGAAATCTAATAAGTGACAAAAACCTAGAAGACCAATCAAATACAGTCATTTCAAAAACAAATCTTTTGGAGATATGTCAGAAAACTGACTCAAACTGTGGATGTTATTTTAAACGCCATCCCCTAAAATGAAAGAAATAGACCAATTTTTGTATTTTTTCATCTTGTGCCATATATGTATGTAATGTTTGTGCAACACAACATTAATGAGATATAAAGAATACAAAAAAAAAATCACATGAAACATTAGGCAGTTAAAGTTCAGGTGTACAGCAGACATGGATGACTCAACATGTGCGTGCTTGTAAATGCTGCAGAACAAATACAACACTGATTGGTGTTTGAATGTTTCCACCGGCTTCTGAAAGTGCTCCATTTACTGTATTTAACATGCACACAATTCAAATACTTATAACACACTCAGATTTAAACACACAAGTGTGTTTATCAGCAGTTTGTGCTTGACGCCGTACTGTTCTCTCCACTGTATTAAATCTGTCACGCTCAGACTGTATTGAAATGATACTCTGGAGCTTAGTACATAGAATATTACAATACGGGGGGTATAAACCAAACAAAAGGCAGAATAAAAATCAACCGGACGCTATCTAGAACAAGTTGTTGTGCTGACGTGAGGTAAACAATAGCCTCTGAATTGTTCATCTTATAAAAAGCTGGCTGCCGCTGTGCACTCGGGCAAGAGAGCGGCTGGAAAGTTACACTCACTGCAGCTTTTACCACGTTGCATCATAAACCCGTTTTTAAAATGTAGTATCTTGTAGTATTTCTGTAGAAGTGCTTGAGACTTGGCCATACTGTATGTACAGCAACAAATATCTGCATTAATGTGAATAAAGTCAATTTTACATGATGTAATAAGTGTTGTTTTACGAAGGTAAAGATGTATGTAAATT
Source organism: Embiotoca jacksoni (assembly GCF_022577435.1). Classification (NCBI taxonomy): domain Eukaryota; kingdom Metazoa; phylum Chordata; class Actinopteri; family Embiotocidae; genus Embiotoca; species Embiotoca jacksoni. The sequence continues at coordinate 3,933,185 of NW_027185382.1, read as the reverse complement.
GATGTCTGAAAAATAAACTTCTAAATAAATATGAGCATTAAGAAATAAGTCTCTTCATCATTTCATGCATCACTTGAATTTCTCTGTTTGGAAACTGCAAAGGGGTTGAATTGCAGCCGAAAGGAAAACAGCCGATATGCTTTGTTGACCGCACAAAACAAACCGAAATATTGGTTTGTGTGAAAATGCTGATGAGCCAAGCCATTGTTGGGAATGACAAAAGCCGCATGTCATCGGTGGTTTATAAAGGCAGCGGGGAGCCCACAGGCTGCCGCTACAGCCTGACAAAAAGTTAGTCGACACAATGGGTAAGGTAAGGCTGCTGGCATTGCTGTGCCTCTTTTGTGCTTCTGCATACCCGCGGACATTAATCCGCCAAAACCCTTGAAGCTGAAGGATATTTCATGTGGTACAGTAGGCACATCTTTCTGCATCTCGGCCAATGCTTATGAAAAATGTGAAAAATCCCTTTGATTATATTTCCTGCAGATCATTTTCTACGAGGACAGGAACTTCCAGGGCCGCTCCTATGAGTGCAGCAGCGAGTGCTCCGACCTGCACTCGCACTTCAGCCGCTGCAACTCCATCAGAGTGGACAGCGGAGACTGGATGGTGTACGAGAGACCCAGCTATGTGGGGTACCAGTACTTCCTGAGGAAGGGCGACTACCCAGACTACCAGCGCTGGATGGGGTTCAACGACTGCGTGCGATCCTGCCGTATGATCCCGATGGTAAGCCTTCGATCGGACAGGTTTAAAGTTTGCATATTTCACTGCTCTTGAGTCTTGGTAAATCAACTCGTCTACTTTGCAGCACCAAGGCGCTCACAAAATGAAGATCTACGAGCGCCCGGAGTTCGGAGGCCAAACGATGGAGCTGACCGACGACTGCCCCTCCCTGCATGAACGCTTCCATTCGAACGACATCAACTCCTGCAATGTGGCGGACGGATTCTGGATGTTCTACGAGCATCCCCATTACAGGGGGCGCCAGTACCTGATGCGCCCCGGTGAATACAGGAGGTTCAACGAGTGGGGAAGCACGAGTCCCAGGGTGGGCTCCATCAAACGCATCACTATGTGACAAACCTGATGTCCGGACACGATTTACATGAAGTACTATTGATAAAGTACCGTCAATAAATCTATCCCAACAACACTGTATGGTCAAGTGCTTTTTTTTTTTTTTTTTTTAATTTATGATTTATTTATTGTTATAAAATAGTTTAAACCATGTTTGGAAGCAAACTGAGTCTTATTACTAGTGGAGAAAGCACAATGCAAGAGTTGAGACCAATGGTGAAAGATTGGGTCAGATATTCTTCCATGAGTGGATCAAATGTTACGCAAAGGGACGAGACCAAGAGGTGGAAACAAAAACATGATGGAAACATTCGACCTTCATGTCTTTTGGATTCAGACACACACACACACAGTTTAAGCCCAGCATGTTTATTGACAAGAGATAGACGACTTAGTTGAAGTCGGTGATTCGCCTGAACGAGCCGATCTTCGGGCTGGCGCTGCCCCAGTCGCTGTACCTGCGGTACTCGCCGGGTCTCAGGTAGTAGGATCTGCCCCTGTAGTTGGGCTGGTCGTACATCAGCCAGTGGCCGTCGACCACGTTGCTCGAGTTAATGTCAGACATACGCAGGCGGTCCTGGACGTTGGGGCAATCGTCGCTCACCTCCTGCATTTGTCCGCTCATGTCTGGGCGCTCATACAGTCTTATTTTGTAGGAGCCGCGGTGCTGCAGAAAGAACAACAAACAGGAGTCAGCATCGGTCTTATGTAGGTAATGCTATTTGAAGGTTTCACCCAGAACGGTTTGCAAAAGCAGCCGTTAACAAAACGATCTTCCTCAACTGAATGTTTATGCAGGGGGTTTAACAAACCTACGATATCTTCGACAGCTCGGATGAACTTTGTTTGGTGGAGTTTTTAAATCAAACGGGAACGATTCATGTTTTTAGCTGTGGATTGTTACTCTTTCTACACCAAAGCATGAAAATGACCAGATTCTGTTTTCTTGCTCTTATTTTACTTTTGTTTCACACATCAATTTTACTTTATTGAATGCAAATGTTATGATCATTTGTATCTATATAAAATGGATGGATAATGTCACCCTAATTAATATCATATTACATATTTTATGCTTACCATGGGGATCATGCGGCAGGAGCGAATGCAGTCATTGATGCCGATCATGCGCTGGTTGTCGGAGTACTCCCCCCTGCGCAGGAAGTACTGGTGGCCCAGGTAGTGAGGTCTCTCGTACACCATGAAACAGCCGCTCTCCACCCGGATGGAGTTGCAGCGGTTGAAGTAGGTGTGCAGGTCAGCACAGTCGCTCATGCACTCATGGTGCCGACCCTGGAAATTTCTGTCCTCGTAGAATATGATCTACAAAGATTTGTCCCAGCATTGATTCATTATTGAGTCCCATTATGTTTAATTATCTATAAAGTTAAAAAAAAAAAATGTATAAAGTATTTGCACGTATAACACATAGTATCCTTACCTTTCCCATTGTTATATTAGTGGGGGCCACACAGACACTCAATAGACGCTCTCGGTGCCGCAGTCCTTTTATATAAAGTAGCTGTGTGATGGCACAGCATAAAGTATTGTCATCCAAATAGGTTTTATAACAAATCTGGTTATGTATAGCGACGCACCGCAGTGTGATCATGAGTTATTGTTGTCCAGTTTTCACATGTTCATCACTATTGATCAAAACAGCGCAGTGTGTGCTCGTGACCTGGAGGTCAGTGCTTACAGTAGCAGCAAAACAACCGCCGTTATTTGTTTCCTTTTCATTCAAGAACATCCCGAACGCTATATGCCAGGCCAAGACAAGTCCTTTTCAGACACGTACTCGTAGAATTAATCAAATATGACAAAAGAAATGTCATGGAACTTGTGTAATTTGCTCATCTAGTGACCACAGTATGGAGCCAATTTCCTGCCAAAACAAATATGTTTCCGAAAATGTCCTACGAGTCGCAAACGAACACAAATCCAAAAGACCATTAACAAAGTAAAGCACTTCGTTCTGCAATTACAAAACGTATATATCAAATTAATACACAACATATTTTTAATACCCCATGCTTCAGAATAAAACAAAACATAGGATGTCTTACTGTTCACGTACAAACAAAAATGATACCACAAAAAGAATCATAAAATCTCTCGGCCGTCAGTCGGCTTAAACTTTTCTCACAAATATCCTAATTTGCCCTCCACAGTGGCAGGTGGCGCTATGAGTCCATTTAAATGCAAATTTGTATTTTCAAAACAAAATGTATTAGTTTATTAATCAGGTTTTGTACTCGCAAACCAAACTGTGTCTGTTAGCAAACCTCGGGGTGTGTGTAAACCATGTTTTGTTTGTTGGGATATTAGCTCCATATCCCCCGGTGGTCAGGGGGGCAACAACTAAAATTGTTTATACACCAGGTTGGTCGTTCTTTTGCTTTCAGTATTTTCTACAGTGAACTGAGAAAAGTCATGTGTTGTAATCTTGGCAACGACAGTCATGATAGCAGTGGTCCAATCAAACATTAGCGGACACACCGATTCTCTGGTTGTTCATGGAGCACCATCATCAGGTCAAACTTCAGTTTGTTCAATATTTCAATTTAGGACCAAATCTTATAACATTACCATCACCCTCACATGTATTTACTGCTAAATATCAAATATGAATACACTAATAAAGGTAAACGGAGATTAACAATATGTCTGCATCAACATCAGAACGGCGATTGTGAGCGTTTGGACTTTGGCGTTTTGCTTTAAAGATGGTAAAACGTATTTCAATGGAGGGATGGAAACCGCAACCATTGAGTTCAGACACCAGAACTACTAAAAACAACTCATCAGTCGTATTTATCCCAGTTATAATGGAGAACATCATGTACCTCACACTGCATCCATTAAAAATGTTATGACGAGGCCGCTTTGGAAAAATGAAATACTAACATTCATAACATTAGACAGGATTATTTCCTGACAAGAGATTTAGAAATGTACAAAAATCTATGGATCATTTCCAAAAACTCTAAACCAGTTTAATTGTTCAATTTTAGTTGTGGGTAGCAACTTTCCTCATTTAATTAATGACTGTTGACAAAATCAATGTCACATATGTGTATTCAGGAAGTTCACAATATAAAACAGTGTATTTGCTAATGTCAGTTGGATTTGGATTGAAAGCAAATCAAAGTTTTAATGAACCATTTTAAGTCAAATGTTGAGTGTAAGTATTTTTCATTTGCAGGACTTTTTGTTTTGTTTTGTTTAACTCTTCTGTAAAGTAGGTTTTGGAAACAAAGTATGAACAGTACAGAGCTCATCAAACACAGATCAGACAGAGCGACACGGCAGCTTTATAAACCTCAATCCAAAGTCATGGGACTCGACCTTTTGTTATTCTAATGAGCAGCATTTGGTGCTTTTGCCACCCTGTCGAGGTCTTTATCCCATTCAGGCAGATAAAAACCCTGATTCATCGCCGCCACTGGCCTCGACCGGCACATGATTCACCCCCACTCACGCTCCACCGTAGGATGTCCACATACGTTATGTTGGTTTAGTGCTTCACATCATTTAACTAGAAATGTGTACAGTTTCATTCACTAACTAAAGACATCAGTCACTGATTCAGAATTGCTGCATATGAATTCAAATCACAGCCACTACTTAAAGGGAAACATTTATTTCCACTGAAGAACTATGAACGCACTGAACTAAAACTAAGGTTAAAACCAAACAAGTTATTGACATTCGTGATGTGCAGTATTAAAGAGTACTGCACATATGAAGTACATCTCTCAAACAAAATGTAAACAATCAACAAAACAGTTTAGAATAGGTCATTTTTCAGGGGGTATACAATTAGCTTTCTGCTTCAACAGCAGAAAAAACCCAGAGTTTAACACCAAGCAAAATATAAAACAAAAAAACAAGAAAAATACAATTACTCAACTACATACTTCAAGTATTACCTGAGTGAAGAAATGAAGCTTAAGTCACTCTTCAGATCATCAGACTTTTACACAAACTACTTCTCTCTTTTCCACCTTTCATGTAACTTAGAAGGCAGCTTAACAGGACTGCAGTTCACTTTCAGGTCAGGTCATTTAATTTAAGATAAAAAAAAAAAGAAAAAAGAAATAAAACCAAACCTGGTTGAGCTGCTTTAAAACAACTCCACTAAAGGCACACTTGATCTAAACATGTCCAGTGGTTACACATTTGTGCTTGCATGCCTCAAAGCCCTGACGGACACATTTATTATTTCCAAGCATAACATTTGAATACAGGAAATTCCTGCAAATCTGCTGAGCTACCAGTGCACCTCACGTCTCAATATGCATTTAAGCATACACTTATCAGCCTACTTTATATAAAATATATAAAATTATCACGTAGCCGCTACGTCTAAACCGTTTCAATGACACACCAACCTATCACTGGTTTTGAATTATTATTATGAAACCAATCAAATTGTTTCTCATCGTCATCTTGAAAAATGGTAAAAAAATGTTTTTAAGCACTGCTTTACAATGAAGTGTCAGAACCAATCAAAATGGATCCTGAAAGGTCCCACGGCTGATGAAGCCAAGAAGACGAGACCTGACAAGATGCTGCATATTCAAAGCATCCTGATACTGTTAGCAATGACTTGTCAAACAATAACTGTACTGTAATGTTAAATAAACAGTGCAGCTTTTTTCATATCCTTCCAAATAAATGTGATCACTGATCCACAGAACATGTTCAGCTTTGCTCCTTTGTGTGGTGATATAAAAAGAAAGCGCTGACATGGTAAGAAATGCAAACAAGTATGATAATATCAGCTGTAATATACTGTGGCGCGTGTGTGTCTGTAGGTGCTCCTCCAAAAATGCAACATTAATAAGGCAAAACATCAAAATATATTACTGACGCACAAGAGACCAGTTAAAGTTACGTTCAAGTAAAATTTGAACTTGAAAGTAAATTATTACCCAAGTTTTTGTTTTACTATAAGAAATGATATATTAGCTTTTAAATGTATGCACTGACTTTGTTTTCAACCAAGTTTTAGAGCGAAATAAAGTTTGATCAAAAATAACAGACCGTTAGATCTGATCTGAAGAACTTAGACATTTATTTTGCTCCTAAAATATGAAACCTGTAAATCTGAGTTTTGTAGTGTCATCACACTACAGTTAATGTTGGATTTTCTGGAAAAATTTGCGAGGATTTTATGACTTAATGTAGAAAAATGGATATCAACCACAGTAACTATAATGTAAAGTATGAAATGAAAGCCACAGAGGAGGATGAGGAAGTGACTCACCCTACGTTTCCCTGGAGAAGCTGTCTGAGTTTATCCTACCAGAGGTTAGAAAGTGTGAAACACTGAGCTGTCTGGTGGTTCTGCCGAGTCTGGCAGATGGTGGAAGTCCTTGTGGTGGATGTAGCGCCGGTACTTTGGCTTCAGATGGACCCGTGAGGGATGAAACATCAGGTTCTGGAGAGAATACAGTACAGTTCAGTGAAGATGAAGACACCGAACCAGACAGAGCACCGAGACCGTGGACCATAAAACATCAGAAACTTCCACTGTTTACGGTCGTCATGAAAACGTGCTTCATTAACAGTGGAAAAGAATCTTTCCTGCGGTCTGGTTTCACAGTATATCACCGTAGTGAGCTGTTTGGATATTTAAAAAAAGGCCTGTTTACCTTGCGAATGTCGTGTTGCAGAACCATGGGAACCATTGCTTCTGCTCTCTGAGGATACACTGGGTAAACATGCTGCATCGTCAGATCTACAAACTGCAAAAGTAGGAGAAAAGGCCAAAGTTTGTTGCAGACGCACAACGTAACAGAACAACAGGATGCTGCACTCGAAATGCAAAAAGCCAGTAGAAATATTTTCTAGCTCTTAAATCATATAAATACTACAAACGACATTTTATTGTCATTTTGTTTTTACCTGGTGGGTGGGTACCTCTGGTGGGGTGTCCTCCATGACAGGCACAGGAAGCTGCAGAGAGCCTCCATCAGCCGGCTGGTACAGATATTCTGACTGCTGGGAGTACACAACAGAACTGGAGGGTGTCGGCAGCTGGAAGAGAGACGACGAAAACCTGTCAACGACTGAGCAAATTCTCATTCATTCAAAAATCAAGTACGACTTCATTTCATTTACCTGGACGGCGTTCCACTGATGCTGGTTTGGGACACACTGGGGAGGCAGGAAGAAATCAAACAGTTAAATGAAGTAAAAACCACTGCTGCACTGATTAAATGCTGAGAAACTACTGCTGACCTGGTGGTACTGATATGCTGGTTGCTGGTAGACAGGCTGATGAGGCTGATGGGACTGAGGGGACATCAGGGGAGCTGCAGCCTGCAAGGAAATGCCGGACTTTAAAAGATGCGCTGGAAATGAATACCATATGTCTTGCTCCATAAAAACATCTGAATACTTCAGATCAACTAGTGCAATCATTAACAAACTTCACGTTAGTCATTAAAGCGTATACAGATACAGAAATGAACATTGCCCCTTTTCAACAGTGTGTGACAGCCGAGCAAATGACATATTCATTGTACAGCACATTATTACTTGAATGATTTGTTTAATGATCCTCCGTGAAATGTTATTTGATATTGGTTCGTCCTTACAGGCCAGTGGTGGACAGAGGGGTTCATGTTGGGACAGTGGAAGTAGGCCACTCCGTTGTGGTAGGTGTAGGGGTAGCCTGTGGACGTGGTCAGGTACGAGGTCCCACAGGACACCTGCTGAAGGAGGGCCGGTTCAGGGCTGACCACCGGGGCATACTGAGCTGGGAGAAGAGGGGAACCACAAAACAAAACAAATAAACCCGGGTCGTGTGCTGCTTATTTCAGAAGCATCGAGACTCCTCGTGGGCTCGTAACAGCTCGGCCTTTACTTTGGTATTTTGAATGTGCGGCAAAATCCTTTTTGAAACATCACAATTAATGAAATCTGTAAACAAACTGGTAAAGTACAGGGGGTGAAATACTGAAGCCTCAAAGAGGGATTAAAACAAATAAGACATATATGCAAAGGCACATTTAGTTTTAGACTTACTTTGTTCTGGAGTTTGATACCTTCGGAAAGCCTGACCAATGCTGAGCTTCTTATCTTTCAAACAGATTTCATTGGCCTTTAGGACAGTGGTTAGGAGAACACATATCACATACTGCAATTAAGTTCAGGAAAATAAATGCATTACGATGTGTATCTTCAAGTTTAGTTTCAAGATCCTTTAATGAGGTGTTGTACTCACATTTTCAAGGATTTTCAGTGCATCTTCCTGGCTGTCAAATGTAACAAATCCATACCTGTTCAAAAGAGACAGTTTTAACAGTAAATCTGCAAAAAAATAAAATAAAATAAAATAAAAAAGCTTGAAGTCTGTATCCGAGAGGAATCGTGCGGCTAACTCACCCCTTCACCACCCCCGAGCGATCCCTCACAATCTTCACCTCTCTGATTGTACCGTGTGGCGAGAAGATGCGTCGCAGGTCGCCCTCACTAACCTTAAAACACACACACACACACACACACACACACATATATATATTTATATTTGACAGCTGTAAAAGGTTGCTGACTGGGTTCAGGTCAGGAGCAGTTGTGCACACCAACAACCACCAGGTGGCATCTGTGAAACATCTGGAAGCAAGTTGGTTGAATCTCAACGTGATGGGAGAGTTGATAGTTTCACTTCTGATTTAAGAAGTTATTTCTGAAGACACCCGGAGATACTACTAATGAATTATGTTCTCTTACAACCTCACTTGGTCTTATCTCCATGCTTTTTCTTTTTGTGTGTGTGCAGCTCCTCTGTTGATGTAAAACGTGCAGCTCTCACCTTGTAGTCAATCCCCCCGACAAAAATCCGGTTGGCGATGACGGTGTTGGAGGAGCTGCCGTCGGCGGGGTTTACCGGAGGTGACACACCGGAGGTGGAGGAGGAGGAGCTGCTGCCGTTCTGGGACGAACAGGAAGTGAACTTTAAAAAAGAAAAAGAAAATCAAACTGACAGTAAACAACAACAACAACATACAAAGTGTTGAACACCATTTCCAACAAGGACGTTGTACTTGAATTTAACGTTGTAAAAAAAACAAAACTATTTCTCTATATTAAGTGCACTGACGGGACTTCTGCAAAAACTGAAATGAATTATAAGTTTTTATTTACTAAATGACCCCCCCCTCCCCCCCTCCCCCCATTAACCGTCTTCAAACCGCCGCGCAGCGCCGCCATGCTAGCGTCGCCTTGAGGGTTTTTTTTTGTTTGTTTGTTTGTTTGTTTGTTTTTAGTGAACCGATCGCAGGAGCTGGAAGTGAAACGGGCTCGTAACGCATCACGGAAGCACGTCACGTTCGGTAACGCCAACACCGGGCCGGATTCAGCCCCTTAAAAACGTCTTGTCACCGGGCCGGTTGAACGGTCCGCTAACGGCCGCCGACTCACCGTGTTTGGGGTCTCCACTTCCATCGCGACGTCAACCTCTGCTGCTAAAAGTTGTTGTTTTTGCAGGTTATGAATTCAAGGTTAAATCTCGGCCTGTTCAGATCTTGCAGATGTTGTTGTTGTTGTTGTTGTTGTTGTTGCTTTGCTTCATTGGTTACCCTCCAACCGTCCCGGCTGCCGCAGACCAAACATATGACCTCATCACGTTGACGTTCGGACCAACAGAAACCCGACCGGAAGTTCAAAACGGCTCGTTGATATGTTTTCACCCGGTTTTGTCCTCGAAAGTATTTTTTCTTTAAAACATACATCTTATTTCTAATTGTGAAAACAAATTTTATTCTTTTTTTTTTAAATACTATTTCTATCCAAGAAGTCCCAATTTCTGAAATAGACGGGGGAGCTCCATTTTTTTTTTGGTGTTTGATGTTAAATTAAAGTGTGGTAAACAGGTAAAACAAATAAATCCAACACTGAAGGGGAAGGAAAATGCTTTAAACTCAAAAGAGCGAAATCAAATCTCGAACGGCCCAAGCCAAATTGGTGCAGTACCACATTGTGCCCACACAGGGGCGCCATTTCTCTAAATAAAAATGGCACAAGCACAGACCTTATGCTGCTTGCCCATTGTATTTAAACCAAACTAGTACTGAAAATAAAGAGCTTGGAAGTATTAAGTTTAAGAAAAAAAAAAAGGGTTTTGTTGGCCTTATTTCCTTCTTTTTTTAAATACTTCTCATAATCTACGGATTATGTCAAGTGTCACAGTTTCAAGACTGAGGCAGGTTGTGAAAGCAAGCAGTAAATTTTACCTGCAAAGAACTGTCAAAATTACACATCCCAGGCAGCAGATTGTAATACAGAGGTGAATACAGGGCCCAGGAACCAGAGCTCCAGGGAAAATAAGGCTTCAGCTCCAGGAGAGTGCTGGCAGAGTTTCAGTACTGAGTAGGCTGATTGGCAGAGTGGTTGCAGATTGAGCAGGTGAGGTGGGCATAGCAGGAAGGAGGCGAGGCATAAGGAGAGAGACTAGGGACCTCTGGTGGGTGGAGGGAGTGACACTGGGAATAAACTGAGGCAGAGACCCAAAACTTTTCTTCCAAATGTAACTCAAGAATGACCAACCTGGTTTTCATCAGTTTCTTAAAAGAAAATTCGATCTACAACCCTTTCTACAATTTCTCATTGACCGACTGACCTTTCTTTTGCTCATATTTTGACTAAATTATGCTTATTTTCATTTTAGAAATATTCTTTTTCCTCACAGTTGCGAGCTCTTCCGTTCCACCTTCAGAAATGCTCACTCTAGTGATTAATTGAAAGGGCTTTTAATAAATGAATGGAGGGAAATTTTCCACTCTTGATCCTTAAGGAGCCACTTTTGATGCTGTGCAAAAGCTCCGCGGAGCTATGATTAATCTATGATTGGCGACAAAGTGTTCTGAAGCACTGTCATTTGGCTCTTATGTCCCCCACCTCGTCGTCCTCCTCCGCGTTTCTCAGACCACAACAAAGTAACGGCCCACAGAAGAGAAAGAAAAAGATTGGTAATACCACAGAAATTAATGAACAACACAGAACACAATGAAAAGGACTAAAACGTTCTTTAGAAAACATTTATACTGCCGTGAATACTCTACAAACTACAAACATAGTTTTTAATCCGATTCCTCTCAACAAAAACCTTCTCACACTGTCTGTGTGTAATTCTTTTATTTCCCACCAGCACAACCTTTTCTCTCTCTCTCTGGTCCTCATCTGAGTAATGCGGGCCACACTGTTACTTGTCACTCATCTCCAGCTTTTCTTAATTGCCGGGTGAATTTGCCAACGAGGTCTGACTGTGCAAAATGAGAAGGGCATGTTTGATAATTACAGCAATTTACCAGCTAAAAAGTCCTTTTATACTCCACAAAGATCATTAAAGACACAAGTGCTGTCAGGGCAACTTGGCTGGCTGTTGGAGTTCACTGAAAACAAAAGAGCAGAGTGGGAAGTTTTTATTCTTTGGCTTTTTTTTTTACCTTTGCTCTGTGGTTTTCTATTAATATTAATGTTAACAGGAATAATGTATCTCCTGCTTCTTCTTCTTCATCCTTGTTGTCATTGTCATTTCCTTTTTCTTCTTCTTTGTTGTCATCATTTCCCTTTTTCATCCCCTTCTTCTGTGTCGTCGTTGCAAACATGGCCTCCAAAGTAAATGACAAAATATCAAATTTGTCATCAAAACATCTAGAAATAAAGACACGAAAATGTCCAACAGATGTATATGTCATTTGTTTTACTGATATAAAGCTCTGTAATGAAATGAAGCTGCAGCATCCTCCCGTTCAACTCTGTGGTTTATGACAAACAGGCATGTATACTTTCCGTCTCAGAGAGTAAATAACAGCTATAGAAGAAATGGAGGTCAAATATCAGGTCAGACACGCATGTCCCAAAGAGAAAATGTCCATTTTACCTCAGTCGGTCAGTCAGTCAGACAGTCGTGGAGACAGAGGTTGATGAAAAATGAGCCATAACAGAAGGGTTTGACTCTGGCTCTGTAATTACTCTACAAATCTCTGATTTCCCCTCCTTCATCTACAGACTATTTATAGCTACTGCATTCCTCTCGGAGAATAAAATGATCTCTTTGAGACAGTACAATGCCAGAAATAACAGGTTTGGACAAACATTTGCTGAGGCGTGGTGGGCCTGGCTGACCATCGCTGAGTTCCACTGTGGTTTCAGTCTACTGTTTTTTCCCCCTCGTCCATTTATTCATCTGTTATTCTAAATGGCAGTGGGTTCGCTGGGTAAGCGTGGGGGTGGGGGGTGGGGTGCTGTGTGTGTGGGGGGGTGGGGGTGGGGGGGGGGGGCGGCAGCAAAAGATGTGATGGTTCAACAAAAGAGTTTGTATGAACCAGGATGAAATCACTTTCTCACATCGTGAGGGGGGGAGCGGGGCAAACGAAAACACACACTCACAAACACACACCTTCATGTCTGCGAAGACTCAGGTGACTGCCGGGCTCAGACCTCCCTCTCTGCGCCGCACTCTGTTTACGTTACAATCATACAGCTTCCCTGGCAAATATGATCAGCTAAGACATGTGGCTTTGTGTTTGAATATAGGCAATCGTGTGTGTGTGTGTGTGTGTGCGTCTTTGTGTTTAGGTTATCAGTTTATCGCCTGTGTTTCTTGTCAGAATCTTGTTTATCAGGAGAAAACAAAGATCATATGATGCCTGCTTAACATCCACTCGTTATTTATTCCCACCAGTATTTAAACCATGCTCAACAGGGAAAAGGAATAGCGCTCCTTGAAACTTTGGATCTGCGTATCAGCAAGTTTTTTTTTGCGTAATTATGGATATCTTGAATTATCAAACTGACTGAATACAAATGTTAATATAAAACCATGTGATTCTTCATTTATGGTCATCCAGGCTACAAATCCCAGCATGCACTGAGATCTGAGGCTAATGTGTTGCAGAGGACAACTTGTCGGGCTCTTTTGAAAGCCAGTGTGCATGTCTGCAACTAAAATGCGGTTCACTCACAGGCAGCGACGTCCGGTGTTTGAACAGGAATCCTGACACGGTCTATTCTATAATCTTCAGAATAAAAACTAAACAAAAAGTTTCTGCTTCCTTTGGTGGCACATTTTCTGTGACCTCAGCAGTTTCCCCAGTATGTATGGAAACCCCGCTCGGTGCCTCATGATATACAGCTCACACATGCTCCAGGGTTCATGTCTCTGAGGGACTTCAGGGCACACAATAACAAGAGGAAAGAGAGCTGTGATCTTATAATAGGCATTGCAGACATTTTGACTCATCACAGCAGAACAAGCATACGAGTTACCGATAACCTCATAATGAGTCATTTTATTAATGACGCGTTTCTTTCATAGTTCTCAGAAAGAAATAGAGACTTCTAAAACATTTGAACCCACAGTGGAAACATCCCAGGCCGTCTATAAAACAATCGCATTGTATTATATCGACACAAATTCATCGTCCCTTTTCTGGCTTTCTTCGGCAGTTGTTTTCTCCTTTGTGAAAATGCCTCACCACAATGGTATTGCATTCCACAGCAACACCCGATGATTTCTCTAAATGTAGACATATTATTTAGGGTTTTATATGCTGGGGCCCTGGCTATAGTTAGTGGGTGTGCACACACTGACCTATAATAAAGTAAACACAGTCAACTGGGCTCCGGCCAGTGAACTAAAAGTGAAGCCGAGTCTCCTCACTGTTTCCCCTCTCTTAATTGCTTTATTTGAGGTTGCAGGTGAAAGAAAATACAATTCTGGGGAAAGAAACAACGAGAGAGTCACTCGAGCTGCATTTTAAAGTAACTCTCAGCTCCCACTGCTCCAATTCTCATCAGATTATTTGATCTGGGAGTGTGGCTGGTTATTTCCAGGGGTGTGGCGCCCGATCTTCCCCTCCTAAGTGATCAAGATGTTCTGTCTCGGTTATGTTACTCCTCTATTGTCCAGCAGACTTATTTACTCACAAACACAATCACTGTCATTCTGGGTGGCACGGTGCCTCGCTGTCCGCTTCCGAATGAAAGTTGCACGTAGGCGCAGATGAAGTCCATGTTTCAGACGTGTTGCACCTCTGATGGGTGTGGCTGGCTGCAGTCAAAGGTGTGCTTTGTTTATCCCACCTAGCAGTGATACCCGTGTAGTGACACAGCCTGCAGCACACTTGTGCATCCTTAACAACTGTTCACTTTTCAAGATTAGTTGTGCATCATCAGTCTGTTTTCTGTGAATATTCTTTGTTCCCATTTTGTGTCTATAAATTATTCCATTCATTTACTGACTGGCTCGAATCAGGCCTAAAAGCCATTTGGGATCAAAGCAGAGAATTGCCAATTGAAGCTGTACTTATTTACTAGTTTCTGCTCCATGTGACATTTTGAATAAAACATCCTTCATGGGGGAGAGTGACAAAGACGGAGCGGATGACAAGTCGAGTCATTCTGCGATCATTTCGGATGCGGAATCATGAATTATTTGGCGGCAAGATAACACTAATTTTGCATTAGATTTACGGCCCAGTGCACCTGCAGATTTTCACCTCCAACACACACACACGTATTCGTTGCCCTGCCCCTCTTGACACCCCGTTGTTTGTGTATCGTGAATGTAGGTCAGAAATTTGTGTACGCGTGTGTGTTTGCCTGCGTGTGTGTTTACTGTATGCAGTCGCAATGGACACACAGTGTGCTACAGAGGTCTCCTGACACAACTACAAATATGAACACACACACACACATACACACACACACACACACACACACACACGGTAGGTCAGTTTAATATTTCATTTGGCTGATGGACGGCGTCTGCTGCTCTGTGAGCCAAACATCGTTACAACACACTAAGTGACTTAACTCTAATTAGAGCTGAAAATCACATTAAAGCTGCTCTGATACAGGAAGTAACTCACCTTTTCCCATCACTTCTTTGGGAATGAAATGCACGGGTTCCTTATATCCACAGAACCGAGCACATAACTATCTAACTCGCTGAAAATAGTCAGGTTCTTTTTAATACACAGTAAACCGGTTGAACACAACAAAGAAATATCACAGCATGTGCATACTACCTTATTCTGCCATCATACAGTTAATATTAAGAACGTTATTATTATTGTATCTATCAAACGTTAGTTTACTTGCCTACATAATTCCTGTTTTGGTATTTGTTATACCCGTTTTCTGCATCCAAATCCTACAGTTGGTGCTTAATATTTATTCTCACAACACCAATAAATCCTTTTTTGTTCTAATATTTGGCAGCAACGCAACATAAAAATAAAACTGTAGCACTCCTGTCGGTGATTCTGCGCGAGCGCGCGTGTGTGTGCGTGTGTGTGTGTGTTTACATGTATAATTTATGAATGATGAGGGCGTAAACAGCTTCCTCTTTGGCAACATGCTTTTGCACTTTGAATGCATGTGTATAAGGTTGTGGTGTGAAGGGATTAACAACCTGTTTATTTGCATTGTGTATCTTTCTTGAACTGTCTGTTGTCTTTGTCTTTTTTTGGTTGGTTGGTTGATGCTATTAGCGCAAAGGTCAGAGGTCACCGTAATTACAATATATTGAGTTTGCGTCACCATTATTCTTCCAGTATTTTCATTCATGTTTCATTCGAGTTTATTTAGATGATGTTTAAATGGAACTTTCAGCTTTGCTCCAGAGGTGAAGTCCCGAACGTGTGTGCAGGAACTTTCTAGCACTTCTACATCACCGCTTTGACAACTAACATAAAACACTAACAGCCATTTTCTAAGTCGTTTTGCTCCTCTTTAACAAACACAAGTAGTTAGTAGAAGATTTCCTTCAAGGCAGGAGAATCAGCTGTGAAAAACAGAAGCAGAGAGCAATGCATGTTCCTGTGCAAATCCCAGTTAACTTAATCCTGTAATACATCCCAATTTGGGATCTGTCTAAGATCTGTCTAAGATCATTCCTGATTCCTATATTAAAGAGCTGTCCACAGTAAATACTGCAGCTACCACATAATCTCTCCATCCAAACCAAACTGTCTTGGCTTTGCTGCCATATTAACATGGTTATAAAACCTCACCCACCACCTCCTTCACCCTCCATGCCTTCCCCTGCACAGCACCAGGCTTCACCTATGGTGGGAGTCAGAGATGTCCTTGTTTTCTCCTCCCTCCATCTCTTCATCCCTCACTGTGTTTGTGCTGAACAGATGCCAGTGCTGGGTAAAGTCCTCTCCGGAGGGACTGCCAGCAGCATATTGGTTTATAATTAATGAAATTAGGGGCTGCTGTCTGCCGAGGAGGCTTCGGTCCCAGCGTAGGATAGACTGCTGCCTGCCAGGAAGACAGACGACTGGAGAGATCCGAGAGGACAGACAGAAAGAGACGGATAGGAGCTGGATCACTGACAATCTACTCCAAGGCCAGGGCGGTTTCCTGAACTATTCAGGATCTCATCAGTTTGTCCTCTTTCAGAAGTGGGATCTGGTCCAGTGGTGACAGCGGTGCTAGCCTAATGCTAGCCACTTCACTGCTGCAAAGGCCTCCGGAGGGAGAGAGGGAGATCCCCTTAACACACCAGCCAGCTGGCAGCACGTTAGCACTCAACCTCAAATGGATTAGTTAAATCCAAACCCACTGCATTTCTATAACAATCAGGGAGATGCAGACAAACTGTACGCATGCACAGTAGGAAACTTGATAGTGACCCCTCGGCAGCCAGAACGAGGTTGAACACGAGTGTGCAGTTTACATGTGCGGCCCATGTGCAGTCGGCACAATTACAGTTTCGAATTGTTGGGGTGTGGATCTCTGCAGGTATGTTGAAATAATGACCCGTGCAGATGTTCCATCCTCACTGGAAAAAAAACAAAAACAAAACATATTGATGAGAACATTTCATCCCGTCATACTGTATCCCTGAAGAAAGTCTGTAAAACTACAAGTGTTACCTTCAGGTTTTAAAACTAAAGCAGAACAACAAACTACAGTTGTACCAGAAGGAACACAGGAAAGCCCCGTGGACTGCTAGATTCAATTAAAAAGTCATGTTATACAAATGCAGATGCATATTAAATATGTATACTTGGATTAATAATTTGATACTTCTTGGATTAAATATTTAACATCGTTCGGCGCAAATTACATGACAATAATAAAGAACCCTGAGACCAACTGTAAAAAAAAGTGGCAACCTGAACACAGAAGATGTGACACAACTAATACTGATAAAAGGAGAGACTTTTTCACAGCAGATAACCAATAACATTAACGATGGCTTCATCGTATTCAAGTGTCCCAATGGAGGTCCGGGACCTCTTTGTTTGTTCTGCAGGATTAAAAGTGACAGAGATCTGGTCGTGAAACACACAATCAGGTTTTCATCACTTCAGACCACCTTACTTTAACGTGTATTTATCCCCTGGGAGGCTTACCCCGAACCTCAAAACATGTCTTCACCCTAAGATTTAATGATTTATGGTGTTGGGACCCCACAATGTGACCCTGTAAACACATTTATGTCCCTACACTCCTATCCGTGCCCACTAACCTTATTTCAGTCACTTTCAAACTCTCTTCCTCCTCTTAATTCAGTTAGAGCTGCTCAATCCAGCAGCTGCCGTGAAAGCTCTCCTGCTGCGCCCTGATGCAGCCGAAACCTTCAATCCACTTGAAGTGAGACTGCAGCCACATCGTGAGCTGAGCTCGCCTTTACCGTGCTTTTTAGCTCCACAATGTGAAGTTTCCATGAAATCTACTGTGTATTAATCAAAACCAATTAGACGTGACGTGTTGATTAGTGAGCTGTAGGTGTTATTTTGGTACCTGTGGACAGAGCCAGGCTTTGTTTTCAGTCTTTATGCTGAGCTAAGCTAACAAGCTGGGGGAATAAAGAGTATTTTCCAAAATCTTGAGTATATCTGAGTGTTTGAAATCTGAAATCAGGTTTAGTTGCGTGATTTTATTTCCTTTTACTCTCACTTTTTTAATCTGGAGGTTAGATTCCAACCTGTGGAGCTGCTATACTACAATTACTGAAAACTAGAGTCCCGGAGCGAGTATCCGTCACACCGAGGACAGAGACAGAGACAAAGAAACACATACGAGTTCTCTCGACATGCAGAAGATTAAGACTTCCCCTCTTTCCTGCAGTTTAGGTCAGAATGGACTTTCAGGCCTCATGCTGATAGATGCATGCTGCATCTTGTTTGTCTCAAAACTTCTCTGTTATGACATTTGTACTCCATCGCAGTATAAACAGGCAGTGTGGCTGGCTGGCAATGCTGAACCACTAATTGTTGTAATTGTTAGCAGTTGTTTTAGTTGCCTGGTCTGAATACTCTGTGTGGATTTCTGTATATGAACATGCTCAGGACTATTTGTGCATATTTATATAGTTTTATATGTTTCTTTGAACGTGGTATACACCTACACTATGTGTGCGTGCACTCGTGTGTGCGACTTCCTTTCTCTGTTGAACTCCCGGTTAGGATTCAAACACTGATTGGATAAAGGAGAAGTAGAAGGACAGGAAGGACAGGAAGGAAGGAAGGACAGGAAGGAAGGAAGGAAGGAAGGAAGGAAGGGTCACCACCACTAAACAATGGGGGGAATGGAACATTGTTTGTGAGAACATAAAGCTAGAGCTGTAGTTTTTGAGAAATATGCATATTAGCTTTCTTGCTGAGTCAGATGACAGGATACAAGCTGCAAACAGCTCTCAGCCTTCACCAGATAACGGTCACAAAACAGCGTCTCACAGTAAACTTGAGCATAAATCCAAACATACTTTGTTCTGTGTTGTGTGAGGGGAGGCGGGCAACAAAGCGTGCTGAGCTGTGGGCCCGTGGAGGCGCAGTGGAGGAACAGCCGGTGCTAATCCAACCCAACAACGGTTCAGCAGGCTGCAGTGGGAACCAGTGGAGGAAGGAAGGAGCGTGAAATCCCAGACACCTGGTGGCTCTTTCTGCACAAGAGTCTGCAGCTGGTGTCGAGAGCCCGCAGCCACCCGGCCAGCTGTGCTTCCTCCACGGCTCCAGTGGCTCACACTGAGGTCAGACTGATACATGTCTGTCTGCTTAAAGGGTTAAAGGACTCAGCTGTGGTCCAGTCAAGGCATCCTTCTACTTTACATGTCTATATACACGTTGCAGAAAGGATCTCTTCCATGATTATTGATTTTTATGTGTTTGGCGGACTTCAGTCGTAAATCAAGTACTGAAAACTGCTAGTTTGGTAAATTGCTAAATTAACCATTTAGTTTTGCCATTTAGCAAAAAGTAAGTTCAAGGTCATTTCCTCCATATAAAGTAAAGTACTCACCATACAACCTTTACAAAATGAAGGAATCAGTTCATGCATGGTAGATAAATTAGAAAAAGTGTAGTTACATACATTATAAAGAAGTGAATCTGCTCTTACGCAAGATAAATATTTAAAAAGGAAACAGGATAAAAGCAAAAGTAATCTCTTGACAGGAAATTATGTTTCAGTAATTAAAAATCCTTGTGTTGCACTGCTCATCACAGTTATGTAAAGTATAAATAAAGTTACTGTCCGATCATGCTACTCTGAGAATCCTCATGTTCTTGGACATTCACGTTAACAAAGCGTTGTGATATCTGGCGTAATTAAACCGACAGCACTACATGCTGCTGGCTCGCAATTTAGCCAATGTTACTGCAGATCTTTTAAGAAGTCATTTCCAATTTTAGAGTCCTTTAAACTATTCTAGAGGAAAGTAGCTGATTAGTATTGGTTGTTTTTTTTTTGGTTTTGAAAGTCCCCAAAGCTGGAAGAGGTGGATATGGTGTGAAATCCAGGGTGGTGAAGCGAGCTCACTGTGCAATGACACAATTATTTACAAAGCGTGAATTAAGCCACTGCTGCCTTACCTAACTACACGATGACTTAATCGATCATTGCTTTTGCTTTCAGGATGGTGCTGTGGTCAAAGCTCAGGGATGCACTAATGCTGCTGTACGTATTGATCAATAGACTGACCGCAACAAAAGGTTCAGCACTGAGCTGCATCTTTTACTTATTGCTGTTATACCAGAGTACGACAACTACATTATCATTTAGTAAACACAGTTTTGTGTATACTGGGATTAAAGTATATTCTGTCCCTCATCAGAGATCACTATAGAAGCTGAAATGAGGACATGTCCCCCTTCTCTTTTTCTTTTATGTTGTTTTATCTGTCCTGATTCAAACCACATCACACAAGATGATGTGCTGGAAGCAGGCGCGTCACAAAGCCCCTTTACTCAAATTGATATGTACAGAGTGCATATTCACCTTTCTTGTTCCGCACGATGAAACCTAAATGGTTCAATGAGTCACGAGCGGATTCCACATCATTCACTCTTAATAGAAGCAATAGGGGACCTTCCCCTGTGGGACTCCATGTGTTAAAAGATAAAGTACTTGGAACCTCAACTCTGACATATGTGGGTTAAATAGGTAGTAAACCAGCTCCGTGCTGATGTGCACAAACCCATTACTGTCAGCTTCTGAAGATTGCGGCCAACAGTGTCTTTTCGTCATGTCATTCAACATTTACGATATAGTCTCCGCGGCAGATAGAAGTACGATGGATTTGATTTCCAGGGAAACTGCAGATACGATGGATAGCTTCTCTCTGGAAATCGAGCTCAACAAAATGTTGATCAGCTGTAGAGAAACAAATATAGAAAACCACATACATCAATGAGCAACCCAAAAATAGGATCCTCATTCTTAAAGTTGTTCCAAAACAAAATGAGCACTCTAATTTAGCTTTCAACGTATTTGTTGGCAAGTTTTTATTTTTTTGTATTTACAACAAATGTTGCTTTTTACTGAAACGGAACATTAAATTATCAGATTCCAGACTTTTAGAAGTTAAAGCCCTATTAGTCTTAAATTGTTTTTCATTTTCCTCTTGAAGTGATTTGCTTTGAATGTCTGTTTGTGGGCGTAAAAATGTTACTGGCTCAATGTAACGCTATTTAGAGGCGCACATCAAAACCCGCTGGTCCGCCACTAATGCAGCAGAGCTGCCATAATTAAATGTTTGTTTTTGAAGGAGATGTGATGTGGTCGTATTCTGACTCGTTTCATCTTTGGGTGTTTTAGTGGAGTTTTCACCATCTGTGTGTGTGTGTGTGTGTATCGTGAACCAAAAATGTTTAGTTATACCATGTATAGTTGAAGATGATACGTGACACCCTGAACACATCTTAGCATGACACCCTACCAACACATTCAATGACACATTCTCAGGTGGAGTTTTCAATTTTTTTAAGGAGCAGAAACAAAATCTGTTTTGATGACTTTTCTTCTCTTGTTCAAAAACGACATTATCCCCATTCAACTTATCATGGGGTCAAACCAGAAGGTTACCCGCTGTATGCAACGAGGTTTTAGTTTATTTCAAATCTATTGACTTATCTGTACGAGTAAAATGTTTCAGACATGTCAGATTTCTTATTTGTCCTCAAGGATTTTTAAAATGCTTAGCTTTGCCCTTTCTGTTCACACATAACTTTGCCTCATGCCTCACTGTGCTCACTGTGTTTGTTGCACGTATGCAACACACAGAAGTCCACAGAAGTCTCCAAATCATCACACACACACACACACACACACACACACACACACACACACACACACAGAGCCACGTGTTGGCTTCACTGATTACCGTGTGTTGCGGTCAATGGTGTGTGAAATGTGGCCGCTGTGAGTATTAGCCTGTTTATCAGAGTGTGTATTAACATGCTGCAGTGCAGCAGGCTGAGGGGGCACAGTGTGTGTGTGTGTGTGTGTATGTGTGTGTGTGTGTGTGAGCGTGCTAGTAGGGGATCACAGGTGTGTTTGCAAGCTCCACAGAGAGCCTCCTTCCTTCTATAACCCCTACTCCCCCCACCTCGAGCATCCTGGGTAATATCAGCCCACTGAGCACCTGCGTCCCCGTCCCACAGCACTCAGACAGACACACACTCACACACCTCTAATGGCCCCGTATCAGCCTGCCATACGGCTCTAATAGCCAGCTGTGTGAGCAGAAAGCCGGTGGACCGTGCTGACACTCACTGATGCAGTTGTAAAATTAAATGCGAGTTAACTGTGATCTCCAATTAGTTTTCATCGCACTTCAAACCAACAATGAACACAGGAAAAAAATCCATAAAACACACGTACCCAAATTAGATTTGACACTTTAGCTTCAATTTTTGTTAAACTTTTCCACAGATTTTTCCATGACTGAGTTGTCTGCTTCTTACTCTAATGAAACGAGGACTGTGAGAAACAAACAGGTAAATAAAGAGATACGTTATGATTTGGGTTGACTTTTTTTTTACCTTGTTGTCACTCACCCGCTGCATCTTGCTCTCCTTTGCTACCTTCCCTTGTTTGGTTGTCAGACTCGCCCTGATTAGTTTCAGCTGTCCCTTGTGGTCTTCCTCTCCCTCCTGTATTGGTTCTCTTCTTCTCTTTTGTTTTTTTCATGCTAATTACGTTGTGTTCCTGTCAGTTATTCATTGCTTTAGTGTCTTCTCTGGGATTTTGCATTTTTAGTTCTTTTTGGATTCAGCCGCAGCGGATTCACTTTGTTATTGGATTACCAGCTTTTTGTTTGCATGACACCTCCTGCTTCTTCCTCGTTACAATATACAGGTCTTCCTCAAAATCCCCAAAGTGTGTGACAACAGGGCCACTGGGAGAAGTCATTTGTAGTCATTTAGCTGGTCTATAAAACAGCAGACATTTTACACATAAAAATGACCTAATACACACGCCTTCAGTGTACAGATGCTTACCGCAGAGTTGCATCTCAATTCTTTTTCCACAGAACATCACCAAGAGTTCCCTGAAAGCCAAACATGTAACAGCTGAGAGGTTGACAGATGGAGATATGAACAAGAACCTTTCGCACACAGCGTTGGCTCAATTAATTCAAATTGTTATCAGGTGTTCTGGCACATAAAGAAGACGTGAAGCTGCACAGTCAGCAGGACTCATAAATTAATCTGTTTCTAATGATTCCCAGAGCCAATAACTGCACTGATATCTGCACACTTAGCAGCAGATAGGTAGTGTGTAACAGATACGAGTTATAATTTGATTGATTACATATTTATCAAAAACTGGAAACACAGAACTACAATTGATTGTAATACTGTTCTCAAATCCTGAATTTTACACATAGTTAAACAAAACTACGCTATTATGTGCTTCATCAGCTTCATCTTCCTCCTAACAGCAGCTCTGAAGGATCGTCCACTCGTATAGTTTCACTAAACATTTGCTTCTTCCAGCCCAGACAGCGTTTCTTCTTTTGTGTCTGATACTTTATTCCACAGTGATCAGGAGTTTAAATACGTGTTGTAAAGGAGATTTAAAGAGACTCTGTGCCCCCCTCCCATCTAATTGCATTGTACACTTTATATTTTGCCGTTTACAGCCACTGCTGTTACATTCATATGTCTGTGGTTAGGTTGTTAAGGACTGTGCATTTTGCATTTGCATTTGACAGCTGTTCTTTTTATAATGTTTGTGGTTCCAGTCGTGGTATGCGAGAGCTTCGGATCAGCAGTGGAATGACAACTGTTTTGTTGCCAACTTTTGCATGATTTTCCTTTTAAAAATGCAAATTTTTCTATTATCTCGCTCAAAGGTTCCCAAACTTTTCAAATCCTGCACCAAACCAAATATCCCAAGTACCACTTTTCACATAGAGGATTTTGCAACTGTGCACCTGTGCAACTTTTAGAAGTTTTTACGAGGCAAAGAGGGCAAACGTCCCACACAGAGAATACTTTGGAAAACTTTTATCAGATTTTCATGTCCTGCCCACAACAGAAAGAATAAAGATTAAACGGCAAAGTGGAACAAATTAGAAAGTTTGTGCGCTCCATCCAGGAGAGAGATGAAATAAATGCACATGATTTGTTTGTCATTCCCTCTTCCTTTGTGGCACAAATTACACAACACAGTGTTAAGTGACAGTGGTTGCATCCTGGATATAAAGACAGAGTCCCTTTTGCAGGTGGATTGTCATCATTTACATCATAATGTACATATAAAATGTCCTCTAAAAACTGTTTTAAATGTGCATTGTCCTTTTAGTCTCTTTTAGAAATAGTAAAATAAAAGTTCATACTTTAAAAAGTGTTTTACACTGCTCAAACTTTTCTCGTCCTGTTTTTAGTCACATTTACGTAGATATTTGTTGTCATAGCAAAGAAAATAATAATAAAAGTATAATTACAACAATGATACTTAGAATGTCAGTAAATATAAAGCTAATAAATATGAATGGAAGGTCGTGTGGAAATGTTTAGTTGAGTGACAATTTCACATACAGATCAGTCTTTGCAGGGACCTCCTGAAGCATCATGGGAAGAACACCGAGATAACAAATGAAATATTAAAAGAAAAATAACCTGGGCTTCAGCTTGGACAGACGTTCTCGTTTTATTTCCTGCATGTCTGTGATTTTAAAAGGTGAATGTCTCATGAGCTGATGATGTCAGTGCTGTTTATCCTTGGCCCAGAGTATAACGTCATCTCACCTGAACAAGAAGGCAAATGAGTGTTTCCACCTCTGACAAGAAATATCCTTTCTGATTGGCATGGGAGGATTACATGGGGGAGGGGGGGAAACATGCATTTATAATAACTGTAAAAGCACCATTTTTGTCAGAATACTGCATAGCTACAGCAATAAAAAGCTCCCATGTTGCATTATTGCATTTTAAAATGAGGAAAGCACATTTGGACAGCAAATAAGATTTTGCTTCGTGTGTCTTCTAGATTTTGATGGGCGTATCCCACTTCAAAGAAGTAGGTACCCAACTCAAAGAATTGGTGAATTGGTGTCCTGTGGTGATCTAATGCAGTTTGTAATGATTTTGAATCGACCCCAGAACCACAGCAAGGTCAAGAACTGAACAATTTAGTCTGAAACATGATATTTCTACAATTGGTATTGAATATGGTGACAAATACTGTCTTCAGGCAGAATCAAACAAAAACAAATACTGGTTAGATCTGAAGGTAGAGGTGAAACCTTCAGATCTTTTTTCAGTCAAGCCACACATAAATATTTCTCCACAGATGTTCAGATATTAACGAGCTCTGATCATCAGCTCTGGTAAAGGTGATGACGACAATAATGAAAATGTGTGTGTTTATTCACAGGTTGTCTGTGAGTGGTCTTCACAGTTTGTTGGTGTCCTCTGCTGTTATCTCTGTTGCTCTGCAGAGTGAGGGCTGTCCACACTGCTGTATGGGGACAGAGAGGACGTCGCAGGCCCTGAGGCTTTCCCATCATCCCCTTCTTCCTTCTCCACCTCCATTTCCACGTCTCTCTCTTCTCCTCCGTCTCCTCCTTCTGTTCTGAACACCTCCACTGATCCTCTCCCGTCCTCACTGGACTCCTCAGATGCAGAGAGACCCTCCTCCCCTCTGCTCTCCATTGTGCAGACGCCTCCCTCACTGGGACTCAAGCTCTCGCGGTCGTCCTCCCCGGGGACGGACTCTCTGGCCTGGCTGTGGTGCTTCACGTTGTAGCGCTGGTTCTGGAAGAACTTGACGATGGTGTGTTTGGGCAGGTCCAGCTGTGCTGACAGGGTGTGGATGGCCTCCTGGTCGGGGTAGAGTCCAACGTCCCCAATGAAGCTCTGCAGGATTCCCAGGGCCTCCAGGGAAATCCGAGTCCGTGATCGGGCCTTCTTTGTTCCGCCACCTCCGAGGCCGGGGCTCATCCCACGCTGAGGCCCGTTCTCTGAACACTGCAACATGGGCAGGGTGATGGGCTGGGGATCCTCATGAATCGGGGATGGAGATGTCAGAGGTGGTAGCGGCTGTCTGTGGAGGGTCTGTTCAGAAAATAAAACATTTATATAATTTTAGCATTTTATAAAAGCGTGTAAAAGTTCATTCAAGACCTGGAAGGAGATAAAAAAAACAAAAAACAAGCTCAACTACCTTTAACACAAATCTCAGGGTCTTTGCTGGTGTGTGTCTGAGGTTACCCCCCCCCCAAGTGCAAACACTGGTTTACACGAGCCAGATTCCAGACAGTTCAACTGAGCCACCTCCATTCAAAGCTGAAAGATCTGCTCATAAGTGGACCTTAACTTGTCATCAAAGAACATGTACTACAAGCGGAAGTGTGATTGACCGGCTTCCATCAGCCGCCGACATGCACGCTAAACTCCCAAATTCATCACACAAACAACCGCACGACTTGAGCTTATTAACAGGGTGGGGTGGCCTGCACACCCAAACACAGGAATCCAACACCATAAATCTGTGGTCCATCAAAATTAAAGGACCTAAATAAAGATAATGGCAATTCCTTTTTCTCTGCTTCAATAATTACAGGCTATGTTCTGAATAATATTGAGGTTAGGGCCAGACTGGAGAGCATTTTGGTTTTGGGGAGAGGGTGGGATGGAGGAGTGTTTAGCAGGAAATGTGTGGGCTGGTCATTTACCACTTCTATTTTCAATGACTTATGGGACACAAACATGACAAAGAGGAGGGCTGCTGAGAGCAGCAGGTGGTGGGATCAGACAGACGGAGAGAGACGGAGGAAACTTTTCTGCACTCACATGCTGCTTTTTCCATTTTCTCACTCGTAAAAACACTTTGATTTGTGTCTTTTGTGTGCAGATGGCTGCACTGTGGTTCAGAGTGGTTGTGTTTTAAAAAAAATGAATCCATTCTTTACCGCTGTAGTGAACCACAAAACAAACGAGTACCCCTGGCTACCGGCTGCGTGTTTGTTACCGGCTGCGTGTTTGTTACCGGCTGCGTGTTTGTTACCTGCTGGTCCGGGATGTGCAGGACGGTGTGGAGCCGTTCACTGTGCTGCTGCCTCGACTCTTCTTCGTAGATCTGGTCCCGCTCGGCCTGAGGTAACGACAGGAACCTTCTGATGGTGCACAGGTTCTCCCACAGCGTGCGGTTCTCCGGGCTCGGGCTCTCCTTCCACCTCAGCAGCTCACACAGCCAGCCCTGGAGTACGCACGGACGAAGACAGTTTATTACCCGAGTTCCAGCATCTACATCCTACTGAAATCAATAAATTACATGTAGGAGGAAGTAAAGCACGCTAATTCACTCGCTTCTTTCATTTCATTAGTTTGCAACAGTTTTGGCCACCAGTGTTACAGCATGGTAGCATAGATGATGATACAGCTTTGGTATAGACTTGTAAATGTATGTGAGCACGGCATTATAGAGGTACATACTGTTAGCTATAGAAACAGGAAGGTTTAATAGTTTCCTTAAAGAGAAAAGAGTTTAAGATGAAACTCGTTTCATGATTTAAGGCTTCATTTTATTACATTTCTGATGAGGACTTCTGAGCAAATGATTAAAAACATCAGGAAATATAGTGTACTATGTCTTGTACTCTAATTTTTAAAACAAACCCACAATTTATTGATATGTTATCTTTGAGCACAACACAGTGAAAGTTATTCCCTGAGAGGTGAAAGAAAAAACAAGAAAAATGGGAGAAGAGCAGTGAGTGTCTGCGAGTGTGTGTCTGTGTGAAGATTGCATTATCTCTGCTAGGCTGACCTGGGATCTGCAACCAGCTGTTGTTTATACACAGCCTTCAGCCTGGAAATTAATGGTAATAATGTGATCATCCCTCCGTCTACTTGTCTGTCTTCTCTGTCCTCATCCTTTTTCCTTTATTATGTCAGACTTTTCTCTCCGTGTCTCTCTCACGTTCCTCTCTGACTCTGTCTGGAAACAGTTTCAACATCTTCTGACTTCTTTATACAGACTCAATGCAACCGACTAACTTTAAAACCGTCTCGCCCTCTCTCCGTGTCCCCCTCGCTCTCCCTTTGATCTCGCCCTCGATCACCCGCATTGTTTATCGTAGGATGGAGCCACGATGGCATGCCGCAGCGGGTAATCAGATACCCAACACGCCACACACACACACACACACACACACACACACACAGTCACACAGTCACACACACACAGTCACACACTTCCCCGCTACTCAGCTCCTTCAAACATTATCGACTCAGCTAAAAAAATAGTGTAAGTGTGTACAACGATTGTTTAGCATTGGGTTAATGTGTCATTCAAAAAGTCGTTTTGAGTTATTTCACTGATAACCCAAATGAGTTATCAGTTCTGAATTTTTGTGCTCATGTTAAAACATTTGTATATCAAACATGCATCTAAATACAAGTTCAGGCTTGAGTGTTGTTTTGCAGCTCGGTGGACGTCTAGGCAACAGTATCAACAGAGCTGTGAGGACAGTTCGGGACTGACCTGACTCTTGTTGGCAGCCACCTTAGCGAACAGAGCCTGGGAGACCTTCGCCCTCTTCATCTCCTGCTGGATCTCCTCATACATCCCCGACGTGATGTTCACCAGCGAGTCGAGCTTCAGCTGCAGCTCAGGACCAGACATGCTGCATTTTGTCTGCACAAAGCGAGACGCACAAGTAGATCGCAATGAGGCTTTCTAGGTTTCCATAAAGGTCTGTGCAGTCTGTGAATGTGTGTGTACCTGTGTGTGTACCTGTGTGTGTACCTGCATGTGCACCCCTGTGTGTCTGTGTGTGTTGGAGCTGGAGCTGGAGATGTGGTTGGTGGAGTGGTTGTGGTTGGTACTGGTGCTCCTCTCTCTCTCCTCCTGGTAGATGCGGTCTCGCTCGCCCTCTGGCAGATTGAGGAAGTTTTGCATGGCCTTCAGGTTGACCAGCAGCGACTGAGAGGCCGAGCGAGGGTCCTCCTCCTTACGAAGGATCTCTGACAGCAGACCCTGCAGGACGCACGGGCATAAAGTTACTTATCGAGACATTCATCTTATCTAATAGTCTCTAGATGTCCATTATGAGTCAGTTCACCTGCGTGCGGTTAAAAGCCACTCGGGCAAACACGGCCTGGGAAACGCTGGCCCTCTTCAGTTCGTTCCTGACTTGTTGGTAGATGTCGGGGGACACGTCGACCCCTGAGCAGCTGAGGCCGGGCTCCGTCGCGGCCCCGGGGACCTTACAGGTCCGTGAGATGGGGGGATGGTTGAGGAACTGCTGGTTGACTCCCTGCGGGTGCTGATGGGCGAGTAGGCGGTTGACGGCCAGCTGCTGGTTGATGAGGTGGGCCATGGCGAGCTGCTGGCGTACGAGCTGAGGGGAGAGCTGGGGAGACAGGAGTCCGCCGTGGCCCAGGAGGGGCGGAGCCTGTGGACGCAGTGGAGGACTGGGGTGGCTCTGGCCGACAGAGTGAGGCAGACCGTGAGGCTGGGCGGGAGCCTCCCCGAGGCCACTCTTGATGGGAAGAGCTCCAGGGCCGCCCAGGGTGCCCAGATGCGTCGGAGAGGGTAAGAGGGAGGGAGGGCGATGGGTGATGATGCTGAGGTCCAAATCCCTCTCCACTGTCACACACAGGTTTGGGTCAATATATTTAGAAGCATCTTTCATTAATTACAATCAAACTTCCTTAAACTGCCGGTGTTGAGTTGAACGTACAGTCATTACAAGTTGATTTGCTTAAAAATTACACCATATAAACACAATTTAAGTGACATTTTGAACATTCAACAGCTACAAGCCACCGCTCAGAGTCTTGTGAGATTTTTTTGCAGACGTCATACTTGTAGTGGAAAAATGAGCAGTTTCCTGTCAGCAACACCCAAATTGCCAATTTATTTTCCATCCATTTGGTCACTGAAACCCAAATTCTCCAACATGTTCACCACAAGGTACATCATCGTACTGACAAACATACCTTTTATATCCGATTTCTCCTGAGATGTCCACATCTTGTCAATGTATTCACCTGAAAGGAAAACAACAGTAAGTCTGTCAGTTAAATACCCGTCTGCTTTGTGCATACATATTCTTTCAACAGTATTATATCTCGTCCATTAATCCTTAATTTAAATCAGGTATTATTTCACTTTCCAAATCTCACAGCATCCGACGTGAGTAAAAATCGAATTGCTCGAATAATATTGAAGCTTCTACAGTAATTAAAATGTACCCTAAAAATCCCAGACGGTCTTCAGAGGAGCTTCAGAGTGGAGCTCCAGGCGACCTTTTCATGGAGGACTCTTCACCGTGTTGTGATCTTTTAGGAGAAGGAAACCACAGCTCTCTTTGCACGGGACCGAAGTCACATTTTCACTTCATGTCTCCGCATTCCCCAGATAAGATTTTTAAAGAAGTGAGGAATGTTTCCTCTTTATCGCGGCACCGAAACGCCGTCTTTTCTGCTCTCCTAGATTTTAACGGCCTCTCCGCTCGTCTCCGCAGAAATCTGCTTCTTGTTATGCTTCTACTGGGTTTGGTTGGGAGTCACATTTTCGGTTATTAGGGGATACAAGTTGGAGTGAGGTTTGGCAGGGCATCAGATTTTTACCTTCCCAGTGTGTGTGTGTGTGTGTGTGTGTGTGTGATTGTGTGTGTGTGTGTGTGTGTGTGATTGTGTGTGTGTGTGTGGAGTAAATGTAAGAAGAGCTCTTATTCCCGGGTTTTGCTGCTGTGTGTGTGTTTGTGTGTGTGTGTTGGGGGGGTGACTGCTGTTTTCCATTAGGAGTTAAGAGCATTTAGTTTTGTCATGTGTATTAAGGGTGACATTAATGTGAACCATGTGTGACAGTTCCTTCCTACCGAGCGCTGTCAGTGACAGACGTCTCATGCAGCAGATTAGACACATGAAGGCTGACACACGTGCTCACACTCAGACAGGGGGTGGACAGAAGAATGGAAAGGCGTCATTAAAAAGCGCCGCGGTGGAGGCAGGTGAGTCGTATTAGCCGGAGGTGAGTGTCAGTCTGACAGTCTTCACCTTTATGAGTTTTCACAGCAACATAAGGCAAATAAAGTATAAACAGCTGAGCGGTTGGTGGGTGAGGTGCAGCCGAGTCGGTCGCAGCAACTGTAAAAGTTTTTAACAAGGCAGGAGAGGGACACTTAACTGGGGGGTGACTGAGCACCACAGGCTGAAAAAAAACCCACACAAGATGCTCACAGATTACTGTGGAAAATAATGCATTTGTGAATAATGACTTTTCAGCCACTGTTTTCTCTTCTGATTTGCTCATGTGAATCTTGAGCATTAGAGGAGTCCTTTATATTCTTGATGTTTTCCGCAGACTTTTTCGCTGTCCTTGTAAGAAATACGTACGTGGAACTGACAGCATCAACAACATGTCTGTTCCAACAATTAACAACAGTCTGTCAGTAAAGTCATTTAAGGTCTGTTTATCCCGTCAGCTTCACATCCTCAGTTTGATTTGGTAAGAAAAGCAGAGAATCTAACAGCTAACGCTTCTCTAAACTCTCTCAAATCCGTCTTTGATGGACTTAATAAAGTAAATAAGACTCACCTGTGATTTGATAGTTTAATATTTATTATTACAAATACTTTTGTAACGAATATTGAAACCATGGCTCCAACTAAACACAATGTTAGGGGATTTATTAGAATTTACGACAGCAATACCAATATTTGCTGTCTTTAATAAGAGATAATTGGTGACAAATTTTCTTCCTGCTTTAACCAAAAATGATTAAAGCTCATTTAGCTCGAAAATTATCGGCATTATCTCATGAATCAGATTAAAGTGAGAGCTGCTTCTCACTGTCACTCAAGCAGGACTTTCAACGTCATAATTTGTGTAAGAGCTCAGCCTGCAGCCAATTACCAACACGGTGGTCTGATTAAAGGTTGCCTGCTGCTGTCTCCAACAGCCAGCAAATATCTGCAACTCTGTCTCATAATCAGAAAAATACTGACTTGTTTCTCACTGAGCAGCTTCACTTTAATGCTTTATGGTGTCAGTGCCATCCTCAACGGAAAGTTCTGGACACCAAACTGATTTAATTAGTGAAATACACCCGACATCTGGTTCTGAGAATATAACTGAGCTGAACTGTGCTGCTCGATAATGTGAGTGGAGGGTTCGGGAGTTACCTTTGATGCGTTTGTACCTCTTGTACCAGCGTCCAAACTCCTGGCACTTAGAGGTGGAGACGTTGGCGTAGTAGGAACTGTTCACGATCGCTGAGATCATACTCTAATCAAACAGAGAGACAGTTTGACATATTAAAAAAAGCAAAGACCAACACTAATACATATTACATCATTCATATTGATATTCTTTGGAGGACGATTAGGACCACATGACCAAAAATTGAGTAAAAAATTAGCTGAAACTTGAAACCTGTCTTTCAAACAATCTGACCAGAAGTCTTTGTCCTGGGAGTGGCAGCGTCTTGAGACCGAGTGATGAGTTTCTGTTACAGAAACGAAGAAATCTCAACAGCCGACTAAATCACCGCTGATTTATTAAAGCTCATCACGCTCCCACCCTTTCCTAATATGCACTGTGGCTCCTTGTGTGGAGCAGGAGATGCACAGACTCCAGTGAAAGCTCTGCATGGGAAACGCTGGGGATTAAAACTCACATGAGTCAGGCTGCAAATGCACACCACCTACACACTTCCCCTAATCACTAATTACATCATGACTAAGTCGTGTGTATAAATCACAAGTCAAAATGACACACTCTCGAGTCTAATGACTGCAGGGTGTGTGTGAGCAGGATAATTGAGGTGTGCGTGTTTGCATCCTTTCCCATGGGATGGTATCAATATTTGTCTCTGTGTGTGTGTGTGTGTGTGTGTGTGTGTGTGTGTGTGTGTGTGTGTGTGTGAGAGCGAGTCAGATTACACACTGCGCTAAGTGTGTGGTGAGCTGATGATGAAACCATGTGTTTAGAGAAAATACTTAGCAGCATCTCGGCTATCTGTGAGTTTGTATGAGTGTGTGTGACAGAAACAGAATCAAACCGAGAAAAACATTTCAAATCACTTTCTTTTAAAATGCACAAATAAAAATCAGATTCAGTTCATCAGGAGACTTTATCTGAAAAAATGATTTTGATGAGTGATTTTTTTTGACACGTGGAGGAAAAATGTGCTGATTATGTCTTAAAAAAGCTCATGTGGCGCTTTGGGGTTTTGTAAAGACTAAAAGAAACATCAAATAAAAGGAATATCTAATTAGCATTTTTCATATCCCTTGGCATTTAATTCCCCCAAAACAATCAGCAGATACTTCAGAGTTGCAGCAAGAGGTGCACTCTCAGTGAGGCAGCTTCATCATCCTCTTCCTCAAGTGGAAACGTGTAGGCACATGACCTCTGATGAACCTGCTCTCTTCATGGACAAGATCTCTCAATGATTTTACGTTTTTAGCAGGTACCTGGGAGAGCGGACACTCCTTGGCCAGAGCGCTCTGGTTGGTCTCTCTGAGCAGCTCTTTGAGGGCGTTTCTCACGGTGGCGTGGGTCCACTGCTCCGACGGCAGCTCCTCCAGTCGGGCAAAGCTACAAGGAAACGACACCAATTTTCACTGTCATACTCCTCCACAAGTACAGCTGACAGCAAAAATCTCAACCGACTAAGAATCTGCTTTAATAATTCAGACACACTTTTAATTAAAAGGAGCACCGAGTCACCATCAAACAAAGCTATGAAATGATCTTCAGTTAGTTTATTGAAGGCTTCTAACTGAACAGCTCAAGTCATTTCTAACAGACACGCAGCTGACCTGTGCAGCAGGATGCGCAGCGTGACCATGTGGTAAACATCCAGCAGCATGTCGGCCACCGTTGCCTCGGGAGCATCTGTTAGGTAATGGATGGGCATCGGCTTCCACCGGCCCACTTTAATGATGCCTGGAAAAAACACACACACACACACACACACACACACACACACACACACACACACACACACACACACACACACACACACACACACACACACACAAGTAAAGGTTACTTTTGTACTGTTCTCATGTTCCTATATTTTCTAATCAATATAAACCTGTATGTGCTTTTTGACCTGTTAAACTCTGCCCATCACCCTGGGCTGAACATTCCCCAGGCCTTCGTACGACCGTGACTGGAAGTGCAAATCTAAACAGGCCTAATCACATTAGGATCTTCTAAATCAAACACAGACCCCATCCAGCCTTGGCCTGCCAGCCTCAGTTGTGTGTGTGCGTCTTGGTTGCATGAGGCTGGTGGTGATAGGGGCAAAAGAACAAAGGCGGTTCTCTTTGGACTCCGCAGTTGATTAACCAGAGGAGAAATGTAAAATCAGCTTTAAAGACTGAAGCAGGCCGCGAATGCGAGCCGTGTTTTGATGTTGATGTACTGAATAAACACGGTGAGGTCATCATTCTTCTGTCTGACAGCAGAATACTTCTTCTGCCTCCTGCAACTAAGTGGTTTAGAAATTAATGTTAATACTTTTACATGTCATCAGCTGGTTACTGGTATAATTTTTTGAATAAGGTAAATTAAATGAATTATTTTAGGCTTTTGTTTGAGCTCATTTGACCAACAAACCTTCAGCCAAGAGCCAAAATAATCTATTAGCATCTGTCGACATGTCGGCCACTAAATAGGATTTTTGCAGCATAAAAATGCCAAATAATTGTTTGAGGTACTCGCTCACAGTTGCACGTCACTCTCATTGTGCTCCCTCATCACAGCTTCCCAAACATGCAAACCAATCAGAGCTTTGTGGGAGGGATCAGACTCTGACATTATTGCCACGCCAGCAAAAGAAGGGCAGCAACGAAAATGACAACAAACATGGATGAAACAGAAATCAGCAAACATAAACAAGATGTCAGACTGAATAATGAGGTGAAACAAAAAGGAAATTCAGTCTCATTATGAAGCTACTCACCACAGAAACATGGCAGAAATGTATTAAGACAAAGTTTTTCTCCGAGATCAGCTAACAAACTTTTCCCTCTGTCTCCTACCGTGCTTTGGAAGAACCTGCCCGTCAGAGTTACAGGAAGCTAAAGCATGCAACTACTGATGGGACCTCAGTTGCGAAGTTTTTTCAACAGTTGTGAGGGATTTGAAGGTGCTGTAAAAACTCATGAAGTATATTTAAAAAATGTTGGTTTCAATATAATTCCTCTTAATTGTTCTTAAAACTATTAAAGGTTTGCGAGCCTTACAAAACAGTAAATGCTTATTTTGAAGACAGTAATATCAGTGAATGCTTCCAAAACCTTAAGTGGCATAAAAATACATTTAGTTTGATTATTTTGCTCAGCAGTTCACCTAAGCCCATGTTAAAACCAAACAAGTAACCAGACAGTAAAAATAAGAAATAGCCGCTTTTTAATTAGCCATAATGTGCAAGTTAAAGAAAAATCTCTGTGCCACTCAGTCAAGAGTTTAAAAATACTTATCCACTCAAAGTTATGCAAGACGCAATTCCATCGCAGAAGAAAATAGAAGAGACTCTGTGTAATTTTGGTTGTGACCACACTGAGGGGAAAAAAATGCATGACTCCAGCCAAAAATTATTTATTTGAAAAGAAAAGGCTATTTTCCCAGAACAAAACCTAGCTATTTGGGAGAGGCGAGGGGGGTCGCAGGGCGTCGGCCACTTGGTTAGAGTGCCCTGTGTTTACGGGACACACCAGGAATGTCAAACTGCCCGACTCGGTGTGTGTGTGTGTGTGTGTGTGTGTGTGTGTGTGTGTGTGTGTGTGTGTGTGTGTGTGTGTAGGCTGTTGTTTCACGGTTGACTGGATGTTATATGCCCTCCTGTTTTGATCTCACAGTGATGAGAAGAAAAGCTTGAGTGCAGGTCTAAGATGTTCAGATATGAACTTATTGTTCGGTTTAACCTTCATGCTGCCAACTCGGGAGGACTGAATCATACGAGGAGATATGAGTCAGCGAAAACACGGATTTATCTTTAAAAATACCTTCTTGGTAAATACTTTTTCTGAGATTGCCTAAAGTTTTGAGCACTCATCGTGTGGCAGACCACACCCATCTGGAAACCAGTGATACTCTATTGAGCTGCTGCTGGAAATCATTAATTACTCATCAATTACTAAACAAAGTGGTAAGAGAGACTGAATCAAGAGATGTTTTCCATTAGCGTGTAAGAATGGAAAAGTTTAGATAACTGCTTGTTTCAGATGAGATTTGAAGAGGCGAAGAGGCTGAGAAAATTCTCGTCAACAAATGTTTCATATGACCTTTAGAAAAGCAAGTGACATCACAGAGGCTTGGACTTCCTGCTCCCATTTGGTGCCAAAAAAACACAAGTTTTGTAAAAGTGGAGGAAACCCGGGTGGAGTAAGGGAGGAAGTTGAAACCACCCCAAGTAAACGTGCCTCAAAACACATCTTATAGGAGCAATGATTCTCAAGGTCGCGACGAAGCTGTATTAAAAGTTGTGTATCCAGATGACCAAAGGACTGCAGTTTGATCACATGCTTCTGTGGGATTTCTCATATATGTTCGTACTAAAGACGCTCGCATTGAATTGACACAACAAATGTTTACCTTCACAGTCCCATCCACTCACTACTTACCACGCGCCTGTACAGCTGAGCTGTGGGAGTATCCGAGAGCAGCCAGCGCCGTCTCTACCAGCTGTGTGAAGAGGACGTCCTTCCGAACCAACACGAACTCGGCGTGGCGGTTGCCGCGGCCCTCGAAGTCGCCGGCCCTCCCCACGTCTGCGTGCTCCACCACACAGTACACCGGGATCATCAGCCCTGGCAGGACCAGACAGAGAGGGAGACAGTTTCAGCCTCTCGCGTACACGTTCAGATCATGTAGCTCTGATCATACCAGAGTCAGCAGCACCTGGAAGCTGCTTATTGTTCTCTCATGTCCACGTTGTCCAGTTTTTCCCGCTCCTTTTCTGAAGGTTTTGAATATCCAGATCTCATAAGTGACCCCCGATCTGGGGGTGAAATAATACGTGTGGGATTCCTGTTTACTATTTTAGCAACTGTTAAGGTGCCTGGTCTTTTTTTTTTTTTTTTTGGCAATGAGGAGATCCATAATGTGCACAAATCTGGCAGAGAAGAACTCTTTTAGAGGATTTCTGAGCTTCTTTTTTGTCAGCCATGTTTCGGTGCTGTAAACAGAACAAAAGTGAAAGGACTTCCTCCTGAAACGAAGTCTGACAGCAACATGTTTCAGCACATTTCTGTGTGCTCAGGACGTCGTGCGTCAGCGTTGCAGCAGCAAAGCTGCTTGGTGGTCTCATAGTATGACTCTGGTTAAACTGGCCAGCTGCCAGTGTGCATGTAAGTCAGTGTAAGATTGAACAACTGTATTTGTGTTTGAACCACATATTAAAAGCCACAAGGGATAAGACTTGTTTCCAGAACCGCCATTAAAGTGCTGCATCTCGCACTCACGAGCGGTGCCACGACTCCAGCGGTGAAGCTGGTTCCTACATTGGTCTGGAGTGTTAGTGTTATTGGGCGAGTGCTGGGAGCTCCTCGGAGCCTGGAACTATTCACACCCATCCAGTCCACTGCTCGGTCCCACAGGACCTGCTAATTAACGAGCTATCAATCCTGCTCCTGACGAGTCAGTGACGGATCAGCCGGAGCCAAACCGCAGCAGCATCAGGCACGCTATCGGCCAATAACCCAACCACCCAGTGGAAGGGCGGAGGGAGGCGGCGCAGCAGAATGTCTGGGTGTGTGTGTGTGTGTGTGTGTGTGTGTGTGTGTGTACTGTTACAATGTTTGTGTGATGATGCATGATGATGTTTTCAACTGCATGAGAGAATAATGGGCATCTGTGCGTGAGTGTTTGCTGTGTATTTTTGAGTGTGCATGCTGCTTTGTAATATTAACTGTTGTGAGTGTGTGTGTGTGTGTGTGTGTGTGTGTGTGTGTGTGTGTGTGGCGACCTCACCCAGAGACGGCAGGCACCATTGTCATCCACATGTCCCTGGCAGACTGTAAGATGGTGCCCTGCGCTAACGCTTTAGTATCTATCACGGGTCTTTATGCTACTAAAAGCTGCCATTAGAGCCCATTTTGTGGCAACAGAGCGCTCTGTAAAGTCTTTACTGCACAGAAGGAGATCATTGGCTCCTAAAATAGTCCGTACAGAGTATCATCTGACCACAAAGGAAGGGAAAAGTGTTAATAAGTGTTGAGAACGGCCACACACGGAGGTGAGGGGAAAAGGCAATGCACGCCTCATTGAGGCAGTAGCTGCATGACGCAGGTGTGAAGGTCACATCCTTTCAGGAAGTTATACTAAACTTGGAGTGCAAGAGATATCAGAGCTGCAGCTGAAGTTCATTATCAATGAATCTGCCTTGTTTCTGGGTAGTTATTCGTTTGGACTGTAAAGTTTTACATCAGTTTCCCTGAGTTCAAGGTGAAC
Source organism: Embiotoca jacksoni (assembly GCF_022577435.1). NCBI lineage: Eukaryota > Metazoa > Chordata > Actinopteri > Embiotocidae > Embiotoca > Embiotoca jacksoni. The sequence goes on along the minus strand of NW_027185382.1, from coordinate 3,894,920 downwards.
TCCCTCAATTTGCTGAGTGTCAGTCTAAAAGCCAAAAGGTTTAAATGATCTAATACAGATCAAATCATTATAATTCAAACTGAAATTACAGCTGGAAAATTGTTAAAAAGAAAATGAATGACTTGATCAAACAAAAAGGCCAGATTCTTTGATTCTGGGTTCTTAAAATTAAGGGTTATCTCACTGTAAATTGATTTTCTGTCAGTTAAATAAGACATTTGTAAACTCACCTCAGACTCTAGGGTATAAAAACAATTGTTATATTTTCCAACATGACAGAAATAAATGAATAATATTGAACTTGCATGCATAAAACTAGATTTTGGGCATTTGTGAGTTTGAGTATGTCATGTTTAACAAAATGTGATATTTTTATACATGTCAGAGTTTTTTTTTATTAAACTTCATGGACTGCCGTGTAGCTTGCAGAGCTCAGTGATTGTTCAGACCATGTAACATGTAATATGACCCTGCTTATGTGGAGCTTTGTTCATCGTGTCAGAGGCACTGAGAGAATTCAGGGAGGACCAATAAATACTGTGTTTTTCTCAGTAAATTTAAAGGTAAAAACAGTCAACAACACAATGCAGAGTTGGAGCCACTAAAATTACAGATCAAACATAGTAATTATAACTATTAAAGACTTGCTGTCTCTGGCTGTCTGCAGCTTCAGTTTTACCACTATAAATAGCTTTGATATTAAAGTTAACATGTGTCTCTCATTCAAATCAACCCACCTCCTAGTGGTCTCAGCGGTGTGCCGTTTTGTCGGGTTCGTGGGTTTGCCGGGCTGCCGTTGACCTCCATGCGGCTCAGCTTGCACTGTGGGGGGCCGGCGGCGGCCGGGCTTTCCCCTTTCTCAGCTCTCTCCTCTGGGCTGGCACTTTCCCGGAGACTGGGGCTCTCCGTCCCTCCTCCTGCCCCTCCACGCTGCTCCATCCCCCCACACAGTCCGGGAGGAGTACCCAGCAGGGTATGTGAAGCTGGTAGAAACACAAGAACTTGTTTTAGTGACATCAGGACAGCAAAGTGTAGATATGAAAACATTTTCTTCAGCACCAACAACCTGAGAATAAAAATGCTCCTCCAGTTTATCTGCACAGTGCATCAAGTGTATCATCTTTCTTTCTTTGCTGTTGTTGACAGTGTATAGTCATTACAGGCTGTTCCATCAACAACCGTGACTTTGTTCGTTCCCAAGAGGCGTGGACGACCACAGCAGACTAAATACAGACCCGTTTATTATCTTCTGCGTGGACACATGGGAGTACACAACAGGTCATGATGAAAGAAGAAAGGTGTTTAAGGCGTGTATGGAGCAGTGTGACAATGCACTGTGTAAACTGAGGATACATTTAAAACTGTACTCTGTACAAATGGTAGAAAAGAAGAAGAAGAACTTCAACTGTCAAGCTTTAGTCATCATTGTATACCAGTGGGATCACGACTTACAACAATTAAAAGCAGCAGAATTTGTTTACTATTATTTCTATGTTGGTCTTTTTGTGATATATGTGATTAAGTATGCATCTTATAACATGAAGATATTAGAGGAGAAAATCAGTTGTTCCTTCATTAATATGATAATATATGCAGCGAGTTGCTCCAATATATAATCAGATCAGCACATTTATATGGAGAGCCTGCGGTGTAAGTATGTTCCTGCCACTCAGCTACCATGATGAATAATAATGCTCGAAGGCGAGATGAAGACTTTGACTGCAAAGTAGGATTTTTTTTTTCTTTTTGCTGTAAAAGTTGACATAACAGAAGAGGATGTGACGCAAAATGAAGAGATCTGACAGGGGAGGTGGTGCATCATAGCATGACGTCACAAGACACTACATCATATAGTAGTTCATGACATAACGCAGAAGGACGAGTCTGTTGTCACTGGCCCCAGAACACAACCCTCATATACAAACAACATTTTTTACATGTTTTCAGATAAGACAAACAAGAGATAACCTGTCATAACTTGAGCTTTGGAGGTTCTGTTTACCACGTATGGTAACGAGCATTTCCTTCACACAGAAGAAAAATGAAACATCCTGTTTACAGGTGTTTCAACATACAGGTAAAAAGGTTTCTTTGCACTGCCAGAGCTTAAAACATTTCTTTTAAATGTATAATTAAATGAAGCTTAAAAAACAAACAAACGTGAGAAATAAAGTCAATAGCTGCATCAAACTGCACGCTGCGCTGTGTCCTTGGGAAGGCCGTCCACTCTCAGCTCTGTGCGGTTTCCAGTGGTATGACCGTAAAGCCGGCAGCGACACATGAAGCAGAGCCCAAAAGCGACACATGATTATAATAAAACTCCCATGCAAAATTAATAGCTGTTGTTAAAAAAGCCCGTCCAACACAAACAAGAAAAAAAAAAGAAAAAACTACGAGGCGCTCCTGCTAATGAAGAGAGGAAGAATAAGCATCTCAGTCTGCCTCTTTCTACTGTATTTGATGCAATAGGCATCAAGTATGGAGGGCTGTCATACAACTGTCCTGTTAAAGGGGAACTCCATCAACTTCACACATGCAAGTCCATTTACATGAGCACACAGCAGCACTGCTTGTGAAACGAGTTGCATGAAGCAACGTTCACACGAACACTACGAGCAGGAGAAGCAGGTCTTGTAACCGCTGCTTCTTGTTGAGTACTTGCCCGTTGACACAGTCACGTTCCCTTTCTTCCAGAAACACACAGCAAAGCAAGCAGGAAAGTGTGAGACACCACTATCATCGCAAGCTTTATCCTGCTTTCCTCTTCCACTGAGGCCTTCCTGTGTGTTTTCGCTGTCGATTTGTCCGCAGCACTACAGTGTTGGAGAGCAAAAGGCAACTCTTCGTCTTTCGCAGCAAGAAGATAGAAGATAAGGGACCACCATGTAGATTACACTGCTAATAGCCTCCCATCATCGTCCCTTTGGGTGCAGCTGTCCATCCCACGCTGCTTTCGCTAATTTACCCATCAATCCTTTATCATAAAACCGATTTAATGACAACTGAGCGTCAACCAGGCCAAGAAGACCAAAAACACATCTTGAACATTTTCTGGAAAAAGTTGTTTCTCCTTTCACTCTGGGAGAAAGACATCTGAATGTTTTATTTCCCTTCACCACATACCAAACAAGAGCACAATGACAAAGAAATACAGTCGGGTTTGGTCGAATTCAGCTGACAAAGTGCTGAATCAACAATTTGTGATAAATCAGTGGTAAAAATCAAAGTGCATCCTGATAAAACTGCATGTAAACTTGCTCAACATGAAGCACTCTCCTCTCGTTCTCTCAATTTGTGTTTGGTCTGCTTTTAATAAACAAATTTTTGGAATATTTGGGGGTGATGGATGATAATCAGCCTCCTTCATATTTTTTCCACTAACCAGAGCAATATTTAAGTCATTAATGAGGAGACATAAAATGTGGAAGGGGGAGAAAAAAAAGTAGATGGTTGTGGTGTTTAGCAATGTGCACATACAGACATCATGGTGAAGCACACTGGATGTGAAAAGAATCAGATTAAAAGTATTCTGGAGGATTTGGATTCATATTGAGACCAGGACAGGAGCTCCTCAACACTTTTTGGCTTGTGACACTTAAAAAAAAATAATTAAAAAAAAATAAATAATAATAAATCAATATCTAACAAATATTGTATTTTTTAAATCAACTAATGAATTATAAAATGTCAGAATATAGCTTAAATGTGAGACAAATAATCAAAAATGGCAGCGGATACATTTTCTGTTGATCCACTTTGTGTTATAAACAGGGCAACCAAACAGAGACTTTTTTCTCCTGTTTTATTCAAGTTATTTTGGAGTCCTGTGTCCAAAACGACTTCCTGCGAGGTCCAGGTTGAGATGAAGGATTTTCAGCCCTTTAACTGCTCCGATATGAGGACAAAGATCTTAGCCATACGGCGACGGAAAAACCAGAACGGGTTTCTTTCAGGGTCAAACAGTGGAGAGCTCCGAGTCAGCCCACTGACCTCAAACCAAGTGATCATGTGTCTCACTGACGGAGACCAGACCGGAGACAAGAAAGCAAGACGACGGCTGCACCCCCAGAGAAGTTGCGTTATCTATATTTAATATAACAACTCCTGAAAACATTTGTTCCCTGAAAAGTTGGGACAAAAGAGCAACATTACCTAAACTCTTCCTCCAGCGTGGATGTAAACACTCAGCACTTTCCCTTCACGCTCTTATTTTGAAGTTATTTTGGTATCTACTTTAGCTTTTATTCCCGTCTGTTTCACGCAAGGCGATTCTTCATTTTGTTTGACTTTACACCTTTTTTTTTTTTTTTTTAGGAACTGTGACTGAAATAGTGATTTACTGCACTAATATACAACCTTCATATCAATACAGTAAAAGGAGTAAGACTTCAGTACACATTTCTGTTTTTGAAAAGTGTCTCACTCACTCACACACACATAAAACCACTTCAAGCAGCACATTCGGTGGGTGAGCAGCCAAGAGACCACACACTCCCAGCACAGACTCGGTGCACTTTACTAGCGCACATGGAGGCCAAATGTACACTCAGTAGCCTCCGATAGACAAATCGCATAGAAAACTGGCTGCAAAATAATAGGATTCATTAAGGCAGGGTCTAATTTAGAGGCTCTGCTGTGTCTATAAGAACACGTAAAGGGGCCTGTAATGAACTTTCAGGGTTTAAATGAATAGTGAGTTTTCAGAAGGTACTGAAGTGGAATATGATGGTTGTTCATTGGGTCTTTGAGTTCCAAAGAATTCTAGTTTTACTATAATTTAATTCAGCAGAAATGAGGGAGATGTGGTGACACACAAACTTTTTAAGAGGCGTTCAAGGGCAACACAGAAAACATGTAGACAGACAACATAACTGATCAAATGAAATCTATGCGTCCGGCCTGATTATCATCCATAAAGCAACTCCATGCTTTTACTCTGTTGCCTCATTTAAAAGGTGGTGAGCTCTTAACCAAAGAATAGAAAAAACAAACAAACAAGAAAACCACTTCACTACAGATGCATCGCAATCCAACACGAGCGCACAAAGCTCGCTCAAAATGTCAAACGTGAGATTTTTACAGGATATCAACAACAACTTGTGTTTCACCAGGATCTGCTCTGCTTAGAGAATCATGCAGTAAATACAACATATTACACACGAGTGTATCCTCATTCACATCTCTCAGTTTTGATTAAATAATAAAAAAAAAAGAATAAAAAAAAACCACCACTTCAGTTTTCAGAGTTAAAATAAATCAGGTTGTGCTCACAATTTCACAAATAAAGAAAACAGCATCAGTACATGTCATCCTAAATTCTTTATAGAAAGAAAACTCATTTCACATCTCACCAAAAAAACACTTTCATGTGTGAAATAAAAGCCTCCAATAATTATGTATTTCCTTAAATAAAAACAAGACTACAAGGATCAGTTGTTCACTTACAAAATAACAACACATTGTGCTCGTAATGCCTCAGAGTGCACTCTTTATTTTGTCTTCAAAAAGGGATGAGAGGCTTTTACGAAAGCACATTTTTCTGATTCAGGCGGGAATCTAAAGCGTTGGTGTCACTCCACAACAGCCAAGTGTTTACTTTCAAAGTGACAAACCTTTTCCTTCTTTCCTTTTGTAATTAATATCAAAATGTCAAGTGAAATTCCCTGCACATGGTAAACATAAAATCCCTCTTAAAGTCTTTAGTGTCATACTTTTTTCCCTGTTTATGTACAGTAGGAGAAGTAGCCAACATTTTAGCCTATATCAATTATCAGTTTTCAAACATGTCATGAAGACTATCACATAACATGAAGTTATTATTATTTAATTGTTTTTTTTAATCCTTATGTTGTTATACTTTGTTTTCATATTTTACTCAATGGCTAAACTGATGCTGAGGCAGCTACTTCCCAACTTGTTCCAACAGAAGCCCTCCTTCCCTGTGACGCATTTCAATCACATACCTCCAAAATCAATTAAATGCTCATTAATTATTAATAGTTACCTGCAAATGCATCATGTTTTAAATACCGGCTAAATCTGGAAACACTGGTAAATTCAGCACACATAAACAAGTAATTACTTTCTGTATCGTCATCTCAAGGGTCAGCCTTGACAGCTTTAAAGGCCGCGCTTACGTCGCACCTGCCGAGTCGGAGCAGGACAGACGCAGCTGCAGCTAATAACAGTCACCGATTAATGAGCTCCGGTACACTCAGGTGTGCTAAATGAGCCGCTAATACAAGTCAAACGGCACTGATAAAACAGCCTCTATTGTTAATGCTCTGTTACACAGTAAATCAAACGTGGCTCGGGTTATTACCTCCGCCGAAAAGGTGGTGTTTTTACTGCAGTTTGTGCGTCTGTCAGAAGTATTAAATAGCATTAAATAAATCTCAATTTAAAAACTTTACTTTCGGGTGCTGGAGTCGAGATACTGCATCATACTACAACTTTTAATGAAATGAAAATGTTCATATAAAAAGCTGTAAACCTCTCTATTTTTGTAATTATCGTGAGGAATTTGGTTAAGGTTTGGGGCTGGTTTTCATTTACTTTACTGTCATAAAACTGTTGATTTTACACCCAAAGTTCAACTATTATTTGTATATATTGTGTGAAAAGTATGATATCGTACACACAAATATGCATGTTGTCTCCTATGACATTAGTTTTCTATTCCCCTAACTGTAGGTCTAAGCTGCATTAGAAGCTCTCGGTCACTAATGTGTAATAAACTGCTCACCTTTCAGGCCTGTCTGGAGGTTTTAATCATTATCTATCATTTTGTTTTACTTTATAACTCCTTTACCGTGTCAATTTATTAAAGTTCGCTAAGTTTTATTCACATACCTGGAAGTGAAGAACTTATCAGTATAAAATGCTCACTTACTTTTCAAGAAGTCACCGGGGAATAAACTCCATCCATTGGTGAAAACGAGTGAATCCAGCCTGAGAGAGTAATGAATTTCCCAACGTGTCCCGTCCTGACCAAACCCGAGCAAGGAGATGTAAAGACAAGGAGTGATGAGGACGGACTGCTGCTGCCGGCTGAGGAAAGAGCAGTGAAATGACACATGCAGAGGAGAGAGGGAGGGAGACAGGGAGAGAGGGAGGTAGCTGTTAGGGAGGGAAACCCAGAGACAGACTCACATGCATAGAAACATACAGTGTACATTTATTCCTGCTTTCAAATAATCTTCATGTGAAGTGAATGTTTCATATCTGTTGAAGTATTTGGTAGAAGTTGTGAGTGGATGGAGTGAGCCACCTCTTTATTCTTTAAAGCCATACATATAAATGAATAATGTGATTACAGATTTAGAAAGGTTAATTAATTTCCCAGATGCTGTGATATCAGAGAACAGGAGGAGGACAAAAGTGGAAACAGTGTGAGGTTAGAAAAATGTCATCACGGCAGCCGTGTCAGAATTCTTGTATAAAGAGATGCATCTGATCTGTGAATTAAAGACGCTGCACTACACAGAAAAACAGAACATTTTAAAGGTTGCACATGGACAGAAAATGATCGTCAGAGAAGGACAGAGAAGAGAAGCTGATCATTGGTAGGTATAATATCATGAGGAGGTTGAACAGCTCTGCAGAAACTGAACCAAAACAAACCTGAACAAATACTCCTCCTTGGATTGAAAAAAAAAAAAAAAAATCTTAAGTGAAGCCATATTAGGGTAGTTTTTGAAAGCTTTATGCTGTAAATTCACAGCAATATAGGGTGCGCTTACTTGTCTGCAGAAAGTCTGGCGAGACCAGCTCAGCGGGACAGGACTGGGACTACAATGAGAACACAACTGGTCACAGATGAAACAATAATCAGTCAAATACTTCGTGCAAACTTACTTAATAAAAGTAATTGCTGGCTGACGGCTTTTTGTTCACTTACTTTGTTTATATTGCTTAAAGATGACGGAAAAATCTCAATAATTTCAGAATTTACAGTTCCGCTTTTAATCTCAGTAATTCAAGTTTTCTCTCATAATATTGATTTATAATTATAAACTGAATTCTGATTAAACTGAAAAATCTGGCTTTTTTAGTTTATTGTTATTCAACAAAGACTGATTTACAAAAAGGTAACTGAAGACCCTTTAAGTAATCCTCATGCACAGTTTGATTGTGATGTTTCATTATAGCCGACCGTGCTTTTACAGTGCTTATGAGCAGGACTAATGACATGGAAGATATCATCTCCTTGCTTCTAAAGAAAGCAATAAAAACCAGGACTTTCCTGAGAATTTATTTCATATATTATGACCATCCATCACTCACATGTTTGTTTGTGTGTGAGTTTCTCACTGACTGTGTGGTCAGCATTCCTTGATTTATTCTGGATGGAGAAATAGTCACCTATCATTACTACTCAGCCTGTCTGCCTTCCTGTCGCTCCTCCTCTGTGGTTTTTCTGTGCGTGTGTGTGTGTGTGTGTGTGCATGTGTGTGTGTGTGTGTGTGTGTGTGTGTGTGTATGTGTGTGTGTGTGTCTGCCAACACTTGTCTGTCCTACATCAGCCTAAGTATCTTTGACAGCTCACCGCAAGTCGCTCACCATGAGCACAAGGTGTGTATGTATGTGTGTGTGTGTATGTATGTGTGTGTGTGTGTGTGTGTGTCGGTATGTGTAGCAATTAAAGACTGCTTTCACGACGCTCCAGTGAAAACAAACCGGCTCCTATTACCTGTAACAGCAAATATTGATGTTCTGCATTCTTTTATGGCCTAAAACTACCATGTGGAGCTATATAAAGCCTCCTGAGAAGAGGTGTGTGCCTTCAAAATAAAAAACACCAATTACCAAAACCGGTTTTAAAGCAGAATCGGGACTGCCGTGTGTCGAGGTAGATTACAGTTAAATTGGCTGTTTTATTTCATGTAATATTTGTATTTATTGTGTAATTTTCAGGGTTTTTATATATCCCAGTCTTTGCTTGATGAAGACTTCAAGTTTTTCTTGTTTGGTTGGATCAATAATCTAACCCCCCCCCCCCCCCCCCCCCAATATTCAATTTATTATGATGTTAAAACAAAGAAATTAAGCAAACTTTGACATTTGAGACAATCAAAACCATCAATTTTTTTTTTTTTGGATGAAAATGACCCTTAATGATTGATTCTGTCATTTGTTGTAGCTTTTATGTGTTGTAAGCAATATTTGTCACTGGTGAAGTCACACAAAGTTCATCCCACTCAGCAATGAGAGCCTGCATGCCTTTCTCATATAAAACAGGAAACCTTTGCGGAGCTGAGAGGTTTGTTCTTGTCTCGTCACTGTGGAAATGCTGCCTCACTGTGGTGCTACTGTGGTAGTGACACGTGCACCAAAAAACAGTGTCAGCAAAAAAATCTCAATCTTGTAAATAAATTTGTATAAAGAAGCTGCTCTCATTTCTGGACCAAGACACAAACTAGATGAGAGGTTCTATGTTACTTTCAACAAAGTCTCTACTGTCGAGTTCAGCATCTTCCTGCTTGGATGCAGTTCAGAAGTTTCTCAGGTGTTTTCAGGTGCTGAACTAAACTGCAGCTTTACTGTCCTTCCAAGGGAAATATCTGCTGCACTGATTGGTTTCTATTTCTGTCACACACATCTGTATTTCAGTTATGTGTGTGTTTATGTTTAGCTCAGTGCTGCTACTGATGATCAAAGGTTGCTGGTGCACACAGAGTGCTGACGGGGCTTTTTTACTGCGTCAGTGCATGAGAAGTTTTGCATATTATATTTGTATTTATATCTGTGCGTGCGTGTGTGTGTGGTTTGTGAACAGTGTTTACCGTTTTCTGTAAAGAGTTGGTCAGTGGCTGAGGTCTTTATGTGGCGTAATCCCACAGCCTCTTTCTGGAAAACATGAGTAGCAATGGAACCACTGACTCAAATTTTGGATCTCATTCTCATGACAAAGCAATTGTCTCGATTATAGAGGGCTCGGCCGCTATAAAAGAGGGCAATATGAGCGCGCAAACACACACACACACACACACACACACACACATAAACACGCACACACACGTAGTATTTACTTACCATAACACACAGATATTTCAAGGGAGACCAAACGGTGGAGAGGAGCCAGTGTGAAGATGGGCAGGGTGAGTAAAGCTACTGATAGTTTCTTTCTTGTGTTCATCTTCAGGGATAGCAGCTTTCAACATGTGTTCACAATGAATTAAAGGCTAATTTGATGTCTAATGAAATAAACCTGTGATGTAATCACAATAATTTTTGCAGCTGGATCCAATTGTGATAAAAACAACAACACAAAAGCAGCACAAGAAGGAATTTAAAGAGGCTTCTGAGTCTTTTCATAGTTTGCATTTTGTGTCGTGTTAGCTCGCTGCTGAACCAAGAAACCGCTCCGAACTTTGTATTTCTAAACTTATTCATTAGGCAAAATATAACATGCAAAAATGGCAGCTTTGAATACATCTTCCCACTTTGGACGGATCACTAATGCACCAGATTTTAAGAGCCCCTGCACAAGGTTAAATCTTTTCAAGCATGAAACCTTTTCCAGTGACGCCAGTGTTTTCACTCACCAACAGATCATCTTCTACGAGGACAAGCACTACCAGGGTCGCAGGTACGAGTGCGACAGCGACTGCAGTGACTTCCATTCCTACCTGAGCTGCTGCAACTCGGCCCGCGTGGAGAGCGGCACCTGGGTGATCTACGAGAGGCCCAACTACTTGGGTTCCCAGTACGTCCTGACCCGTGGCGAGTACCCCGACTACCAGAGCTGGGTCGGCCTCAACGACAGAGTCAGCTCCTGCAAGATGATTTACTTTGTAAGCAGTCAAACGCACAACATCGGTAGAGGTCAGAGGTCAAATGTACACGATAGTGGTTAGTAAATACATTTAGCTGCTGTGACGATCCGCTTTGGGTTCCTCCATTTTTATACATTTAAAGGGAAATTTAGGGATTTTTAAGGCAAGAGTGAGAATAATTTCCGAAATTATTATTGCCACCAAAAATCCTTCTACAAACATGACTGCAGCATCATTTTGTCCACCAACGAGTCTTACTTACTTACCCAGAAACTTTTCAGTTGTGCCACTTGCTGTGTAATTCTTCTGCCATTTCTTCACTCTTTACAGCCAAATTCTGGATCCCTCTCAGTACACCTCGTCTTCACATTCATATTTTGCACCACATCATCCAGCTGCTCGTCCAAACTCATCCTTCGTGCTCTTTTCTCCCCTCCTCCTCCTCCTCCTCATGTCCTCTCCTGTCAGGCTCCTGGAGATCCTTACAAGATCCAGCTGTACGGTAAAGGGAATTTTTCCGGCCAGGTGTTTGAGTCGAGCGAGGACTGTCCCTCTGTGCTGGAGAAGTTCCACTGGAGAGAGGTGCACTCCTGCAGGGTGCTGGGAGGCTGGTGGGTTTTCTACGAGCATCCCAACTACAAGGGCCGCCAGTACCTGCTGGAGAAGGGCGAGTACCGCAAGCCTGTGGACTGGGGTGCCGTGTGCCCCACCGTGCAGTCCTTCAGACGGCTGACCGAGTAGCTACTGTCCCTGACAGATTGATAGATTGAGATGCAGCTGCAAATGGAGCTACAATAAAACTGAATCACGAGGAGTTTGACAGTACAGCCATGTGTTTTTTTGTGTGTTTACTCCACCTTGCCAGGCACTGAAATTAATGGATGTCACAAATCAGCTTGAACTGTAAAAAAATACATAAAGATGCCAATTTATAATTTATAGTGAGCAAAGCATACGTGTGGCTCTTCAGACAATTCAGCGTAAGAGTAAACAAATCAGATGAAACTGTAAAACATACTTTTATTATCAGATCTTCTCGGCGGTGCTCATGATAATAGTTTATAATAGTTTAAAATCGACTTATTTACATAATAACTCACATGCCAAACCGGGCAAACGTCTGTCATGCAGTAAGTTGTGCGGCATGCTGGTCTTGTCGGTCAGTCCTGTGCCAGTGTACAGATCTTCACACCGAGGGCTGTCCTTCATCGATGAAGCTGAGCTGGGCGGGGTGCTCCGCCCACTCCGCCTCCTGCAGGTGGAGGAGGGGCTCTCGGGGCGGTGATGCCATGCTGGAGGTCTGGAGGAGGGGGTTGGGGTGGATGTGAGGAGGGGAGAGGGAATGAGGGTAAGACTGGACTATGAACTGGAGCTGGGATTCGGACTGGGACAGGGGTGGGGGGCGGGACTGAGGCTGTGTTTGTGGCTCGCTGCCGGGTTCTGATAGGTCGACCAGAAGAGGAGGGATGGCTGAAGAAAGAGAAGGGATGGAGGAGGATGAGTAGGGATGTGGCACAACTGTGTGCTCATGAGGAGAGCTGTTGAGTGAAGGAGGAGCTGAGCAATGAGAGACTGCAGGATTATGGGTGGTGATGGATCGAGAAGGTGCACACTGAAGTGAATCAAACTGTCCTCGAAACGACTGAGGAGAAGACGGTCCGGGCACCAGGACGGATGGAGGATTAGGATATTCTGAGCCGCCAGCAAGTGCATGTTGGGTATGAAGGGGTGGTGCCGGGGAGGAGCTGTATGAGGACACGCTGGGAGGCGGAGTCACAGCGCTGGGAGGCGGAGTCACAGCGCTGGGAGGCGGAGTCACAGCACTGGGAGGCAGAGTCACAGCGCTGTGTATCAGCAACGCGGAGGGGGTGTGGAAGAGGGGTTTGAGAAGACGTGTCATTTCCTGCAGCTCCTGACTTACAGCGGTTACTTGACGAGAGAGGACACACATCTGGAGATGAAGATGAAAGGACGAGTGGAAAACATCATTTTATTCCCCAAATTTAGGAACAATCATACCATTAGGAACAGCTACTGAAATATCTACAATTTCCAAGACAGCAAGACTAATGAATGAACTTCCTGATATGAGGCTTACCTCGTGTTTTAGCTTTGCAATAGTCTGCATGGTGTCGTCTCCATTGCGGGCTCCTGTGGAGACAATACACATACGCACACTCAGGATGAGTGAATAAGGACTGTTACATCCTTTAACAATAGATCAGTGAGTCAGTTAAAGATGTGCTCTGGGGTCCAGGCACATATTGACATCCCTCATTGATATAGTAGAGTGGACAAAATAATAGAAACACCCGTCACAATATGACAGCAACAAAAAGGCTGTATCTATTCAAGGTTTTCAGGTGTACCTGTGTGTGTGTGTGTGTGTGTGTGTGTGTGTGTGTGTGTGTGTGTGTGTGTGTGTGTGTGTGTGTGTGTGTGTGTGTTCACCTGGAGTGGCTGCATCAGGACTGGATAGAAATCTCTGAGTGGCACCGAGGGAAAAATCAAACTTTGCTGCTGAACCGCTGAGATTTTCTGTCTCGATCCCGTCCACAAACCTGGAGACGAACAGGAGGAGGGAGAGGATGAACCTCACACAAGACAAAAAGATAATGCAGTAAATTATGATTCAGAAATAAACTCCGTAAAGATGATCTCCGAGGGATCTCCAAATCTCAGATCTATCCCAGTCAGTACCCATCAAGGCCTGCAGGTTCACAGTGTGAGATGATGAGACAAAAGTTCCACATGGTGGCAGCAGACTATTAAAAACATCTACACTGCAAAACCCTTCACTCTATAAGCATGACATATTTCCACATCGTAGTGCAAAGTATATCTAAGTAAACTTCAGCACACCAACAGAAATACATCCAGGCGAGTACAAATGGCTTTTCCTTGTTTAAGAAAACATACACGATCCCACATATCCCATGTGATGTTACATTATTCATAAACACAAACCGGACATGGTTTAAATCACCAAAGCACCAAAAAGAGAACTCAGTCTTTCACTGAATCCAGCACAACTTTTCATCAGGAATCTGATGAAGTGGTGGGAAGCTGGATGGACAGACAGATGGACAGGGTTCATGTCTGTAACCAAACAATATAAATGAAATCATGACATATATTTAAAGATTTGTAGTTGCATCCTTTATGGGAAACCCACAACTCAGGACATTAAGAATAATTTACCGAACCCCATGCTCTCTAAGCTGAATACAGTGACACAATTTATGCTGGTGTTCACCCTCACACAGCTGCACCAGAATAAATTGACTCCACAAGCTGAGCGTCTGCTGCCACCTCTCCAGGGACTCCCTGCAAATGAACCTGTAGAAAAATGCTTCAAGTGACAAGGCACCCAAGTCAAATCCTCCCTGGATTACTCGCCGCTGGATGACCTCCTGCAGGCGACGCTTACCTAAGTAACCCATTCAATTAAATCAATGAATGGCTCCGTACCGAGGGCTGAGGTCCGGCTGCAGGCAGCTGAAGCTCACTACGGGGATCTGCAGGCTGGCGGGCCGGGCGTGATCGCTGACCGGCCGGAAGGGTCTCGGCGGCACCAGAGGGGAACGCAGAGGGGAGCGAAGGGGTGATCGCAGACCTCGGCCCAGCCTGCCGAGGGACGGCATCTTGGGGAGAGGGGAGTGCTCCCCCTCGGACCCTGACCCCTCCTCGTCTTCCTTGATGGAAGGAAGCTTCTTTAGGATCCCTCCGTTACTCTCGCAGTCAGCCTGAGGGGCGTAAAGCAAGACAATGTCATACAAAGTTGTTTTTTTTTTTTTAAACTGTCTCAGAAATAAGATGTGGCATAGAGGTGGGAGACAGCTCAGGAAGTCATGCGAGGCCAGGCATGCTGTCGCTCTGCTGTTGGATCAGATGGGGGAGCTGCTGAGTCGTTCACAATAGCTGCAATGGCGCCGACATCCATTCATGTTGTCGGCAGCGCTGCGAAAGAGAGTTCTTATTCAAAACCAAGGGAGCATAGAAATCACTGACAGTCACTCACTCTGAGGGTCTTCTTTGACTCCAGATGAAAAAATATGGATTATCTTTTAACCATGTTTATGATTTACCTTTCAAAATGAAACTCCTGCAGTCAGCCTGTTGTCAGCGGTAGATGATGTGGACTTTATGAAAGCTTGTTAGTTGCATTTCCTTTTATCATTTCTTTAGGGTGCAATTTAAGGCTGATTAAAACGCTGGCAAGCAACCCCATTTTCTCTTTTCCCTTGTCACCACCACCACCACCACCCCTTCCTTCTCTCTCCCCTCTATTTGTTGTCTTCTCCATCCAGTCTTCGGCTCACGTGCCCGGCTGGTATTTTTAGATCACAGAGGTTTAATTTTAGCAGAGGTTTGCCTGGAGGGAAGTGAGCGGAGAGGGGACTGTTTGGAATTTCTATGTTGTGTGTGTGTGAGCAGCACGTGCTGTCTTGATATGCAGCTTGTCACAATGAGGTCATCAAGCCAGATATGTGTGGAGGTATGTGGAAGAAGAAATGATGCATGTTCAGATGTGGATACTGTACATGTTTGTCATGCATGAGCTGGAACATGGCCAGCAGCAGTATGGTGTGGACATGTGTGTGTGTGTGTGTGTGTGTGTGTGTGTGTGTGTGTGTGTGTGTGTGTGTGTGTGTGTGTGTGTGTGTGTGTGTGTGTGTGTGGCCTGAATACGCCTCTATATCTCTGAGCAAGGACAAACATGCTGTGAAATGTAATGTTGGTTTGTGAGAGTGGAACACTGAATGTGTGAGTGTCTGCAGTGTGCTGGTGTTGCTCATGTTGTGAGGACAGAAATGTGTTTCCACAGTCAGTGTGGTGACCGTTCAGACATGGAGTAAATCCTTACATATTAGGGGGTAAAGTGTGCAGGAATGTTAAGTCATTAATGTCTTCTGAAGTGATGCAAGTGTGTGTGTGTGTGTGTGTGTGTGTGTGTGTGTGTGTGTGTGTGGGCACGTGAATGCAAATATCATCAGCTCCCTCCTCTTCCTTCCCCTGCAGCTCCCCTTCATCCTGATGTTTTCTCGTCTCGTCTCCATCTGGTTGTTGCTCTATATTTATCCAGGCAGGGATGGCCCCGCCCCCCTCCACCTCGCCCCCACCCATCTGACAGCTCTATTTTTAGTCCCATGCCGTGTTCAGTTGAGGATGTGCCCTGCTGTCGCTGTACGTGCATATATACTCCCAAGGAGTGTGTGTACGGTTTTTAAGCTTTTTTTTTTGTTGAGTAAATCGTTTTTTCTCTATTGTTTGAGATACACAGCAGGGATGTAAGACACAACTTCACCTACTTCCAGGTTGCATGGTAAAGGAGGAGACTTTAACTTTCTGTTCCAGAGTAGTTTCTCTTATATTTGTAAGATGTAAAGGCAGGTTGTATGCTTCAGGAGTTTAAAAACAAAAGCAGTGAAGAAGATTCATTTAGTTGCGATGCTGCATATCGATGGTCTGAAATGCACCCAAACTTTACTACTATATATAGTAATATAATATAATACTAGAAATGGGAAGCTGAAAATGTTCTTTGAGAATGTCTAAATGTCTCTAAAAGAAATAAAGCAAGATTTCCAACAATCAGTAATTAATATTTTGGTCCCATAGACACCAATGTACTCAAGTCAGTCAAGTTTTATGTAAATATTCTTTCATCCTTCCTGATATACCATCTTGTCCCTTGACGTTTTCTCTTGGATCTCTGTTCTAATTACCGAGCTTACTCACAGAGAAAATGTGACTTAGTGATTTCCAGTACAAGCTAGTTATTCATGTGTGCACCGCAGCCGAGATCCATCTGTAAATCCCTGGCAACTGAATCGCCCGTGTTTAGCTCATGTCTTTATCTGCTGGCTGCATCTCAAGCAGAAGCACTGGATTCCTCCTCACTCGCCGTCCAGATGGCTAATCTTTTTCAAGTGCATCTCTTTGGCTTGCAGTGCGTAAGATTTTGGGCGGAGGGGGGGTCAGCGCACAGCTGAGACTTATCGAAAACACACAACAACCCTTTTTCGCGCTTACTACCCTGAAACTACCTTTAAGGCATTCAGGCCATGATATTATTCATGTGCAGTGCACTTTAAAGCCTGGGATTATGGTAATATCAATAAAGACAGTTATTATAATACATTAAGAAATGGAAAAAAAAAAAAAAAGAGTTTACAGGGGGTGACTGTTATTGGCAGCAACCGAACTTTTCAGGATTTAAAGTGCTGGTGAAGACACATCAGTGTTCTCCACAGTGAAGCCGTTATTTTCTATGCAGACACGGCGCCAACTGAAGTTTGTGAGAGCATCTGATCTTTTAGTGTATGTTCAACTGGAAAAGGATCCCTGAGCAGACCCAGAACATGCTGGAGGGACTTCATGTCCAACATGTTCCCAGCCAGATGGGAACATGTTGGTGTTCGCCTGAAGGAGCTGCAGGATGGAGGATGTTGCTTAGCCTCCTTCCACTTCTCCCCCACTGCTGCATCCACAAATGACACCTTATTTGGCTTTATGTATCCTTAACTTCTAACCTACTAAAGATTATTGGAAAATAAATATTATTTCAATCACAATTTTTCAAGCGTGTAGACTTGGTTTGCTTCAGAAATTACAACTAACCTCAGGACTGCAGCGGCCCCTTAAAATGATAAAAACCACCATGTAAAGTGGCCCCTCTGCTTGATATCCACCCCGCAGTTTCACTGGACTCTGTAAAGTTTCATCCGTCTGTGTACCTCGGTGCTGTGTCCCTCTCGCAGGTTGTACGTCAGGTCGTGCTGGATCTCAGTGATGAACTTCTGGGCGTAGTCGGGGTAGAGGCAGAGCACCTCGCGGAGCCCTTTGAGGCTGATGTACTGCAGGTCACAGTAAGTCAGCGCTTTCACACAGGCGTTGGTCTTTATCACTTCCTCCTGCGTCAGGCAGTCAGAGCCAATCAGATCACCCCGACCTGGAAAGCACAGGTAGTTGAAGGTGAGAGTGAATAATGTATGTGAGGCCACCACTCTCCGTTTTACTTTGACATGTTAAGCACATTTTAAGTGGACAATTCCCCAAAATATTACCATGCAATACTTTGAGCAGGAGTGAGCGACCATGACTCAGCTCACCTGAAATAACACACTTTTAGAGGCAAGAGGAAAGTAATGATGGTTCGACTATTTTTTTTTTTTTTAATATTGAATATTTTATAGCAGACACCGTGTGGTACACCGTGCGGTACACCGTGTGGTACAGCTGCAAATTGGAATAGAGAATCTGTATTTTATTTTTTCTGCTTCCTCTCTCCACCTCGCTGCCTTCTCCAGAGCTGTAAATCCAAAGTGGCAATGATAAAACAATTTGTGTGTGTGTGTGTGTGTGTGTGTGTGTGTGTGTGTGTGTGTGTGTGTGTGTGTGTGTGTGTGTATGTGTGTGTGTGTGTGTGTGTGTGTGTTTGTTTGAGAGAGAAAGAGAGAGCAGGCAGGAAAACTGGAGAAAACATGTGCACTCTGCTTTCTCTCTCGTGCATAGAGAAGTACTGAGTGTTTGGAGGCTTATGAGAAAACTGTTTATATGTGTGCATATGTGCATGTGTGTGTGTGTGTGTGTGTGTGTGTGTGTGTGTGTGTGTGTGTGTGTGTGTGTGTGTGTGTGTGTGTAGGTTTTTTTGTTGGGAGAGGAGCAGTGTGAGAAGGCATTTATTCACGTGTCCTTTGAGATCCACATGCGTGTGCGGGTCCAACATGCTAATGAGTTTAGTGTCTTCCCTCTGTAGTCAGCAATCATTTCATAATTTACAGCAGGCAGCTCATTAATATGAAAACCAGTGTTGCTAATTTGCTCCCGCCGCTTTATGTGGACCTGAACCGATTCCAGAGCTGTTTGTGAGTCTGTTTGTGTTTTTATATTCTGTTTTATCCGTGTTACGCAGAATGGAAGCGGCGTCAGCGTTGGTGTTGTAGGACAAGACTCTGGAGAGGCTCTTTTTCTGTAACACCGACGCAGGTTTGTGGTTCTCACCGTTTACTCAGCCTGCTGATTGGAGACATGCATTGTTAATGCACAACTTCAAGTTCGCTGCAGTTTTGCTGGTGGTGACGTGGGGCTGCTGGGTTTTGGTTGATATTGATTTCATGCTCTGGATTGATGGAAGTTTTCTGGACTTTTTCATTTATTTTCACGGGTGGATTCTCGTTATTTGTTCGCAATAATGTGTAATCGTTTGCCGCTATCTGCCTTAGATAATTCATGTTGAGATGCTTTGTTGTTTATTTTCCTTATTTGTTTATCAGCTCAAACATATTTTTCATTACTGGCCTGAAGCAACATAAATTCCGCAGTGGATCAAATGAATATGCGTAATCTGAAATATGCTGCTCGATGTGCCAAACCTACACATAATTGCCTCCTTACTCTTCAGTTTGCCTGAGCTTTTTAGCCTCTTTTAACTCTTTGTTTTGGTTTTATGGAGAGTAACATCAATTTAAAGTAAATTCGTCAAAATGTTTACATCTTGCTCAGCTACTGCTCAGTGGAAAAATGAAACAAAAAAGTCATTAATTTGAGCATTAATGCTGTTTGTGGGTTTCCTTTAGGACTTCTGGGTGCTCCCCAAACGGTCTCATCAATCTCTGCATCGCACTCCATCTTCCACCTGATGGGGTGTGAATTGTTGGCCCACAGGGGCAGGTTAATATGGGGATGATAGCAGTTTTTTTCAGCACCGGGGCAACTCTCCTTCATTATCTTCTTCTTATTAATATAAGCAATGTGGCTGGCTATTAAATATTGGATGTCTAATAACTTCCTCTGCTCTTTGTTATCTTCTGCTCACAGTGCTGCAACAGACCGGAGAGAACAGATCTGGCAACCTCCAGTCTCTTATTTACTTTGGTTCCTCATTTATTTCCCACATGTTTTTAAGAATTTATGTTTTTATGTCTGACTTAAAAAGCACTGCATGGTCTGCCGCCAGCATATTTTGAGAATTTTATCCCCTGTAAACAAACTTAATCTTATATACCCCCCCAAAAAACGTCTACAAGGAGATTGCAGCAGAGCTTCCTTTAAGAAATTTACCGGGCAGGTTATTATTATTTCTTCTTAAAAATCTTTAAATGGATTTCCAATTTTTCCTTATGGGTGCCTTATTTATTCTTGAACAGATGTGCGTGTGTCTTAAGTTTCTGTTCTGGAATTGAACTTAAAAAAGAAGCAGCAATACTTGGATGGGGATTATAGCAGTGGGTGCACTTAAACAGAGGCCACACTATGTCCATGACTGAGCAGTAGAAGGAGGTTTTGATGACTGGGCTCCAATGGTAGCCTCCCAGGAGGGCTATCCAGCACTCAACACAATGATGACAGTGCTCTTTTCTTTTTTCCTTCGGCTTGCTGAACTCACATTACTCATTCCAAGAGCAGTCATCACGGCATAGGTCGCCCCTCTCCGGCTTCATCCTCTTGCACTTTGGACACAGACGCTGGATTTTGAGTCACTTTGGTGCCGGAATCTAGGAGGGCTTCTATGGTTTGGAGTCCAAGACAGAGAAGCCCTTCAGGATTCAGGTAGAAATGTGACTCGCTCAGACTGGAGGCCCGACAGGAGGCTTGATCCAAACCCACAAAGACACAGACTTACATCCCTTGGGAGCCGGGTCAATGATGTACTGACCTAATGCTTTAATCTGGGTCTGGGCAACACACTTAAAAGCGGGAATGAATTGGTAGGGAGGGATGGCTGGATGAGGGATGGATAGAGGGAAGAATGGATGGATTAATGGATGGAGAGATGGATGGAAACAACCCTCGCATAGTATTGAAGTGTGGGAATAGGTGCTGTCCATGGTGCTGAAGCGCAGTGGTGTTGTCTCCATGACCTGTGGTGTGTTTGTGTGCGTTGCATTATACTTTATAATTTATTCAATAAGTTAGTATATACATAAGTGGCGATGTATCAGCAGAAGTTAAACTATTGATATTGATAAAATTCTAAAATTATACGTAACATCTTTTGTATGTGTTCTATCCACTTTAGTTTTTAATCCTTCGTTAAGATTGAACAATTATTAGCTTTTGATGACCCTCAAGTGAACATTAAAATAGGGGTGTCAGCTGAATGTATTTTCTTTACCCAGAATGGCCAGCACCGTGCTGTCCTTCAGGACTTCCATGGAGCCCGAGCACACAAAGTAGATAGCCTGGAGTGCGTCTCCCTGGCGAATGAGGAACTCCCCTGGAGCGCAGAAGGAGGTCCTGATGATGAGGGAGAGCGAGCGCAGACACCCCCTGCTGGCCGACTCAAAAAGCGGCAGCTGCAGCAGCTCTTTGTTCAGGTGCATAGCGATGTCGGCTCTCAGCTCATCCGGGAAGTCCTTCAGCAGCTGAAGCGGGAATCAGGAGGACAAATGCAATGATGAACTATGGCTTAATCTCCGTGTTAGCTTCAGTGGCTTTTTAAAGCTTCTCTCCTCTCTGTGTCAGTGTCTGAATGTGAGTGTGTGGGAAGGTGAAGGTAACAAGCCGAATAAAACCTTTCACCTTCCCACATACAACCAACTGATACATTCATAACCAGATTCGGGTTATTTACTTCTGTAATGGAAAGAGAGACTTTGACAGGGAAAGTTGTGGGTTTTTACCTCAAAGTATTACTGTCTGTCCACCATCAGGTTATTCTTTTAAAAAGGATTATCCAGATGTGAAGCCATGGTAAAAAACACCAAGAGTGAGCTGATCGTCTCCGAGGGCCATTAATCCATTAAATTAAGATCGCTGCTAGAAACCCAAAACAAAACCCAAATCCTCTCAACGATTTTGAGCCGTTTCTTTAGCCTGCCTGAAGGGCGAGTCACCGGATTTGCACTGTCAATCGAGTTCATCCCATTGTAACTGACAAGGTCAATCCAAGCTACAGATGTCATGTGCTCATTTCAGAAAGTTAAAGGAACAGTCTCACATTTTCAGAAATATTCTAGATTTTCTTCGAGATCTTAAAATTGATGCTCAGAGGCTGATGGAAGTTGTTGCTTTAGAGATACTGAAGCGAAGACCATTCAAGTAACATTGACATTGTTGATGTAAATTACAAGACATACTTCATGCAGCCAGTCTCTCCTACCTCGCTGACGTCGATACCGTTGTTGACAGACCAGGTCGTCTGGAAACACTCCATCATACGCTGCTCCAGAACTTTGGGTAGCCGGTGCACACGGATGAAGTCCTTCAGGTCCTTGGTGCGGGTTTGGTAGAGCGATCGGCGGGAGTACATCCTCTGGATGATGGCAGTCACGTTACCAAACACCACAGCGTGCATTAATGCTACAGAGGAGACGGACAAAGAGAGGACGACATGCGAGAAGCCTTTCTCAGTGAGGGATTTTTCTAAACAACTTTACAAGGATAAGTACCATGTCTGGCTAAAAGTAAGAAATGCCAAATGGCATGCTCACTAGAAGCTACTGTTGAGATTGACGATTTGTGGTGTGGTGACATTTTTCACAAGTATGTATACAATCCTAATGATGACATGATATTGAGGAATTCTTTTTTCTGGTTTGCTGTCCAAGACCTTCCCACCTCCGATCAGCATGGTGCAGATGGAGAAGATCTTCTCGGAGTCCGTGTTGGCTGAGACGTTGCCGAAGCCCACGCTGGTCAGACTGCTCAGAGCGAAGTACAGCGACGTGACGTAGGAGCTCCTGACAGACGGGCCGCCGCTCAATGTCGTGCCCGAGCTGCTCGCCGTCCTCGCTCTTGTCCGGCTGCCATTCCCCTGGCCCGAGCCCAGCAGCCCCGCCCCGTTCAGCAGCTCCAACCCCGAGCCGTTCCACTGGCTGTAATTGGTCAGCATTGCTGTCATGGTGCCTTGAGGCAAATCTGAGACACCCAGCAGGGAGGTCAGCGGTGCCAAGAAGTATGGCGTTCCCAAGCGTTTGGCCAGTTCGTGGAGCCAGCCTGGTGGGGGGAGGTAGGGAGAGGGGGGAGAAGGAGTGTCCACAACAGTTCGTCAGACTAATGAGAATTCATCCATGTTTGTGAAATGACCTTTAGCAGACGGTTTCATTAGCAGTGGCAACAAGGCTGGAAGGGCAGAGTAATTACTTCAGTTTGGTGTTTGGGTTTTTGGGAGGCCAGACACTGCACGCTAACATTTCAAATGATGTCAGCTTATATTTGCATTTATGCACCGTGCAAATAATTTGTCTCATTTACTAACTTGTCAACTTTTTTTTCTCATATTTTGGCAACAGTTTAATGCTGGATATGGTTGAAGTTTTGGATCTGAGAAGTCAAAGTATCCTGTTTCAGCACTTTTTTTTAAAATACTTTTTTCTCAGTAGACTGTGAAACCCTTACAGATCAGGCACCCACAGTAAAGGACATTGGAGCCAGCTAAAATTTAGGCAAATTTTAAATTTCTGAACTCACATCCATGGTGTCCAGAGGATGACTGGTTGGTTGGATGACTGATGATTGGTTTTGGGACTCCTGATTTCCTCTCTTGTCACCGTCAGGACAACATTTTCAGTGTCTACTAATGCAGCAGTCACGGTTTTCTTTCCATCTAAGGAGCAACAACCCTGGAGCTGACTTGTAGTGTGTAATGGTAAATATGCAGCACTTGTACCAAGCTTTTCAAGCTGACTTTGAGAGAGTAGTTAAAAGCCATCCACACACAATCATTAAGCAAGAATGGTGGAGCAGTGCCCTGCTCATTGGAAGCAATTTGCCATTGCTCAATTACCAACCCTATGATTAATGGCCGACCCGCTTCTCCACCTGAGCCACAGCCGTCCCATGTGTGCAGCCATATGCATCCACGCATCAGTGGAGACCTTTTCTGGACATTTCTGACCGTTTCTAACCTACAATCTCGCTCTCTACTCTCTGCTTGTGTCGTTCAGGTTTAAATCACTCGAACGCGACAAACACCAGCAACACGTGCACCTCACAGTGTGAGCACAGTAGGAGGGGGAAACGGATCACCATAATTAGAAGTGTTTTCTCAGTAAAAGGACACACGCACACACACAGTGCAACATGACTTTACATATTCTTGATGAATTGGATTGAAAGGCATTGTGAGAAAAAGCACAGTATAGATTTGTCATGCATCTCTCATGAAACAGGTGAGGAAGAGGATTTATGCTGCAGGAGTGGTTAAAAAGGTTTCTCTGCTTTTTCCATCCGCTTGAATGTTTGAATTAATTTGTAGTGCACGCACGCTGACACCAACCTATATCCCAGGAGGAGGGGCTGTTACTTTCAATCTCGCTGCGTCCGATGAAGTACCAGACGCAGGCCATCCAGTGGGCCAGCAGGGCGAACGTGGACATGAGCAGCGTGAGGACCACTGCGCTGTACTGCGAGTAACGATCCAGCTTCTGCAGGAGGCGCAAGAGCCGCAGGAGGCGCACCGTCTTCAGCAAGTGGACCCCGAAGTTCTGGGAGACAGAGAGAGGAAGGAA
Source organism: Embiotoca jacksoni (assembly GCF_022577435.1). NCBI lineage: Eukaryota > Metazoa > Chordata > Actinopteri > Embiotocidae > Embiotoca > Embiotoca jacksoni. The sequence goes on along the minus strand of NW_027185382.1, from coordinate 3,870,685 downwards.
GGTATCAATGCTTCAAACATGAAATATGGAAAGTTTAGCTCGTTAGGATGGGATTAGTTGCTCTTGGATGGGTGGAGTAGACTCTTTCCTGTGACTGAGATTAGTAATTGTCAGGCTTAATCTTTTCACATCTGTAGTCAGGAAGGGTTTGTAATTAGAATTACCCATGCACAGTTTTAATCAGTCATTTTGTCAGAGCCTCCTAAACCATGAGATAAACACACAAGATGAAAATACATTTTATTTAAAAAAGATTGAGTTCAGTTTCAGGTGCATCAGAGAAGCTATCCAGAGAAAAACACTGCTATCATCATCCTCTCGATGTCTGTGGTCCTGATGTAAAAATGACCTCATCCAACGTCTTCTTATCGATTTTCTCTTTCTCTGCAACGCACCGCTCATTTCACTGCCTGGTAAGTGGTCTGTTAACTCAAACAGCTCTGGTTTCAACACAGCTGGAGAGGAATTACACCACGCTGAGGACAGATTTAACTCTGGATATGATTCGTATTCACTACAGAATACACACATGTACCATTTCTCTGCCTCATCCCTGTCTTAACCACAGACTCGGATACCTACTGTTTCTGTTTCTGTGCACATTCACTGTAGACTTCTGCTTTCTGGTAAATTACACGGATATCAACATTTGTCGAGTGGACAAAGAGTGAGTTGTGAGCACTTTACCTAAAGAGTTGCTTTGACAGGATCTATGTGAGCCTAAGTAGCTAAACATATTTAATATTTCACGTGAGAAGAAGCACGGTTCTCCATGAAAGAAAAAAGTGTCCTCATTGGTCAGAATTTAATTATCTTTGTGGCCCATCATGATCCCGTATCTAACGCATCTTCTTCAACAGCTTGCAGGTTCTGCACTCAACATCATCTGGCTAATCTGCTTGTCTCAAACTGTAATTTGTCTTCAGCGCACCCATTTATCAACTTAATTAGCAGGTACCTAATAATGAGTGTCTCGGTGAAGCTCGCACTCTCACTTTTCCTCCCTTGAAGCTCCTGCTAATATTTTGCAGAGGAAGGAAACAATATGGAACAAAAAAAACTTAGAATACCGTCGTTGTTTTTCCTTCTTCAGATAAAAACAAAGCTTTGTTAGCTCTTTGTTTCCTTCCAAGTGTGTTTGTAGCATAACAGATGTTGTGTGTATACGTGAGTGTGTTGCTGCTTCGGTGTTTACTGCACATTCGCAGGCTCTTTCAGGCTCTTTCAGGCTCTTTCAGGCTCTTTCATGGACTTTGGAACAACCTACCTGAGGAGATAAGGCGTGCACATTTTTAGAGAATTGCTTTTAAGTGATGTCGTCCTTTTATGTCCTTTTAAGCAGTTCTTTTGTTCCCCTGTTTTTGTTTGTTTATTTTATTCATTTATTGATTTGTTTGTTTTCTATTCCATTTGCTCGTTTTGGTTATTTGTTTGGTTTTCTTGTATTCATTACCGTTATGATATGGTCCTTTTTGCCTCCTGTTTTCTTAAATGTTTACCGGTATTGACGTTATGTATGACTAAGTTTTGCTTCTCTGTAGAGCACTTTGTAAACTCTGTTTTTAAAGGTGCTATATAAATAAAGTTATTATTATTATTATAAATCAATGCTGAATGAAAGTCGAACAGCAGGAGGGTGCTATTGATAAAAGAATGACAGCTATTAGCAGCAATAAGGCCCACAGAGCCTCTATCTGTACATGCCACTCACACAAACACATAAATAACACCTAAAGACACTTCGAAGCACAAACATAATCAAACACCCCCCCAACACTCGTACAGACAACAAATGTCTGCACATTACAGCATGTAATTGACTACAGTGTGGAGCTGGGTACTGCAGCTGTGGACACACTCACCACACTGATGTTGAAGGCGTAGAGCAGGTCGAAGGGCAACGCGGCGATCAGATCCACAAACAGCCAGGATGTGACGTAGTGAATGCAGATGGAGCGGGCGTCGTACACCACCTGACCGGATGTGCTCACGTACGTCGTTCGGAAGTTCAACACGATGTCTGGCACGCAAATGCAACGCAAGGAGAGGACAGCGTCAGTGGAGATTGTTAAAGTCTAACTGGGATCTCTTTACAGCCGAACTTAGTTCTGCCTGAAGGCAACAAAATCACCAACCAGCTCCTTTAAAGCTCATTGAAGTTTTACTATCTTTAAAAAAAACAAAATCCTATTAAAGACATCAGATGAATGACATGAATTTAGCGAAATGCAAAACATGGGTGACCAATAGGAGCTCCTCGTGTCTCCTAAACCAGTCTGATTCTGACATGTTCCACTTCCAGGTTGACCCTGATTACTTCCCTGCAGGTACGAGGACAAATAACCTTCATGCGGGCCTCCACTCTTTTTCAGATGGGATGTGGACTTTACCTGTTTTGTGCAACTGTTCAGACAAAAGAGCACAGGGACAGTCTTTTAGCCTCTTTTGACTGAAGGGCCTTTTTAAGGACACCAGGTACTTTATACAGAGAATGGTCTTATTATTGGTACAGAGATCTGTGAATAATTGGAGGAACAGTTATCAGGCTCATTTTATTTGTCCCGTTAAGATTCTGTTCAGATATTTTCTTCAATAAGCCCTACTTAAGTGGGATTAGTAGACTTGGTTGCCAGAGAGGAGACTGCAGGTTTAGATAGAGGAAAAAGTGGAGACTCATTCAATTGGCCTATAGCTCAGAAGTGTCAGGAGAAGCTGGAGGGCAACGTGGAGCACAGCACAGCTGAATGAGCCAATTAAGAGCGAAGGAGTCGTAGTTTCTAAACCGACTTGATTGGAATATGTAGACCAGGAGGGAGTTGTCTCGTAAACTGACAGGATATCAGGAGGAAGCAGGAAGAAAATAAAGGTAAGAGATACAATTGGGAATGAAGTCTTTGATTTGATTGACATTAATGGTAAAGCGCCAGTTAAAAGAAAAACACAACGTGAAGAAAACAGCAGCCTTACCGATGATGAAAAGTATCTCCACCAGGATATCACTCACACTTGGAGGGTTTCGAGCTGCCGAGCCGCCGTCCTCTCGTATCTCCACGGCGGTGAAGCACACGTTGTAGGGAACGGTGACGGCTACGTAGAAGGTGGCCAGCAAGATCAGCCAATCCCAGCCGGCCTTGAACGCACCATAGTGAAGGAGGATGAAACGGGACTTCTGGATGTCGGCCACCTTGTACTCTGGGACCGGGTTCGCATTGGCTCCCAGAACACTCTGGAAACACACAGGCATTAATAGTAAAGACACATTAATCATATTAGGATTATATATCTGCTCAATTAAAAATAGGGAGCTCTTATCTTGTCAGGATCTCCACTAGTCAGCATTAATATTTCATCAGCAGCACTTGTAGTGCAGTATTATTTATGGTTCCACTGGTGGTGTGAATGAGACATATTTCAGAGGCTAGTTTAAAATGATGGAAACAAATGAAAACACTCGCTGTTTGCAGCTTCACTCCAACACTGATTGGTCCATTCAGTAGTTCACCTCATACACAATAAGTATAGACATAAAAGACATAATACAAATGCTATATGTGCAAAGTGATGATGAAATACAATGTGCTCCCAAAAGGAGGAAACCTTTTGTGCCTCCTGATCGGCTGTATTTTCCTCATTAATTTAAATGAATAGACCTTTATGCATATGTATCTCCTCCGAGGTCGTGAATCGTTGAGACTACACTGCAAGGACAGCTTTGTCTCCTCCAACTTGCTTGAATTTATGAATTTTAATCTCATTGTCTAAGAATGGAAATCAAGTTAAAGTGCAAGCAAAGCTTGAGAAAATAAACAGCAAATGCCAAGAATCTCCCGACACCTTCTAGTCCCCCTTTAAACTAAAAGTCCAAAGCCTTGCTAGCACCCCCTAGAGGCTGCAGTGTTTATTGCCCCCACAGTACAGGACGTGCCAAACAGAGCAAACAACATGTGGATGATGTTGTTATTCGTAGAGTCGTACTACGGTCAACAAAATTTGAATCCAAAAATATATCGGCATCAGTTTTACTCTCCAACACAACGTGTCTCACATTGTTGATCTTCAGCTTGCTCTTGGTCTTGTCCTGCTTCTGTAGGTGTCCAGACAGCTGGTAGAGGACGGCCCGACTGCGACGGCGCTCCATGCTGAAGCCCGGAGGGCGGCTGACCTGCCGGATTTCCAAACCAGTTTCTTCATCTGAAAACAAGGACACGTTAGACAAATGCAGAAAAGTGGCCATCGTTCAAATATGTAAGTGCCAACATTGATGGGAAATCAGTCCATTACTAAACCTCCTGGGAATTTGATCAATTTCCTTCCCTTCTACTCTACATTTGTAAACCCAAGAACTTTTTTTTATGTTTTTATTACCATATTCTCTGTCTTTGAACGGAATTAGTATTGTGGGATGATGGAAATGTCTTTGACCTGACCTTTATTGCATTTAATTTGATCAGGTCTTTACTGTTACTGTGCACAATAGAACTGACAAAAGGTGCTAAGAAAGTATATTAGTTTTTTTTTGAGTGACTGCTGTGAGCTCATGTCGGCAGCTCAATTTGTGCCTCAGCTGCAGAGCCTCTATTGGATCATTTCATGTTAATTACGGTGGAACTGGACGATGCCTCACTTTGCTTTTTCATGCCTTCTCTCACCAGTGTCAGATTCATTGCCATGGTCCAGGTCCTTATTTTCTGTGATGTCCTTATGGGAGACGAGGAACAGCACCACCTCGCTCTTCTCGTTCTTGATGGGAACGATGTCCAGCAGACACCAGAACTTGGAGCCTTTTCAAAAGAAAAGAAAGTAGAGTAACGTGTCAAACATCCCTAAAAGACGATTTACACATTAAACGTGATCAAACGTGTCCTCCGGCAAACCAGTCTCACCGCCCTTCTTGTACAGAACGATCTCGGTCTTGAACTCCCGACGTTCATCCAGAGCCTTCTGCATCTGCGAGGTGAGGCGGTCGCTGGTCTCGCCGCCGTACAGGAAGTGACACATGGAGCTCTTCTGCATCAGCTCCCCGCGGGCGAAGCCGGTCAGTTCGCAGAAGCCATCGGAGCAGTAGACGATGGGGTAGAGAGACTGGACCTGAGCGTTCCCCAGGACAAAGTTACTGTCTGAGTGGAGGGAAGAAGGGAAGGCAAGAGACATGAAGGAAAAACAGAGAAAGATAATAGAAAGACGATGAGGAGCCAGGAGAGCACAAGCTAAAGAGATACCAGGGTCTCCAAGCATGTTTAATCCTTCAAAATAAAGATTCACTATCAATTAGTGAGCTCTGCCTTTAAGGATGAGTTTTGTAATCCATGTGATCACATTCATGCAACATGCGTTATTCAACCAGGGGGTCATGACCTCCAGTTTTACCAAGATTTATACTAACACGTAATTAAAATTTCCTGCATGGCTCACTCTTTTGTTTTTCCACATGTTCGGCTCTGTGCTCTTTAGGGCTTCGGAGGAATTCTCCCTTTGAAGAGCCGCCGTCCTCTGGGAGAATTTAACATGCCTGCTGCTTTTCAAATGAGCCTCATATTGTCTTCCTTTTTCCTTTTATTGTCCTCTTTAAGTAATCTTTTTTTTTAATCTTTGTTCTTCCCATACCCTCAATATTATTTTCATCCTCAATATCATTTTTTTTGTGTTTAATTTTGGGCAACGCAAATAAACTTGACTTCACTTTTCTGTTGAGCCTGGATCCGTCAGATTGAGATTGCAAAAGTAATTTCTGCATGTTCGCAGCCTTGGGAAATAGTTCAACGGATCTCTTCTGTGTACAATAGAAACAAATGAAAGCTCTAGCATGTTGTTTTTATCAGTTTGGGAATTTGGGGTCTTCCCTATCGCAGCCTTTTTATTGCCTCGTGTGCTGCTGTAGCTTTTCATGTAAAGTGTCACTTCTACAGCATCTTTCCAGTTTTTCTGAGTCTTTAAAGCACTCAGTGCCTAATTATGCATCTTTTTTCTGCAGTCACTAGGAGTGAAGTATTTGGTCCATAGTATCTATCAGTTATGATAACACTGTACTGAAGGTTATTACTAAAACCTGAGAACAAAGTACATTCAGGTGGTGGAAGAAACATTAGCAGCCAGACGATCACATCATCAGCCGGCCGTTAAATCCACCTTATCTAAACTACTTTATTTGAAGGTTAAAACGGAAAGTTTGGCCGATACTTTTCCTTTTCATCTTCAGTTTCTCCTCCTAATAATTACAGTGAACATTCCTGGATTTTAGTACTGGACCTTAAGTTGTAACCCACCTGAAAAACACTTGTTTTGACACATTTTGTGTCGTAATGGCCAAAGAATTTATAATGTTTTATAAAAAAAAAAAAGATGTTTCTCATCTGGTAGTTGGTTAGAAACAAACTGAGCGACACATTCAATCAAATCCAATTGAAAACATGCATGTAAGCATATGTTATTAGAACGTAATATAAGCTGACAGATGGTTTGACAGCCTTTGGGGACAATCCTGAATAATTCATTCTGAAACAGAGTTAGGTATAATAGGTGACTCACGCAGCCACAACATTTACTCCGCTGAGATCATTAAAGTCCATACATAAATGAAGCTGCAGGACTTGAGCACTCACTTTGAGGAATGGCAGCAATCGAGAGCAGGCGAGCACATGATTGAATGAGAGGCATAGATGGAGTGAGAGAGACAGAGAGCATTAAGATGAACTAGGGGCAATGAAATTTAATAATTCATGCATTAATAAAGCATGTCCAGTGTAAACGCTCTCGCCAAACCTCATCGAAGTGACACCCAGATGAAAGTACACTTCAGTGCTGGAGGCTCATGGGAGGTCACGCGTTTTAGAAATTGTGAATCAGAATAATTAACAACATGTTGTGGTTCAGGTTAAATCATGCACTGCTCATTCAAGAAGACATTTCACATTTATATACAGGGGTTGAGCTTATAACACACATTTTATTTTTAAATGAAAGGAGTTAAGAAATGTACCTTTTTTTTTTAAATTTAGATCATAAAAATGGGTAATAATATGATAATAACAAGTGTGTATCCCAAGAAATGGTCCAAGAAGAGTTGTTTTACAACTTGTTTTTTAAAACTGATTTAATACAGGAAAAATAATGTGTTGATATACGAGTTACAGCTTTGCTGATAGGTGGATTGACAGCACAAGACCAGCCAATTCCCCCCTGTTCAACTTTGGACATGAAATATGACCAACATGAGCTCACTAATGAATCAACCTGAAGGCAAAGTGCTAGATTTACATGTCAATCTGCACTGACTAAAAGAATGAGAATGATACAGTCATACAGTCATTTCTTTTAAATGACTTGCCCTGCAGTCTTAAGATTCTCTACTCAGCGACAACTAAACGCGACTTGTCCTGATGTTTCTGAGGAACTATGTGGTGCCGTTGACTGCAGAGGGGCTACAGGCCTGACAGGCTGTTTTCACTGCATAAAAATAGCTATTTGAGGTTCCACTGTAGCTCTATTGAAGCATATGTTCACAGTAAAGGCCAACATGCCTTTAGCTACTTTTTACTGCTCAGCTTGTAAAAAAAAAAAAAAAAAAGACATCTATCAGAACAACAGGCCTCAGAAGGAAGTTGAGATGCAACATGTGCAAAATCAGATGGATGTGTACTGACAAGAGCGACAGCGGTGTCGTCTCCTCGCTGTCACTTTTTACCAGGTGTGCCAAGTAGATGTGGAGACGGCTGTAATAACATGCGATGGTTCAAGCTGCTCAGAGCAGCAGCAGGGGAAGGAGGCCATCCATGATTCTGAACACAGGACTGATGCAGCCGGCGATGTTGAACAGTGTGACAGAATATAATGGGATTTGATGAATCACTTCGCCCAGAAAAAAAAAAATAGCCGTGCACTTTTGAGATGATTAACTGGTAGAATGGAGGAATGTATTAATATTTAAGAGCAGAACTGTAAGCCCATTTTGCAAAACAACAATGGTAGTGGCAAAAATAGAAGTCATTGAGCACATTTAATCTTTCTCATAAAAATGTTACATTAAAAAAAGACCAATAAGCAGATCACTTAAGATTTATCTAAAAAACATTTCTGTCTAGATCTGGCTTTGTGTCCGGGATCTTTGTCACGTTAGAACAGAAAATGACCAGCTTCCTTCGCTTCACGGTTCAGCATGTTCTTCTGTTTTGTTTGGCTCCAGTAAATCAGAGGACCAAACAATCACAAGCTGCAGTACAAATTGCAAAGAGCAGATCAACTTGTGGCTCCAAAAAAACAAGACAGTGATGCCCAAAATGGCAGCTTCCAAGCCTCTTCACAAACCAATCAGTGATGTGAAAGTGGGCTGCCCTTGGTAGAAAGCCGGGTGTGTGCTCATGCAAACAAAAAAGGGACACAGAAAATCACTGATCCATAGTGCTACGAGTAGTCAAAATATTCCACAGGGTAACTTCAGTATTTTTCAAAACAGACAAAATTATATGTCAAATTCAAGGTAATTTCTGTGCGTCCACCTGCATCAGCCTCTTCCATGATTTTTCAATGCTTTAGTGGACATTTTTTACTTTGCTATGCTTTTATGGATGTAGAGATGGAGCCCACCATCATCAAAGCTCTGATTAACTGGGAGGTTTTTACACCAAAGAAAACAGGTTTTTCCAAACCATAAAAACCAGATCAAACCAGAATAAGTGTGTGCACAGCTTCACCACATACCGAGCTTACACATTAAATAGTGCGACTACTATCTGACGGCTGAACAAAACTAAATTCTTCCCGAGTCATTTTGCACTTTTAATATCAAGAAAATAGGAGGAATGGGGCATTAAGAGAGTCCTACAGAGGCTAAATCACATCCTTGCACCGTGTGATCTCTTCTGCCTCTACAGCCTGTACGCGATAACAGTGCTCACTATGGTCGGCTTAATATCTACATCATTTCCCTGCTGGCCTTGTGCTGTGATCATATTTTCCTCTGTTGGATTCGGTCTCTGTACACTCCCCCGGCGCTACGCAGGCCTGTCACATCCGCAGCACAATCCAGGTGTAATAACGTGTGAGCCGAACTACAAAGCCACTCAGATTCAGCCCCTGAGCAGCTTAGGGAACCCCGATAAACCCTGCAACTGATTACAGTGACAGCCCGCCACAATACATTCACCACCACGCACATTGTAAGCCAAAGACACACACACACACACACACACACACACACAGTTTGGTCATAGCATTTTTTACAAACACTGCATTTGACACTCATCTTGGAGGTTTATAACTCCTACAGAGCCCTCATTAATATAGTTGTAATAATCATTGTTTACATACATGCACATAACTCCCTTTCATTTTTGCAAGATATATAAATATTACTCTTTTGTTACATGATTTATAACTGGAAGCTCAAAAAGTGCCGCTCATAATTATTGTGTGCGTCTTAAGTTAATTGTGCAACAAGCTTTTTTGTGCAGCTTGCTCTCAGCCAATCATGAATCAGGGAATTTATCAATGAGTTTTTGAATTTTATCTCAACTACATCTTTGCAGAAAATCTACATTTCTTTTTTAAGATAAAATATTAGTATATATTTAATAGAAGTCATCCATCATCCATTTCTAACAGTAACCATTGACAACGTGAGAGTCTGCAACAGCAAAGAAAGAGACAGCTGGCAAACAATAAAGGCATGAGCGCTGACAGCTTAATGATGTCGTCCTATTTGTTAAACCAGCTCTGCGGTGTCTTTTCTAGACTTTCAGTGAAAACACACTTTTCAGTGTGCATCAGCTTCAAAACTTTAGAGCCCACGGCTTTCTGCCAGAACTCCCCTGACCAAAACTGACAAAACTCCTCTGCCTAAGCCTGCTTCTTTTCCTTACGACAAGATGTGTCCAAGCTGACTCAAAACTACTGTATGACCACTAGTGAGTATGAACAAATAACAAAATGCTTGCAAAAATTCACAGAAATCTGTACCGCTTGTATTTATAAATATGGTCGTAGCAGATTGAGATATCTCCGAGTTAAAAGAGGTCTAACGAATGCTCTCTACTCCACAGCGGGAAAAAACTGAAGAAATTCCCAGGAGTCTCCCTAGTTATATTGCTGCATTAATGTTGCATGGCAAAGATGGAAGATCTCCGCTTCCGACCTGAAAATACCGTTTCGCTCGGCTGGAAATAATCGGTGACAACTCTCTATCATTCACAAAGAACAGGTCCTGTTTTCTGTTGTTGGGTGTAGGAAGTGACAAATAAATACAGCACAGTATTTGGAGCACAAATCCTTGGTCACAGTGGGATCTGAAGTGGCACCTTAGATGATCTATTTCTCAACCTGTTCTTTCCTGGTGTTGTTATGAGCCATCGTCTTGACAGCACTGCAACGACAGCTTTGGTTGGAGATGCCCTCATTAAAAATCCCCCCTCTGTGTTTTGACCACAGGCCTGCCAGACATTACTGAGCAACTAATGAATGACCATCAGTGCAGACTTCAGGTTCCCACACAAGGCTGAGGAGCTGCTGCTTATCACAAGTCACCATTCATCCCTTTATGCACTCATTCAGTGGAGCTAATTCAGATTGTGAGAATATTTTATAGCAGCAGACACACATGGAACCGATCTGAGGCAATCAGGGCTCGTTGATAATCTCCAGGTGTGAGCTGCTGTGATTGGACTCCTCTTGGAGCAGGGAGATTACCACAAAAACAGTGTATTTACTGTGGAAATAACTTTAAACGAACTTCTTTGTACACCTTCTTGTGTTATCTATGTTATTTAGTAGAATCTGGGGGGACTACTCATAGGTTTACTGTATCTTTGGACAAGCACGTGGACAACCACTCAAGTCGTGGTAAAGCAGGTGAAATCCCTGCTTCCTCTCATAATCCTGTGTCTAATGGATCTCCTCCTGCCGACCTGTGCAACCGCAGCCACCAGGCAAGACGTGATCAGACACAGAGGAGTGCAGTCTGCTCCTTTCCCAGATAAGAATAGGACTGATTGCTGTTGACACAAAATGAAAACCTCCAATAGAATCAATGTTGTCTCATGGACCTTTGTCTCCCGGGGACACACAGGGAACATCACATACCTACGGCTGCCACTGAGTACGATCAGCAGGACTAATCCGCACAAATTACATTTATTTTATGTAGTTTTCTATAATTTAGAGCTCTGTTTCAGAAAATAGACAGCTCCTGCACTGATTCCTCGTACAGTGCATCCATGCTCAGTAATGCCTGTTAATTTGCGCCTCCAGGGCTGTGTTATGTAACGCTCTTAAGATATAATAACTACAGTTTGCATCCTGACTGACAGCAATCTCTCTGCGGGTTTACGTGGGCTCAATGTACAGACTGAAAACATGTGAATGATAATTAAAGGTTTGGTTACAACTTGTGTTGGACGCCATAAAGAGGCTCCGGCTCTGTCTGACTCTATTTCTTCTAAGAATTGTATGTTACTTGTGATAGTGAAAAAGAAAACCTGAATATCAAAGCATTTAAAAGGAGTCCAGGTGCCACGTTTCCTTCACGAATGGATCTATGTTGTCTTTAGTAGCTGAGGTAACAGTTTGAAATGGTTTGTTCACAGAGCTAAACGATGAAGACTAATTTCTGCAAGACCCCAGAACACTAAGTGCCCTCAATGTCCAAGTCTTTGTTCCGATTTGATTGAAAATTTGTTTAGGAAAACACTCAGCCGTGTAATTCAGAGACAACTTATGGACCTTAAGGTTTCTATAAGAGGGGCAACTCTGTCAAAATCTAATTTCAGGACCTTCAAGTTTTGTGATCATAAAATAACATGTTTGAACAAATCACCGCGCTGCAGATCAGAGCTGCGTTCCCGCTCCGACATGATTGAATCGAGGGTAAAGGCTGCAGCGTATTGAAATGCAAATTCCTGAACTGATTGACAGTCGTCTGTTGCAAGCTGGCAACTAAGAGCAATACCAGTGAATTATTAATACACCGACTCATTGCATTAATTAACACTATACAGTAACTCAGTACATATTAGCACCAAAGATGCAGTCAGGAAATCACACATCTGCATAGGAAATGTGATGACCCTACTTTTTCTTAACAATATTACGCTTTTTATTTTCATGTAAATATAAAATAACGGCCATGCTTTTAGTGTTTTTGCACTGTAAGTTAGGATGTTTTGGCCATGGGTAAATAAAAATGTAAATCTAATAAGCACCTTAACCAAGTCAGCATCTTTTGTGCATACAGGGACAACATCATGTCATGTATTTCTGCATCAGACTCTGTGGACCACTGGACTGTTCATGTTGAAATTATGTGTTCAAGTAGGTGCCTCATGAAATCTTAATATGTTAAACAGAAATCTGCGCTTTCCTTCATCATAATTCATTCAGCAGTCAAAGTATCAGTGAGCTCATGGCCTGTTTGCGTCTTCACCTATTCCCAATCCTCATTACGCACTTTGGATTTTGGAGTTTCAATTTTGTTCCGGACATTAGCCAAATAAACAGATTTGGGTGAGTAAACAACTGAGAGTAAATAAAGTGCTTGAAACATCTATTGCGCACAATAAAATCCAACGGATATGGGGAGACAAGCAATGTACTCACGGGTCCCATCGAAACGCGTGGCAATGGTATCCAGGAAGGTGTTCTGTGGCGCAATCAGACCCCGCATCACCGGCATCCTGGAGCGGGTCGAGCCGCGTCTCTCCCGGCGCTCCGAGCCATGGCTGTCGCCGGGGGTGGCCACGAATCCCGGCAGAAACCTGGACGATGTCCCCGGCGCTCCTCCTAAACCCTGGAGGAGGGCGCCGAGCCGAGACACCCGGGACTCCACGGTCCTGAAACTGACCACCAAGCAGGTGATCCCGGCTTCGAGGAGGAGAGAGGAGCCGCTGGAGGCCAAACGGGTGAGGACGGAGGGATGGAAGGATCACGGCGAGGATGGTCACATTTACGCACGGATGTGCTGCAATGCAATCCTTCTCCTTCTCCTTCTCCTCCTCCCCTTCTTTCGCTCTTTCCTCTCTTACACTTTGTTCTCTCCAAACATTCTCCCGTGCACTTCAGCAGTGCAGCTAAACAAGCTTTTCATTCACTCTTTCATTTTCTCCGTCAGTGCTCCCCCTCCCCTCTGTCCACCTCTTTGAAATTCCATCAGTCTCTCTTCACCTCTCATCCTTTGATGCTCTGATAAAGGAGGTGAATGAAAGTGCCATACTGTCCTTATTTGTGGTATAATTGAATTAAATATTGTCTGAAATGGTTCACACTTGAAGCTGCAAAAATTGTCACTCCTTCAAAATACATATTCAGGGTGGATAAAAACATCCCTACGATGAATAATGTGATGGATTTCATATTTCATATATAGGCTACAATACAATGTTTGGCCAAAATACACAACAATCAAATGTGACCATGCATATGCGAATTTTTCACATTTAATAAATAAGTGAACTGTTTTCAGCCTTTTATACGTCATGCATATCAAACCATATATTTTATACAGTAGGTGTGCGTGTTGTCTTCCTGTGGATTTCCTGAGGTTGCTCCGTTTTCTCCCACAGTCAAAAGACAAGACAAGACGCTGTCAATCAAATGTGCAGACGCAAGATGGAGAGAGGAGGACTCTGGTGGTGGTGACAAAAATGGATTCTTGCACTTTGGTCATGATGTTGCAAGAATAAACCATGACCACACTGTAATGCTATTTTGTTCCCAAACATTGAGATGCAGGAGAGCAGAGGTATCAGTGGGGGAATAGTGCCATCTAGGGAACAAGAAGCTCAAATTATTACATGGGACATTAAAATGACTTTTTACTTTAAACTGTCTTGTGTAGAAGTCAACATTACTCTGGCTGACAAATCGAGGAAAACATTCAAAGAGGATGAATTAGACACTGTTCAAAAACCACATCTTATAATCTCCCACTGGACGAGGTCATCCACATTGAGGCTGAAAGTCCATTCAGTTCCATTAATGTCGTTTTTACACAAACTAAAAATAAACTGTTTATCTTTCACAGAGTACCACTACACTATTGACGGATTGAAGCTAACAGTATGTTTATTGTGTACAATAAACAGGAAGCACACATTGAGACACAACCCCAGTTCACCTCAGAGGACGACGCCCTATAATGGGATAATATGTCAAATAATATAACGTGTTCATATACTTTATACACAGTCTATGGTGGTAACTTTACCTGGAGGAGTTGTCACTGCACCCCATGTTGTGTGTTTCTTTTAACGAGCTCCACACATATTTAATAGTCTTTGGAAATTGTTTATATACAGTCTCTGGTGTTTATCACCACACCTGGGAGTAACGACTTCTTCTTCTTGTGTTGTGTAAATTGGTGGTTGGCAAACAGCTTTTAGGAGCACTACCGCCACCTCTGGCCGTAGCAACGCATTACTGCCAGGAGCTGGTTACAAACCATACAAATGTATATAAAAGTAAAAACAGAGTTGTTCGGAAGTAATTACCTAAAGTGTTATTCTCAGATTTTATCCACAAGGTGTTGCTGCAACTATTTTACAATAAAAGCCTTGCAGATGTCTGTCTGAAAGGTCTGATTGGTCCTGTTGTTTGTTTTAGTCAGTGGAGGACAGTTCTTTCAGTACTGTGGAAGTATTGCAAGAGCACGTTCACTTCTTGATCTTTGTGCTGTTACTCCAATACACTTCAGCACAATTTATGATATTTACGTGCAAACACCGTGTTTGTAAACAAATTGAGTTGTGCGGTCAGCAGCTTCTGATTTCTTCTTGTTCTTCTTCTCCTTCTTCTTCATAACCAATGTTGAAGGTACATGCCACCCTCTACTGTACCGAAGTGTGTAACATCATGACTTTATTTAGAAGTCATATTCTTGCAATTAACACAATGACCTCCGAATCTGAATAATAACACTGTGGAAAGACACAAGTGTCACTTCCTCTGAATCCGGCACACAATGCTTTAAAAAATTCTGTTAAATATAGACTGTAGCTATATAATATATAAACAAAAAAAGGTTTGAGAAGTTTTAATTAAAGGACAGCTACTATTTCATTCTTTTAATTTGTTTTAATTCATGTTAAAGTCTAATCTTTCATACGACTTTGGTACAAGACACAACTGGTATCAATTCATTCTCAAATACAAAATACATGCCATTCGTGCACAAAACGTCCCCATACATATAGTAGTAATCCTCAGTGAGTAATTAATTTAGGCTGTCTGCATGTACCACAAACAAACCCAGATCCTCTGATGCAACACAAACACACATTCAAGCAAACGAGGCACATTGTGTGTTGTGATTTAACAATGAAAAACAGCTGCAGGTGGAGAGAGATTAGGGGTGAGTTTGACTCACTTGAACGGTACTTCAAGGCCACAGGAAGTCCTTCATGGTGACACAGTGTTCAAAAAACACATTTTATAATCTCCCACTGGATGAGGACATCCACGTTGAGGCTAAAAGTCCATTCAGTTCCAACAATGTCCTCTTTACACAAACCCGGGTGTTCCAGCTCCAGACTTCAGTATGTGTCTTTGGGCAGCCATTAAAGTCATCACTGCACATAAATAGACTTTTAAAAAACTAAAAAAAAACAACACTGCCTGATAGAGACCGGATCCACTGCAGACTTGTCACACCAGGAGGAACCGAGGCACAACTAATGATCCATGAGGTGTCCCAGCATCTTCTGAATGTTCCTCCAGCAAAAGAAAAAAGAAACTTCTGGAGGCTCTGTGTTGGAACAACATCTCACAAACACATTTTATGCTGCTTTTTAATGTCATTTTCCACTCCCCTGACTATGTGGGAGAGAAAGTCTGTTTTTCTGTGGTTGTGTGTGCTGTTTTACATCTTAGACTGTAGATGGCGCCACTCATGCACTGAATAAACAGCACCACTGCCTCTGGCCTGTTTTCTGGCGTTTCTCTGCTGCCTCATTTGGAACAGTTTTACATCACTTGCTGTTATACCAGAACAATCCTACAGTGTTATTTCACATTATATCTTCGGACAGGAGATGGATTAGAACACATGTGCCGATTTAGACCAAAATCGGATCTGTGAATTCTTCATCTTGGGTCGCAGTTTTTCCCACTTCAGTTCAGGCTCAAAACCTCTCTTCAAAAAGACTAAGAAAGAGAGGCAAGGCTCTTTTCTTTACTCATCAAATATTAATAGACCATTTTTTTTTGTGGTGAAATACTGACTTGAAATTTCAAGAAGCCACACTGTCAATCAGAAACCAAACACAAACGGGCATCCCTCCTGAGGAAAACCAAAACATCACATAAAAGGCTTTTTTTTTTTTTTTTTTTACAGACTATATTTAATCGCATCCCGCGAGTCCACGACACTTTTGCATTGCTGCATTCAGCTGATTGACAAACGGAGACAAACAGCTAAACAAGGCTTTAGCTGTAGAGTATGTTACTTGGTTTGTAAGATTACAAACTGAAAAATCAAATACTGATATCCTGACACGGTGCAATATTACTAAAGGAAACCAAACTGTAAAACCATATGCCAGTTTAAAACATGTGTCCAATGACTGGTAGCAATAGTTGACCTTGACCTTTGACCTTTGGCCATACAATCTCTTATCAGCTCATCCTCGAGTCTTAGTGAATGTTTGTGCCGAATTGTCTCATCAGGGGTTTTTAATAACTTTACGGTTGCAGTTGATGATCATCACAACCCCACTGCACAGAGAGCAGCAGGACTGAGAGGTCAGTGAGGGGTCAGTGGGGAGACCTGGCGCGACTCTAAGGGACGCAAGAAGAGGTTTCTCTTCAGCTCAGAGAAGAACGAGGAGGAAGACGAAGAGGAGGAGGGCGCTATTCTTCTAGCACAAACAGAGCTGCAGCTCTCTGAGTTGCTGGCGATGGCAGATGGCAGAAGGAATGAAAGGCAGATGGAAAAATCACTTCCAACATGTTTATCATCGTCAAAAAGTGTGTATGAGTGTTTGCGTATGTGTGGGTATGTGTGTGTGTGTGTGTGTGTGTGTGTGAGGGGGATGATTCCCCCAGGGTTAATAAAAAATGTGATTGGATGTGAAAAACACAAGCGCTAACAGTCACAGTGGTGCAGGAGAGGCTTTATGTCGCGTGTATGTCGACTGTGGAGCTGCTTTTTCTGAATGTAGACACAGGTTTGGTGAACGTGGCATTAAGCAAGTTGTTTACCTGGATATTAGAGCGTGTCTTCAGCTATTCTACTGCGCAAAACCAGGATCTTATACTTCATTGCAATAAATGATGTGGTATGATTACGCTTATCACTTGGCATTAGCTATGAATTCATTGTGGGGAAATATCCACATTTATCACTACAAAATGTCAGACTATGGTAAAAATGTTCATCATAATCTCCCAGAGCCCGACGCCCCAAAATATTGAATTCACTGTTGCAGAAGTACACCGGAAGATATTTATTTTTGAGAAGGTACAATATTAAATTTTTTTATGCAATTCTGCAATGAACAAAACATCAGATGACTTCCAAAATTGTTTTCTAAAGTTTTTGCTTTAGAAATGTTCATATTAAAAGTACCTGCACAACAACTGCACTCAGTGTGCTCTGAAGTTTTATTTAACAGTGAACGTGTGCAAATTGCTCACGAAATATTAAACTTTTTAGTGTTCACACATGCCCAGCTGAGGTCACTCGCTCCTGAATTTAATACATGTACAATCTGATGTCGCCATAGATGTTGCCACGGTGATACGTGTGTGAAAGCGGTGAGGTTGAGGTGAGAAAGAGGCGGCTGAGAAACTCGAGAAACACACATGACTTTGTGACCTCAGCAAACAGCCATGACGGCGTGATGCACAGTCTGAGGTTCTCTCACGGTTTTTACAGGAAGACAGAAAAAAAAAATAACCACTTACGAGCTGTGCAGCAGCACTGGCTTCTCCAGTCTATCATGTTTGACATTTCCTTTGCAGTTTTTTTTGCCTTAAAACTGCATGAAGTATGAGGTTCCTGTTGACCATCAACACATATCAACACACATCTGATGTCCATTGTAAATAAAGGCCAATAAATCTGCCTATAAATAAAAAAAGACTTCTTATATCTTTAAAACTTGCCTAATAATATTGAAATTTTTAAGCTTTCTTCGGTAACAAATTGATTCACTAACAGCAGTCTGGGCATCCATGGCTGCATTGTGAACAGGACCTACTAAAAGCCAGTTTGGCACACTTTTAATGGTGCCACTTTGTCATAAAGGTAAACAAATATCAAGCCGTCTGACACCATTACATTATACTTCCTGTTTACACCCCAAACAGACAGACATTGAATTTTGCACTGTCAATATTTTCTGGCAGTACGGCTCGGGATATCTCATTGACATGCGCTTTACATTTCTGGAGCACTGAGACTCTCATCGACCCGTTCACATACAGATATAGGCCCCGAATTGAAAACCTCTCCACTGCTTAAATCTGCAGGAATTTGACAGAAGAAGAAGACACTGAGACAGCTCAGTGTCTGAGTTGGACAGCCTCTCTCTAAGGAATCCTCTGAGGACATACTATAAATGATACTCCGGATAAAGACTAACTGTACGAGGAGATTTAAAGGAGGCACTCTGGACTTGGCTGGTAGTGTTTGGGTCGTAACAACGAAATGGAAAAAACAATTAAATTAAAAGTTCTTAGAAGGAAACCGCTCATCCTCAGCTGTCTGGCTGGAAGCCCTGATGCAGAACAAATATTCAGCCGAGCGCAGGTCGAGGCTGATCTGAGACCTGCGAGTAAAGATGAGGAGGTTCTTTAAACATGTTCAAAAGATAAAGGTTTATTACAACAAAATGTAAGCAGCAACATGTGTGACATGGCTGAGTAGTACGTTCGCCAACTAGCCCTGCAAGTAGTCCCAATGTCACCAAACCTCCAGCCACTTTCGGGTGTGACTGGACCTTTGAGGTGAAATGGAGCAGAGCAGAGTGTAAAGGGAAGTACTTTGGCATTAATTTGACTTTGGATTGTGGTTGAGAGACCAAATAAAAAAACTTGATGAGATGGTAAAATGTTTTCCTTTCGAGTTCATTTCTGTGGGATTAGATTTGTCCAGAATTTGGTCCAATGTAAAGACACAAAGAAAGAAAAGAAAAACAGACAGAGAGCAACAGGCTTCAGTGTCTCACTCTATTTCCACCTCTTTCATTCCTCGATTGTCCCATCTCCCTCTCTCTCTCCCTCTCTCCCTCTCTCAGTTATTTTAAATAAGGGCGTCTTATTGTCTGGGGGACATCTGATCCTCTCTCTCTCTCTCTCTCACTCTCTCTCACACACACACACACACACACACACACACACACACACACACACACACACACACACACACACACACACACACACACACACACGCATACCATTGCAAATATGCTGACACCAAATGCTTGCTCAGCTTTTTTAAGAGACAGAAAAGAGAGAAAGAACTTGACAGATGAATGAGGAGGTATAAACCCAAATCCTGTCCCTCCCTCCTTCTTTTGTTTTTCTTCTCTTTCTTTGAAGTCACAACTGATGCAGTGAACCGGCACTCAGAGCTCTTATGTAACTTGTGAGTGTGAGTGTGCATGAGTGTGTGTGTGTGTGTGTGTGTGTGCTTACATGTATTTTACTTTTTGTTTTTGTTTTTTCTTGAAGGGCATTGTGATTCATTAAAAGCAGATTATAAATCCAATTCAATAAGAAAGAAAAGCTTCCAGCATCGGCCATATTTGTATTTGAAGATAAGAGTTGCACTTCGAGCTGTATTATTTGTGCAGCGCACAGATGAGTGCAGGAATATTAGAAGACGTGTGAGGTTCTAATATTTCCAACAAAAATGTGCAATCATGGCCAGACCAAACATTTTTGGAGGCCTGAGGAGGAGGAACAAGCCTTCACATAGAAGAGAAGACCACTGCAGGATCCTCAGAGGGACTGTGTGGCCGAGAGGCCGAGGAGCACGAGTTAAATGTCTGTCCGAGGGCTCAAGGTGAAGGACATTGGCTAACCTTGTCCACGATATTTTTTATGACCTTAAACCTGCATTAAAAAGACATAACATGTTTCAGTTGACAACAGGCATGTTGGTGTTGTAAAGATATGGATGATAGCCTCTTTAAAAGACTGATTTTGGATCCAAACCTGAAATAGGTGATTATGTCAGTGTCAACACTTTGTAAAACTAATAACATTAAAAAATATAATTCCAATTGCAAATTAATAGCGTTTATACACAGCACGCTCCCTCCTCCTGTGCCTGCTGGAAACAAATTCAGTAGTAAAAACAGTTTTTTTTAATGAGCCAGTTGCTGAAATATTTAGAGGATAAATTGACCCAGGAGGGAAATTAATAGAGAGAATGGAAGATGGAAATAAAATGGTTAATAAATCCTTTTTTGGAATCTACAACTGCGATATTCAGGGCTCAATTAAACCTTTCAGAGAAATCAACGAAGGGATTTTGATTTTATACCATAAGATCGCAATTTGTTATTCTGCTTCCAAGTTCGCCAAACACCTTGCAGGAGGAGTCAGAATGCGAAAGTTGTATGATTTCTGTGTTCAATAAACTACTGAACCCTGCGAGGCAGTTTGGCACCAGCAAGCTTAGCTGCTCTTTGGAGTCGAGTCCCTGGAAGGATCCGGATCTGGGCTGAACTGTGTGTGAGGTTAATCCAGTAAGTCCTGGGTGCACGCAGTCATTTAGACCATCTGAGTGATGAAGGGCAGTCAGCTGCTGTATGCAAAGAACCTGACCTCAGCCCCCCGAATGCATGTGGACTTAAATAACCTCCCGGTTTCAGTGCACAGCTTCGGATTAATTATCGATGACACAAAGAGAAAGTAAAAGGTAAAGGCTACACATCAAACACGATGAACGCTTGTTCCTGCGGCAAACTTATTATTCATTATTCATCTTCCGCAGCTTTAACCCTCAGAGTCGGGCTCCTTCTTTGTACTACACATATTGAGTTTTCTCTGAAGAGAATGGCTTTAACGGCGAACATTTTATCAATACTAACACTACAAAACAGGTCTAGACACACATGGAAATATAATAACTTTAAACAAATTAAATTACTGGTGGAAAGTTCACACACTTCAGGAATAAGTCAATATTGTAAGTTCTGAATGAACTGAAATATTAAATCACAACATTTACACTGTTTTAAACTGAATATTAAAAACTGGCATGAAAATAATGAAAATAATAATCATGATGTAGTATGTCAGTATGATTCTGACTTTGAATTGTGAGGAGTTTGTATTTTATCCCCAAAAAACCACCAGATGTATTTCATAGTGTCTTGTTTCAGAAGGATGAACTCACCTTTGTGATCTTTGCCTGCACTCGTGAAAAACCCTTCATGCAACAGGTGCATCAGCATCATTTAGAAAAACTAACTCATGAACAAGACTTTCGACCAATCACAGGTCACCTCAGAGAGAAGGCGTTCCTATTGGCTGTTATACAAAGTGAACTTGTACATCAGAAAAAAAAAAACTGGATCCAGAATTAAATTTTCAGATATTGAAACACCTGATTCAACCGTCGTTTCAGTTTGTTAATGATCCTAATATGTGGTTAGTTTACTTTGGTTATATCTACTTTTCATTAAATGGTAATGGTAAAAATAAAAAATAAAAAATAAACATTTCTCTAATCTAAAAACCTAAAAAAAAAATAAGATGGCAGGTTGGCGAACAGCGATGAACGAAGCCCTCCCGTCAAATGAAAGCTTGAAAAATGAAGCTGCTCCATTTGAAATGCAGCTGTAGGCAGCGCTGGTGCAGTGTTGGAGGAGATGACCCAGGAGAACAAGAGGAGTTCAAGCAGCGCAGACAGAGAGTATGTACGTCGGTAGTAGAAAGGAGGTCGGCGTATTGTACGCCCCGAGGCACAGTTTGACTTTTATTCTGGTGTGGGGGGACCCAAAACTGAAAATCTATGCATGTCAGCGCTCTGAGATAACGCAGTTGATCACTTGCAGCTAATAGAGCACCACACAAAGTCACACAGTGCAGAAGAATCCATATTTAACGTTATATTTTTAAGGTTAGCTTCGAGTTAACCAGAAAAAAAAACATTACAAAAAGGATAATTTATTGAAATCATCAGCGCAGATAAAAATTATTATCATGTAAACTGTATGTAGAACATATTTTTGCCTGGAGAAGCACAGAAGAAGCCAAAATGGAGGATTTAAGCACATATGAGCCCTAAAACTAGAGCTATTAAAAAGTCATATCACTGAGCGGCTGTATAATGTCTCTGAGGTTAATTTAATGGAAGAGAAACTGACTAAATTACTGGTTCTTCATTTTTTGGTTTGTCGGAGGAGAAAATGGGAACATTTGCTTCCTGTTTTTAGAACTGTTAATACAGACCTTGAGTTTTGTGTTGCGCCAACGTTATTGAACCACTATAACCTTCTTCTTTGCAGGAAGAGGAGTGAGACCCGAGCTCCAAAATATGCTTATTGATTTGTTCAATAAATACTTCTTATTCTGAGAGACTTCTCACACGTGGGCAAAAAAAAAAGCATCTGAAGCAGCCTAAAAATATGTGAGCTGCATCGTATGGGACGGATCTTAGAGATGAAAATGATCCCCATGTTTACGTTTTTGAAGCTTTGCATCGACTTGAAGAGCTGCAGGTGAAAGCTTTATTTACTGTTTCACACA
Organism: Embiotoca jacksoni; assembly: GCF_022577435.1. Lineage (NCBI taxonomy): Eukaryota > Metazoa > Chordata > Actinopteri > Embiotocidae > Embiotoca > Embiotoca jacksoni. The sequence goes on along the minus strand of NW_027185382.1, from coordinate 3,848,002 downwards.
CTTCTGTAAATTATTAATCAAGTCAAATATGGATAAACAATATTTTTGTCACGAATACAACTCGGATGTTGATGTGTCATCTGACCTACAATCCTACAGTCTAATAAAACAGTCCCTGAAATAAATCCCTCTATGAAAGTCATCATGTTCAGCTTTTATTGAGTTTTAATGATCATTTTGGAGAATTGCGGTGCTGCAGAATTATACTATATTATACCGAGAGGTGTTTTCGATATTTAGCCTGCTCTCATTGATATAAATGGGATGCAATGCCTGTTAGTGTAACACAAAACAACTCGTCTCTGTCTTTCTTTATGTTAGCGCAACAGGAAATAATAGAAAAATATAGAAATTAGACAGACATAGGCGATGCAATATATAAAGAGAATAAAGATAAAGATAGAAAACAGTTAATTCAAAGTTAGCTGCCTCACTGATCTTCTGCAGACTCCACCGGTGTCCCTGCGGTACTCTGTGGAAATGATACAAACAGAACACGAGGTATTGGTGGTGATTTGGTCAGAGTTATTTATCCTAAAAAAAAACACATTAGGGATGAGTTTACAAAAGGGCGGCGCCCATCAACCAGTACCTGCGCTCGAGACCGGGTCAAACTCTCGGTGGAAAAGAGGTTAACGTACGTTGGGCACGGGCTGGATATGAGCATCATAACAGCAGAATAATGCAGGGTAAGCATGATAATGATGGGATCTGACACTCTATATATAGAGTAATGCATATACACTGAGCTCTGAGGTGTAAACTGGAGCGGATGAAGGAAGTAGCCGAGCTGGATAAGACGTGTTTAAATAAAGTCTTTATGTATTTTATCTCTTTTATATTTCTTGCTCAGCTCTGTGACTCCACTGTGATGATACTGCATGACAACCACATGTAGGGAAAAAGTGGTTTAAATATTGCAAAGTCATCACTGAAGTTAAAGAAACGTGAAAGCTTTAAAATAAGCGTTTGGAGCCCTGCGACGTCATTAAAACAACACTTCCTTCATGCATGAGTGTCGTCGTGTGCTGTGATGCCTGAGCAGTGAGAGTGAACCGTGTGTAATGATAAGAGATATCTAATGGTTGGTGGCTGTGTTTGAAGTGTGACATGTTTTCTGCTCACTGGTAACAGCATCTTATGTAATTCCACGTCATGGCTACATAAACTCGTTGGTCGTAAGTGCTGAAGGTTCAGGATCAGTTGTTTTTTGTCTTTTTGCCAACTTTAAATTGTAAATTCGGTTGTGGACGGTGTTAAAGAAGTAAACTTGCACAGTGATGACTGATTTTAATGATGAAAATACCAGCCTGCTACCTCCTTTTCAAACATCTTCAGCCTGTTTTACCAAAATATTTGGAAATAAACGAGTGAACCTGTTCTGATCACTCCTGCCCGTGCAGTTAAAAGCAGAATTAATCTCCCAATGAACACTGTGGGGGGAGTTTGCAGGATCTGTTTGCACTTCATTTGCACAAATAATCAAAAACAGCGAGATAAAGCGACTCACTGTATAGATAGTAAATATATGCATCTGCAAATCTTACACCTTTAATGTGAAAGCGCTGCAGTGTTATCGGTTTGCTCTTTCTTGTGAGCAGCGTACCACGTTAATTTCAGTTTGGCTTTTGACCAGCATCAAATCAATGTAAATAAGTTAGAGTCCATTTATTGGCTGTTGCGTGGGTCAGTGGACGAAGGCCCAAAGCAGGCAGTGAGGTGATGAGCTTATGTCCGCACGGTGACCCGTGTGCAGCTGGCTGACATCTCCGCTCTGCTGCACAAGCTCCAATAAAGCAAAGAATTACTTATAAAAATCAAACCCGCTGTTCTGTGTAAATCCAGGCCAAGACGAGTTGTTCGATGAGCTGAGAGCCTTTTCAAGTGGCAGCGTCTGGGCGGGAGATTACAAGGTTGAGTTGAGTTTTATGAGGACGTTTACGACTCGGTAAGACGATACGGACGCATTTTGCCTCTGAGCTGCCATCTCATTTCGCTTGCTTTGCATCTGCTTTCATTTTCTGTTTTGTTGATCTTAAAAAGGGGACGGATAGATACGATGATATGATGAGGCAGTAAATCGACAACTAAAGGCTACTCAGGCCCGTGTGACATCACTTAATGATTACATTTTTATTTAATGGTGTTTCAGTTGTAGATATTTTAACTCTTAACTTCACAGCCTGCAAGACTCAAGGTTTGTTGTGGACATTAAAAGCTTTCTCTAAAACATGAGCTTGAATGCGTGTCTGAGGCGGGTAAAAGCTGATCAGGAGCGACCGACGTCTGCAGAAGACGACAGTCTCGAGGTCGTGGCAGCTTCAAACAGCTTCAAACACGCAGACATGTCGAAGCCACTCTGACTTGCCTCATCCCTTTTTTGCTTTAATGCTCCCTCATGGAGTATTAGCGAAGATCCCTGCAGCCATGGAATTATAGCTAAGATGTCAATACACATTGTGCACGGTGATTACAGTGCATGTGTGCATCTTTTTACTTCCTATTTTGTCTCCATTTAAAGAGTTGTAATTTGTCAACTCTTGAGTCCAAGTCTTGGGCAGACTGGGGACAAAGTTGGGTCCTCTTTCACTGCTCTTGTCTGACCAAAGACACTGATTTGTCAGGGATTGCGCACGTTAATTGACATCATTATACTGTAAATGTGTCATCGTAGCAATAATCCTTTGAGCAGCTATATTCTGTCAGAAATCCAACAGAAGAAAAGAGCAACAGCTGATGTTGTCACCAGTGGTCAGTTTGAGAACAAGCGTCACCTCTTTCAACAGCCAATCAGCTGGTAGCAACGTCAGCTGATTAAATGACAGAGATCCACATGTCAATTTACGTGAGGAACAGCTTTGTCTGTATGACAGAAGCCTTCCCTTGAAGCACTCATGGACGGCTACAAATTCTCAACCCTTTCTGTTTCATCACTGTTAAAAATGAAACTGTTGCAGGGAGCTTCAAACTGATCCAACCTGCTCCAAACTGATCCAACCTGCTCCAAACTGATCCAACCTGCTCCAAACTGATCCAACCTGCTCCAAACTGATCCAACCTGCTTCAAACTGATCCAACCTGCTCCAAAATAGCAAGATGCCGACGGCCAAAATCCGAACTCGAGGCCTCATAACGGCCGTTCACGTCACTGTTGGTTGCTGCTTGACCAAACCTCCAAATAAACTACAGCTCCACAAGCTCCATTAAAATGCTGCTTGCAACTCAACACATAGATAATGATAATAACCAAATGTTTTGTGTTAAATAACCAACTCAAAAAGTCCCTAAAAGGTTATGTCAGAAGCACGTCGGTGCTCTGTGATTGTCTGTCATTGCTGTGCAGTTAACTCGACGGAAATGTTGGAGGGAACATTCAGTACATCTAATTGATATTTGTTACAAAACGCTTTCAGTGGTCCTTGGCTTTTGGCAGCTTTGGCTGGTTTCCTACCTTTCCCTCAAAGCCACCATCAAACCCTGACTTTTATTTACCATCTGGAAGCTGAGGTAAACACTATTTGCAGCATCAGAGCACAGCAGTTGCTGCAGCCTGGTCTGTCAGCGAGATATTAGCTGGCTTCGAGCCACGGAGAGAGACGGAGAGGGAGAGAGGGACAATGTGGACTCCTACTTTCAGAACCTCTTATTTGTGTATTTTTGGATGTGTATGCTTTATGAGGATGTGTGCCTGGTGAAGAGTTGGAGCTGTGCCATGCTGAAGACACAGCACCATACAAGGGCAAGTCATGCTGGAGGATCAGGCTGTCTGCAGGCTGGCACCACTGCAGGGTGATTGTGCACCGCAGCTCTGAGGGCTCAGCCCAGATGGAGCTTAGAGGCCTGATGTTTTATAGATATTTGGCAACATCTGTACAAAAAAAAAAAAAAGAGTCAGATATTTTGGGAAATACACTTGCTTTGTTCAACACCTGTTCAAAACCAAACCCTTCGAGCCACATGAGAATTGGTGACTTCTCAGATTCTGTGAGCTCAAACGTCTCCAGTTGAAGGATTAAAAAATGCCAGAATAGTTATGCATTTTAAATGGTAAACTTCTTTTTGTGGATGTCAGAAAAAGTGTTTGTAGCCCAACTATCTGCCCTGACATCTTTTTCTGCTCTGCCAGTGTTGCAGTGAAGTTCCTACAGATGTCTTGACAAAATATGAGGTCTTACAAGCCTGCGGGCTCACAGGACAATAAGCTCATGCAGTTTATTCACATGACCCATTTCCCATTGACTCCTGTCTCCTAAGGGTTTTCAAACCCTTCCTCTTTTGTAAAGCACTTTATACTTTGCAGGGGAGAGTTAAATAAAAGTAAGAAAATGATAAGCTTCAGTTGTGGTAAATATTCAATAAAGCTGCATCGTATCTATCAAATCAGAGGCTGACTGGAACTCATCTGATTTGTAATACAAGTATTACCTCGCTCCTGTGTGTGTGTGTGTGTGTGTGTGTGTGTGTGTGTGTGTGTGTGTGTGTGTGTGTGTGTTTCTGGCTCTTTTTCCTGTCCCGCTCTGTATCACGGAGTGTGTGTTGCACCCTTAATGTGTTCGTGTGTGAATGTTTTATAAATCGAGCGAGTGAACGTCTACAGAAGATGAAAGTGACTCTGAAAATGATCTAAGTGCTCTGAAGTTCATATCTGTGTGTGTGAGGGAGAGTGAAGGCACGAGAGAGAGATTTACAGAGCAGTAAGGTCAAATATCTTCTACCTAATAATAAATCACACACACAGCCACCCCCGCCACCCCCCCATCTCATATACAGTCTTCCTCTCTGTCCATCCCCCTCCCATGTGTTGACATAGTTTCCATGGTGAGGGGAAGGTGTCGAGAGCCATCGCTGCATTCCTGGGCGCATGCTCACACACACATTAACATTTACTCTGGGGGGGTCAGTTAACACTCTCACAGCTCTCCAAGTCCAATATTTGACTGCTGCTGCCTCAATAAATTGTTAAAAAAAAAACAAAAAAAACAGAGCCCAGAGATTTTTGATGTCCTGTAGGTAAACTGTGCTGTGCGTGATCCACTTTGTTTGCCTCCGTCCTTCACATTTCACCTACACTGTTGACTGTGAGTTAACTTGCAAATGGGATGTAAATTGCTGAAGCAGAAGAAGCCTAAAGCCTGCGTGCAGCCCCAACAGGATGCATTGTTTATTACACACCATAATTCACAAGTGTCAGACAGCACTCACAATTTTTGCTGTTTTTTTTTTTTTTTAAGCCTTGGTTGGGCATTTAGACCAAACAGAGGCGATATACAGCGCGAGGTGCTGCGTTGGCAGGGGGTGTGTTGCTTCAGGTACAATGGAATACAATCCATGGAGTTCTGTTTGAGTAACATATCTGTGAATTTGAAGGCTTAGTAGACGCCAAAACAGTGCACAGCAGCTTATAAAACCCTGAGAAAGGATTTTACGACTCCCTGCTTGCACCTATTGGATTGGCAAATGCAGCATCTTGCCAGAGATGAATTTCTCTGCTGAAAAATCCCTGTATTGTTTTGCTGGAGCCGGAGGGTGCCAACCCTTCAAGTTGGTCTAAATGTGGAATTACTTTTGGTATGTTCCCTTAAAACTCAGGTAATTGTAAGAATTTCTGGTTGAGAGAAATATTAAAAGCTCTTTCTGTAACTATTACAAAAGAAACAGATAAAGGACAGCAAGAGTGTCAAACACTGAACAGTTTAGATGGTACCAAGTTCTTGTTCTGTATTAGGCTATTTTCTGACGGTTTAGTTGGTTTTGGTAGAGCTCTGCTTGTTGCAGAAACCTTTTTGTTAAAGTGTTATCAATATATTTTCTTGTGTAGCAAAAGCAATATGGTCAATGGGAAGAGCAATAAAATATCTAAGTGTTTTTAAAGCCACCCTTGGGTGTCCATTTCAGGCCTGTGCATAAGTCTAATTGATGGTAATAGGTCCTGATCTTCCCGAGGGTTCTATGGATACAAAAATCCTAATATTTAATCCTCTGGGAACTACGAGTATCCGTAACAAGTATCATGGAAATCTGCCCATTATTCTTTGACATCTTATTTACAAACTTGACCACTAGGAGGCGATAAAAGAAAATTCGCTGGATTTCCAAAATGGAGAAGGTTCATCCTCTGGAGGCCATGAATGTGCTCAGTAAATTTCCCTGCAAACTAGTTGGATATCCAAAATCTAAATTACACACACAAAAAAAAACCAACTCATACATTTTTGTTGTATTTTGGCTTTTACATTCTGACGCATTATTTTCAGTTCTGGTTTTAATAAACATTATTTGCTTTCCTGGCCGTGGAGATTTGGAGGCCCGGAGCAGGATAACTGTGTGCTCTGGGGACCTCTTTCTCTGCAACACCTCACTGATAAGCGCTGATACGCCAAAATGTGGCCTGCAAAACAGAAACATGATAGATGTCGATTGTGCTGCAGTTTGATTGTTTGTGTGTTGAGTTACTGTGGAAATTGGTTGATAAAAGCCAGACTAGAGACACACCTCTTATGAAACCGTAAGCCTCAGACATCCAGACACAAAAAATACAACAAAAAAAACATGCATGTACACACACAGGAATACAATTCCTAAACTAACCACAATAATCCGAGGCAAGGCTTAACAGCTGAGGGGTCTTAACTCATATAAATACTTTAATATTATCTTTAAGACTCAACCGGAGCGCCACATAACTGGAAACTACCGTGGAGCATTGTGGGTAAAGTCTGAACCAGTCACAGCCAGGATTGAAGGTGCAGTAGCCCCCGTAGAGTGCAGAAGAAAAGTGTGTTGGCGGGAGGAGGCAGAGCGTCTGTTTTACCTCTCCATGTGTCCTCAGCGAGATCTCGCCCTCGGGCCGACCGCTCCGCTCCCTCAGCCTGCAATCAGCTCTCGCAGCCTCATCACCGAGTGCTGAAGAGACGTGCTCTGGGTGGTTTTGGGTAGAAATCATCACGTAGTATTATTGTACAGCAGGCGCATCCCGGCAAGTAAGACTTGAGTTTGTTGTCAGAGCTGACCTGTGTGCTGAGAAGTAGGAGGAGGAAGAAAAGAAAAGGAAAAAATGGGCAGTGAACCAACCTGCAAGATTTGAAGAGCTTCACCGGTTGGGTTGTTCTTCCTCTTTAAAGTTTAAGAAACATACTGCCAACTCTGGTTTCCTGGAAAACAGGAGCAAACTTTGACAAGAATTCTCAGAAAATCCTGGGATTTCAATTCAATTTGAGGCTAAGTGAATTTCAAAAAGATTATTTTAGGCCTGGAGACTCATTAGGGTTGAAGGCTTGAAGCTCTGAGGAGGTTCCCCCAACCACTATTACCATGTACTGCCACTGTTAGCTTTCCATCACCTCAAGCAGCCCATGATGAACACACATCAAGCCTAATAGCCCATAAATATATTCTATGTAGAAAAAGAAAGAAGAAAGTTACAGGTTTTGGAGGGACCATACGTTGATCCGACTGTTATACATTTATGAAAGTGTGACGTTACTGTACCGTACTATAATTTTGGGGGACTGTGGCACACCTCATTACCAATTGCTCCTCAATTTCTGCCATCTCAAGACATTTTTTTTTAGCACTGACACAGCAAGAAACCACAAATCCTGGTTACGTCGGGCTGCACTGTAAAAATCTGAATTACAATTAGTTTAATAGGTTGATCTGCTTCGACGCGGCCGATGAAAAAGTGTGCTTAAGTGGAAGAGAAACGCTCACAGACAGCAGACTGTGTGGAGCTGCTGTAGACATCAGCGTTGATTACAATGAAGATGCGAAAACGTGTCGCCTGTGGTAGACTCCTGGGAGAACAGGCTGCTTACTTCCACGCGTGTGCTGCTAAATCTTTCTGTCTGAATTTTTTGTTATGTGGAGCAACCCTCAAGCTGTGACATGTTCGAGTCGGAGCCAGGGGTAACACCATGAAATGTGCCATCTCCAAAACAGCAGGAGCGGCGAACGGGAACCAAATAAAAAACATCCAGCGTCGTTTTCTCCCCCTATTTATATGTTTTTATCACACATCACCGAGTCAATTAAGGAAGACAATGATTTAAGTTGTGACAAGGCCACATTACCAAATGATCCATGAGCAGCAGGAACACGCACGTATAAGCAAAGGAAAATGGGTCAAATGGACCCTGAGAGAGAACAAGTGTATGTTAGAAAAGCCACAGACAGCTCGAGAGCCAATCAACACTGGATCTTTCCCCTCTCTCATCTCCACATGAGGTGGAGATGAGAGGAAGAGAATGAGTGGTGGAGAAAGAGGGGAAAAAAAATTAAAACGGAGAGAAGTGGATGGAGAGCCCGTTGTTAAAGAGGTGTAGAAATCAAAACCCAGGAGAGAGACTGAGGTCCCAACTCATCTGCATTTCTAATCAAGAGCGAAAGAGGGAATCGGTGTGATGAGGGGAAGTGAGAGGGATGGAGAGAAAAATACAGAGAAATGGAGCAAACAGCACCGAGACAAAGTGAAGAAGAGATTGGTGACTAATAGAAAAGCGATAAACCCATAAATCCCATTAGACTAACAAGACGAAGGCGACATAGAAAGACACGGAGGGAAGAGTTATAGCCGTGGTCCAATGTTGAATTATAAAACATTTATTCCACTAGAAGTTTTTGAAGTTGTCTTCTTTTTTTTTCTCTGCATGTGTTTGGGAGTGTAGAAAAAGCTGATTGATGGCTTGCCCAGAGACGGAGAAGAAAACCAAATTGGCCCACATTTGTCACAAGCCTCCGAGAGGGAAATCTGATCGCGACCGCGATCGGATCCTCTGGAAAAACCCAGCCGCCACGTTTAAAACGGGAAGAGGGCGAACCAGCCAGGGCGACTTTCAGAATTAGATAACGACTGACTTATTGAATATGTTAAGAGAACAGCTCAGCATTTTGGGAAAGATGATTATTTGCTCTCCGTTAGAGAATAAGAGGAAAGGATTGATGTCGATTTCACGTCTGTACTTTCGGGTTGGGAAGCGAGTTTTAAAAAGTTGAAAACATTTTCAATCCTGAAAGTCATCATCATCTCCAAAAATAAAAATAAAAAAGGGCACAAAAAGCCAAATGTCAAAATGAATACATCTTACAAATCTATTTATTTAAAAAAAAACAAAAAAAACATCATGAGTCATCATACTAATTTCAATAAAATTACAAAGTAAAAAGACACTGGGGGAACCTTGCAGTGACATGTTCAGTGGTGTGTATCAATGCTACTTGTGTGTGTGTGGTTCACTGCTCTGAGCATTCGGCACAGAGCTATCATTCGCTTATATGCACAAGTATTGAGTGAGAGTGTGTGTGTGTGTGTGTGTGTGTGTGTGTGTGTGTGTGTGTGTGTGTGTGTGTATTAGTGGTAGTGGTAAAACCTATTCTGAATACTGCAACAGCACAATCACAGAGAGGCACACACCTGCGGAGAGTTTTTTTTTTCTGTAATAAAAGTCACCATCAATCAAGCCAAAACACCAATCGTCTGATCAATATTTCTCCTATTTCAGTAGTTAGAGGAGGAACAATGCGTTGATATGGAATCCGCTTGGTAACCAACGTCACATTTCTTGGTTTTTCTTTTGAATTCAGGCCAAATTCGTGGTTTAAAAGTGAATAACCTGACCAGGCTGAATAAGAAGCCGATTGTTTTCCACCCAGTTGAAGGTTGCAGGGTCAGACCCAGACTGTAGCAGCAGAGTATGGGAGCAGGGAGTGTTTTAGCTGTGATTGAGGGTGATAAATGTTCAGCTCTCTGTGAGCTGTGACCCGACTACAGCCTGATATTGCTCATAAAGTTCTGAGAGTTGCTTAAAATTCCCTTTAAAACACATCAAACAAAGCCCCGTTCGAGCCCCGTCAGCTCGAGAGGAAACGCGGCCCGTCACAAACCTAACAGGTCCGATGGATCCTGCGGGGTTTGGGCAGACAGTTTGTGTGTGTTGTTGGTGGAGCTGCGAGCGTGCGTTCACACAGCAGTCACCACAAGTTCATTCATTTGCTATAAAAACACCAGAGGCTGCACAGATGTTAGCAGACACAAGTTGGGTGCAGCTGACTTTCTCCATCAGCTGGTTATTGCAGAAATATTTAGTTTAAACTGCGAAGTGCAAGGTAAACTTAGCCGTTTTCTACAACTTCTCTCAAAGAGAGAGGAGACAAGACGTCTCAGATTAATTAGGGAAAGGATGCCTTCACTGTTGGGGGTTGAAATTTCTGAAACCACTTTAAGTAGTCAGTAAACAGTTGAATATTTTGGGAAGTGTTCTCTGGAGATAAGGTGTGGGATGGAGTCTAGCTTAGCACAAAGACTGAAAACAAGGGGGGGGGGGGGCGCCTGCTTAGCTAAAAGTGACAGAATATGCCTGCCAACAATTTCAAAAGAGTCTCATTTATGTTGGTTATGTAAAATGGGTGCAAATGCAAATGAGGAGAGATTGTTATAAGAGCCAAGAAATGGCTCAATAGTCCCAATCCTCGCACCGGGGAGGTTGGATGGACTGATGGCTTCGGCACAAACAAGTTCCTTTAAAGCTAAATGTTTCACTTCTGAATGGGCACGGCGAGGATTCCCCCGTTTCTACTGTTGTGCTAAGCTAAACCAGGCGGAGCACATTCCCCAAATTGTTGAACTATTTTTTTTTTAGAAATCGAAGCTAAAACGCGCATAATTTTCCTCAAAACTTTGCAGCCGCATGAACGGCAGTTTCAAAAGTTTCTTGCATCACCCTGTTAAAAACAGTCGTGCCGTTCAAAGCGTGAACACACGCGAGACGACATTAGCAAACTGACAGCTGGCTTTTCAAATCTGGATGTAGGAGGCTTTGATGTCATCAAAATGTAACCCTGGAAACGACTTGTGTTGCCCACGAATGACATCATACTGTCATTATAAAACAGTACATGCAACTCTTTGTCTCGCACGGCACTCACACACAGTGTACGAAACACACACGAGACTCGGGCAAAAATAACAGCTGGATACATTTCTGGATATTTATAAAAGAAGAGTGCTTGTTTCACCATTTTTAGCGGCTGTTCAAGTGTTGATCTGGCAAAATGAACCGAGCACACCTCCGGCAGTTCAAATATATTGGCACCACGTACAGTATATCTCACACACAAACACACAAACTGCATATCTCCTTGTAAAGCTTAGAAATGTCTCTTATTTTAAAATCTCTGCAATTTCCAAAAAACTAGAGTTGAGAATAAAAGTAAATATCGTCCTTTTATTAAGGTAGTAATACTCTGGGGTGGTAGTGCAAGACCTCTCGTGTGGGAAGCACGTGGAGCACTTTTGTTTTTCGACTTCTGCGCCGCCGCAGAGAGAAGGCTCGGGCTCTGCACACAGAGTACCGACTGCAGATGTTGACGTGTTGAGGTGTCATTAATCCTGTGCAGACACGGTGTCCAATAAGAAAAATGAAATGCCACTCCCGTCGCAAAAACAAGTGCTTCCTCGAAGATGACGACTTAGCAGGGTTTGCAGAACCACTACGAGAAGCACAGAGCGGTTGTACTTCACAGCCTTGGCATCAGAAGAAAGAAAAAAAAAAAAGCATGTCGTCCGGCCCGAGCGCTTCATTTGTTATCCCCAGTGGTTACAGAGGCAGCAGATTTGTTTATTCCCAGTTGGCAGTGAAGTTTCTCGTCGTGCTGCGGAACAAATGTATCTGCATAAAATGTCTCTACGAGCGCCACGGATTTTCTTCATAGAAACAGAAGTCTGAAAGGCAGAGTTTAAAAAGCCCCCTGCTCCTCCACTGCAGAGTTGAAAAATCCTGAGCACCATTTTACGAAGCACCACGACGGGTCCTTTTTCCACGTCCAGAGTCGTATTTAGTCCCACCGCCCGTCGCCCGGAAACAACTGCGTGTCCCAGAAATCGTCTATGGGCGTGTGTCTGTTGTGTGTGTGGTGCTTCCTGTGCTCGCTGCAGTGTGTGGGTGCGGGGGAAAGTGTTTGTCAGTCCATCTCCAGGTCCATGAGTTTGTTGCGTGAGCGCGGGGTGTGCGTGGTGTTGCGGCAGCAGCACTGGGCGCAAATGAGCCCCAGGACCAGAGAGAAGAGGCCCACACCTGCAAACAAATGGAGAAGACGCCGCTATTATACACTACACACCTAGTACTGACCTTCCTATACTACTGAAATGATTCCTCATGCTGTCACAACTACTGGCAGCCACTTTTCTTCTATGTGTAGTGTTATTATTGAACTTTACTGTCATTGAAGCACGGTTACGTTACCCAGTGAGGCCGATGCACCATATAAGAGAGGTAACTTCAGGGAGTCCCACACTGGAGAAGGAGAGAGAACGAGTGGATTAATTATGACAAAATAATCTTGTTATTTACAGGAACTTTCAATTTAAATACATGCATGTTCAAATGATCCCAGATCGAACGTGCTATCTAATGATCTTCTACACACTCTCCTCACCTGCAAACTTAACAGTGAGGAAGATATGTCCCGACATCAGCTCTCCGGCTTGAGTCCAGGCTCCCGTTGAGGCCGACAGGTACCAGGGCGTGGCGATGCAGTGATACTCTCCGCTGTCACTGGAAACCGCGCACACACACACACACACACACACACACACACACACACACACACACACACACAGTCACACACTGCAGCTCAGATTCTGGTGTAACGATGATCGTGTGCAAAGTTTTCAGCCAGCGGTGATCAGGCCGAAAGAAACACTCACCTGTCCTGAGTGCCAAAAATGTTCAATAAGTAGGTGTGTGTGTCTTTGCGCTCTATTGAAATGTCGCTGGATGAGTTGCGGTCGATTTTCCTCACGATGCCGAAGCGGTCGACGGAGGCCACCTGAATCGTCGTCTGTCCGCCGCGCAGCCTGGTGAAAAACCAGCTCACCTCGTACGCCAGGTCATCTGAGAGACACACAGACAGAGAGACAAAGATAAGTTGGACTGTTCTTAAAAATCTTGGTGATTATTTACCAAGTTCAAAATTGACAAACCACTTTAAAAGACACACAAAGTGCCTTTTTATCTACATTTACACTAAACTTTATAAACTACAAAGGCTGTTTAAAAGACGATCAAAATAAACCTAAAAGACACGATATATCTGGCAGAGCGGCATTAAAAGATATATTTACTGACGTATTTCAAACCTGCGAGAGATCAAGTGTAAACCAAAGGGCCTGTTGTGCAGAACAAAGCAGTTTTATTTGACAAACCAGGTGGAAAATGTGTTAATTTATTAATTTACACCTTCACTGAGGAGTCAGTGTTTTTGAGGGATTAGCCCTTTTCAAGATTTTGTTGAATCTTTAAGTCACTAGCATTGTAGTTAAACTACCATGTGCATGTCGAACATTTACAGAGAACCGCATTTTGGGAAAGTGAGGAGGAGGAGGGTGTTTTTGGTGGTCCAACGCAGCCCTAACTTCACACAGATAACAAACGGAACAAAAGAAGAAACCCAGAAAACATGAACGAATCCATTATCACCACATTAAAACGGCTGCTGTTCCTTTTCCCACAGTCACAGGGAAGATAAAACAAGACGAGGAGATGGACACGCGTCATAAAAAGGATGATAGTGATGACAAAAGAAATAAAACGGGGACAGGAGTTTGAGAGAATTCGTGATAATAGATGCAATCTATGGAGAAAAAAAAGGGGGGCGAGCGAGCTAATTATTTCCAAGAGGAAGACGTAGAGAGAGAGAGAGAGAGAGAGAGAGAGACGAAGAGCGGTAGAGATAGACAGAAGCACAAACTAGTCATTAGTCTGTCAGGGAGAGAGGGACTATTAGCACTGTACCTCCCACACACACAAACACACACACACACACACACACACACACACACACACAAACACACAATAAAAACCGCATGCAGCCTTCGTCATCCTGTCATTTAGGAGACAAATAGAACGTACAGATGAAAAATAAAAGGAACATTTGCAAACGACAATGCGGAGAAAAAAAAAAAAAAGACGAATGATGATGAACAATTACGAAAAAAAAAAATAAATAAATAAAAATAAAAAAAGAGTGAGAGATGCAGAAAACGAGGAGGAGAGAATGGGTGCAGCGAATATAATGAAGAGGAAGACAGAGGAGAGGAGAAGAGTGTACTCACCCAGAGCAGAGTAATGAATCACATCTCAATTTCTCTCTCCCCTCTCTTGCCTAATGGTTGTAATATTCAAGTGCTACATCATTAAAAATCAGCAGCAGCAGCAGCAGGAACAGCAGTGGTGCTAATAACACTGGCCCGGGTTTCAGTCGAATGTCCCCTGGACTTCATATTGATCGTCGCTCCAGAACTTTGTCTGTCTGTCCCTCCATGTGATGTGAGAGCAAAGCATATTCCTATTGCGGCCGGAGGTTTTCTCAGGTGACAAACAACATGTCCTTTTATCCAAAAGGAGGCTCAGCTGTCTCAGAAACCATCTTGGTTTTGCACCAAAAATGTACAGAAGACATGCACAGACAATTTTAAGCTTTTGCTAAAGTTATAAAAGACATCCATGCTCCCTGAAATAAATTCGCCCTTCTCAGGTAGCCACACTGCACTTGCAGATTTAATTGATAATTGATAATCATTTAAATTAAATGAAAAACACACAAAAATGACACCCTGATTTTGAAAAGCCCACCAAGTTTGATCGGCGGACGACTTGATGCTCTAGTTGAAGCCACGATTCCTCCGTCTCGGCCGAGAGTCTCAATCCGTCGCTGCCCGTTAGTGGAGAAGAGGACGCGCCGGACACCGGGACGTAATTTTGGCAAATCAACTGGACTACTTCTCATTTAGTGGAGAAGAGCAGTCAGTCCTTTCTGATGCAGATACTGTGATTTAGGCCGAGACGTTCGGTTGATTCTTATCTGTATTGTTGCAAAGGATTACGCTTAAAATTTCACCAGTGATTTATTTCACTTAGTTGCATATTAAATGACATCATGTATTAGCCTGTTAGCTCTGTTAAAACTGGGCTTAAGATACAGTCGGAAATAATTAGAAGACTTCTGGCTTTCAAAGTAAAGACAGAAAGTCATTATGATGCCAGTTTTTAGTTTTAGTTTATTCATAAAGACAGAAAACAAAGAACTAAAATACTTCGAGTGCTCATGTAAACAACGAGTCATAAAAAGCCTCCCTTCACGTTGTTAAATCGGACTAAATTGACGATGATAATGGTGGTGATGAAGATGCACTTTGACAGCATAGAGAGGCGGTGTGTTTTTTTTTTGCACAAAGACAAGTAACCAAGCGCTCATCCAACTAGAGATGAGGAAACAGGAGGTGACACTAAGAGAGGGGATGACCGGGTCAACTGACCACACACACACACACACACACACACACACACACACACACACACACACACACACACACACACACACACTATCCTCCCTCCAGACTGACCAGACTCCGCTGAAGAAAAAAGATCTGACACCGAGAGAGGACCGAGTTTTCCATTAACATCGTCAAGAAAGTCCACGTTTCCTCACAGCAACAGAAAGACTCTAAACGTGACACTGCAGAGGAACCGGGGTTTTTCAAAGTACTCCAGTGTATCTTACCGGATAACGTCTAAATAAGGTACACAACAACACACGCCCAGTCAATAATTTGATTAAATTCACCACAGTGACAAAGAGAAGATGTCATTTTGAGTTGCGATGGCACACAGTGACACCTCCAGACGGCATCTTCACTCCTGAAGGAAGGACTTAATCATTTTGATCGACCAGCGCTGACACCACATTACAGGTGAAAATAAGTGCGTCAAGCTGTCAACACATGATGTCCACATGAGGGTCCCCTCAAAGTAAGGCTGGACGGCACTGAGGCGTTCTCATGCACAGGCGCGGTGAAACGGTTATTAGTCAGAGCTCCCAGCAGCACTCGCTGAACTGAAAGAAAAACAGGCGAGATGAAGGACGGGAAACAAAAGGACGTGGACTCAAAGTGACCCGATGATGGAGTTACGTCCTCAGCGCACACCTGGTTTACCTCAGTGAAATCACAAAAATCCAAAAGAAAACACGTCGCGAAGTGAATGAGCCGTCCGCCAGAGCGTGTGGCGCTGAAAACAAATCAAGGCCATGAAATATTATGGGCAATAAATTGACCAGAAACCAAAGAGGCAATTTTCTCATCGGTTGTTAATCAACCAAAAGTTATTTAAACAACAAAGTGGTCTGTATGTTGCAGACTTTGGAAGAGGACAGTGATAATTTACAACTTTTTCATCACTAATATTCACATTTTCAACATATCCCTGAAAAGAAGCAAAACTGGCCAAAAATAGTTTTTTTTGCAATAAATAATGATATGCACGAGTTCATGTGTTTTTTCTAACTGTGTTACTAAATCTCATCTACTTTGGTGACTAAAATATCATCATAAGTCTTTGAACTGATGGTTAAACTACAAAAACTCCACTTTAAAAAGAGAAATTCCACCCGACATGTCTTTCATTTGTTGGATAAGTTCGCAAAACACTTTTGAATATATTTACATGAACACAGATGTTTTCTGGTGACGAGATTTAAACCCATTACATAATGGCTGAGGCGATACTCTTGTATAATAATCACATCATTTAAAAACTGTCTGTGACAGTGAAAGATGCATTTCTCTGACGTCTTGATAACACCAGGTTAGTGTCTGACATTGCCGTTAGTGATCAAAGACTCATTTTGCATAATTCCACAGGACTGACGCGTGAACTCCGGCTGCTCGTTCCAGCGACGACACCAATATTCGAGGAGCGGAGCTATAATTAGAAATCCTCTGCTTTCGCACAGTTAGCCTCCATCGTTTCGCTTTCTTTGTTCTTGACGGCGGAGTGGACGCAGAACCGACGGGAAGGAGGGAAGGGATTTGAATTACTTAGTGATTGAGGAGATTATTTTGTTTATTACACAGCCGTAAATCAACAGGAAGAGGCAAGTCAAATATGTGAGCACGGCTCAAGATGTCTTTGGAGAGCACGTAGTATCACCAGAGACGCCCCCACTCTCTCCCCATGGGAGGTGCTAGAAGAGTATCTGATCCCCCACCAGCAGGCTGACGCACAGCTTCTTGCCCACAGCTGTTCCTCTGCTGAGTGTCGACTCTCGCTGTCATCCCATACAGACCTTTTCTCCCCCCCCCCCCCTATATGAACTCGTGAACTCCCAACAGTCACTTGATAAGCTATAAACTGTGTTTACACTGCCTTACAGCTATCCTGTACGCTGCACACGCAGCGAGCGAGCAGAAAGAAAATAAAATTAGAAAAGTATGAATATTTTCTTTGCTTTTAACAGGGAAAATATGCTTTAAGGGAGACCGAAGAGACGGCGAAGGAAGAGCGATCACGGGGAAAGCTGTGTGTTTTTAAAGGCAGACCTCCCTTTGGTAGATGAATGTGGGATAATCTGGTCACAATATGTAATAACTGGTCCACAATATCAACCTGAAAAGAGTGCAATCAGCTTGAAGGAGAGGCTTGTTGGATCCTCAAATAGCATTTGAACCGCTCGCCCTTTTTTTAAAAAAATTTTCATTCTTCCATCACGTTTCATGTGTGCAGCAGAAAAAAAAAGGCTTTGAGGAGAGGTGGTCGTGAAGTGTGAGCAGCTGTCTCAGTTTGTAACGGTTGCATGGAGACGGCAGGTTTCTTGTGTCACATACTTAAAAATGTGCATATTTCAGATATACAAAACTACTACTAATTAAAAAAAAAAAAAAAAAAAATGGTGTTGAAAAAATTCTGTCAAAGTCTGGATTAAAATTTGAAAATATGGTACCAAAGCCCAACTTCAGTTTTGGCAGTGAAGCAGCTTCATTAAGCAGGAAGCGGCGTCCGCTCCGGTGATGGGATGGCAGAAGAGGAACTACAGTGCAGCCCGAACAGAATATCTGGCTCCTGTCTGAGCTAATAAAACAGAAATGGCTGTCAGTGGAAATGAAGACAGTCTGATTGGATTTCTCTAGATTAATCCCTTGAGGAGAGTCCATGGCATAAAAAAACTGCCTGAATCACACACACACACACACACACACACACACACACACACACACACACACACACACACACACTCAAAAGACTTGACAATTACCACCAGTGCTTCTAATGAAACCGTGTGTGTTCTCTGCTCCATAAAGCAGGACAGCACTGGTAGAGTGGAATACTAAACACTATAAAAACACCATTTAGCTTCAGAGAAACAAAGCCGCTGGGAAGCGAAGTTTCCCTCGTTACTTGCTGCATGCTTAATAAGATCGCCAGTAAATGAAGGCAAATTTGACTCCATATTTGGCATATTTTACATGCAGCAGCCTTTTAAACAAACCGCTGTACTAATACGGGTTTCAGAAGACCGAGACCTGTACTCTTAGATTTGCTTGTATGATGACATTTTCCCAGAAACTGTAACTTTCAAAGCGTTTCCCTTCAAATGTTATCATTAGCAGGGTGTAAAAGCTACCGAGGAGAATTTCATCATTCTCTTTGTTCCACTTTGCCATGAATCTATGTGGTTGTGCTGGTAAATACGCGAACGGAGTCAATTATATCTTCAAAGATCACAAGTAGGTTATTTAAAAGACCAGATAACAGACAACAGCCAAGTAAGTTTAGTTTAGAGTTTAGTTAACAAGGAGCAAACAAAACTTCCTGATCTGTTTTTGTTTTGCATTTGATCCATTTTTCATCCATTTATTTAGATTATTTGCTCCTAAAACAGCTTCGTCATTCATCTCAAAAGGGAACGGGTTGGTATGAAAACCCACCTTGCAGCAGTACTTTTATGACAGGCAGAGGATGAAGTGATTGTTACCAGGAGAAATTGTCAGAGATGTAAATGCAGATCCTTGTTTGTGTGTTTTTTTTAATCCAACCACCTGTTGAATCAGTGTTACCTGCATTGTTGGTCTCACTAGGGGAGCTAAATATTATCTGTGAACGTGTGTTTTGGCAAAAACTGAATATCATTTTTATCAACGAGTGACTTCCCCTTGTTCCTAAAAGCAGTAAAAGCTTCTTTTCTCCTCAACATGAATAAAATGGTGAGTTCAGGTGAATTTTCCCACAAGAATTGGCACTGACATGATAAATGTATTGATGATTAAAATGAGATATCAGACCCTGGCAGCTTAGGTCAAAGAAATTCTGCCACTCGTGTATTGAAAACTATTTTGTCTTGTTGTCCCAGTTGTGATGTTTCATCTGGATCATTTCTGTTAAAAAAAACCCGCAGCAACTCCAGTCTGATGACACCGAAATCTGCCGTTTCTAAAGACTCCTGCATCTCTGCTCCTCTTCAACTGGAAGAGCTAATGGAGTGAAAATGATGACGCCGTTCTGCCGCTTATCTGTCCAATGTTTTCAATTTGTGTTTTACTGTGCCCTCTACTTTCCTCTTACACTCAGTTTCCTCTTTATACCCTTTTTCTTCTTCTTCTATCTTTCCCTTTAAGTTTGGTCGGCAACCGTTTGCTCTACTTTTCCACTACAGTAAACACATCCAGAGTGAGACAACCTTTGAAGTTTCCAGTCAAGGCTCTTCTTTGGTTTCTGCTGAACACCTGAAAGAAGATGTAGTTTTGACTCTTATTTTATTTTTTATTTTTTTGCAGTCATCTGCAGGCCACTGAATATTAAAAAAACGTTGGTTTTTTTTGACAACAAATGAATAAGTGACGGCGGAATGACTTCAATGAACCTCAATGTCTTCTCAGGTGTCCACATCCTGTTGAAACTTTGAAATGAGATGAACCACTGACAGGATGCGGTTTTTTGGGGGTTTTTTCTGACTGAAATATGGAAGTAAATTTCAGCTTTTTTTTTTATTACTTCAGTTTCATTAGAATCAAAGTTAGATTCATTCATGTGTCATTTCCCAAATAGTATAAAAGCTTAAAGCACCAATGTGAGCTTAGATTTCTGCACAAAACATGTCAAAAGTGCACTTTTGTATATCCAGCGTGTATGTATAAAGAATATAATTATATTGGATTTTTTTTTCCCTTCCTACTGCTCCAGCATCAGTGGGTCTCTAATTTAGTGTGTAGCTGGTTGTTGAACAGTTTGTATGCAGGACAGGTAGAGCGACCGACATCATCGACCTGTCCTGCAGCTTGCGAGTTTCATGACCAGAATATGAGCAGCTTCTTTCTCCAACTGGAGTCGTGTCCTCTGTGCTGCACAGACAGATGGACATAACAGCCAACCTGGCCGTCCTCACACTCTGCCACTACCGCAGAAAATAATGAGCCCAGAATTTAACCAATAACCTGTTACTAAGCTGAACTGACAGCTCTCGAATGAACTCTGGTTGTTATTTTTTTTTATTTTATTTTTTTTATTATTTGCAGCTGTCATTGGCTCACCAGAAACAGTTAATGGATCATTTAGCCTTCCCGTCATCCGCTCTCACCACCTCATCACCGTCCATCCCTCTCCGCTCAACAACTCGCCCCATTCTTCCTCTCGCCCACTTTGCCCTGAATCCACCGCTTCCCTCTCTTTCTCTTTAGGAAAACTTTGCATGGTGTTCTCGAGCCACTCTTCCTCCATTTACTGCCTCCTCTATTCACTCTCGCTCACTTTAACAATCTGTTTAGCTTCCTCCACTTTTCCCCCCTTTATTCACTCCCACCTTTTCTCCTCTCTCTCCAGCTCGCCATCTATTCTTCCTCTACCTCGTTCTGTCTCCCCAGTCGGCTAACGGAGCGTGAGATTGGCTAATTAACGGCTGCCTGTCGGCCCTGCAAAGACAGCTGGGTTATTTGGTGAGAGTGAAGAGGAGGGAGGAGAGACTGAAGAGGAAATGAGGAGAGGAAGAGCCAAAAGAGGAGAGGAGCGTGTATCGTGATATCTATCAGGCAGCGCTGTTTTAAAATACGATTTAGGGTTTCAGGTGTTAATCACTTATTCTTATGTGCATTTAAAAAAAAGTTGGCTGGACTGCTCCTGCTATTATTATCATCTCTTAAAGCTTAGAGCTGAAATAAAATATTTTTCTGGCCCCTTTCAGCAAAACAAATCAGACACAGAAAGACTATTTATGTAGTTGGAGTTTGTGTCTAGTGCTGCTACTGCTCAGTTTCTATACCATGTAATGTTGGTTCTTCACATATATATATTCTTTCAAGCAGTTTTTAATCATCAGCTTCCACTTTTTCATCTCGATGTAGGAGTGCAACTCTGGTATTGTGACATAAATGAACTTAAATTAAAAAACCTAACCTAAATGAAAAATGCTACCATTTCTGTAGTTCGTGATCCTCTAAAAACTGTTTTTCCTGCAGTAATTGTCTGAAAACCTGAGAAACTGCAGAGATTTTTGGCAGACGAACGGGGGCCTCAGCGCTCTGCCAACTTTGGTTCAATACCGGGCAGCGAGATCCCACAATTAACCAGCAATTCTCACCAAAATCACTCGTTCCCTCTTTTGGAAAAATACCTGCAATGTACAATGAGATTTTTCCAGAGTATTCTCCGCGCGAAACAAATCTGATTTATGCCAAGTTTACATCACAGTAAATAATAGCAGAGCTGGGTGTTTTAAATGTATCACATTGAGGTCATTGGTTAAAAGTTAAGACCCTATCACAAAATGTTTCAATAAATCAAGATAAAACTCCTGTCGTACATTCGTATTATTCGCCTCTTTTCATTGTCTTCTTCTGAAGCTAAAAGGAGATAGCATGAAGAACAAAGCCTTATTTTTTCCCAAGAGGAACCGACTGGTATGCTGTTATTTTAACAAAAGAATTTCAGAGTGGAAAAAGAACAAGCTTGTGAAACTGTCACAGTTTCAGTGGCAGTGCTTCAAAACACAGAGAAAAATACCTCTAATGGTGATGTCATCTCTTCAGCACTGATTTCAAGTGTGCAGCGTCTGACAAGCACACACTTCCATAACTGCAATAACATGCCAGTCATTCCAGAGGTAATGAAGGCTGCCTGTCCGCTTGCAGGGGCACGTTGAGATAAAGCACAACACCGAGTCGAGAAGATAGGGACTCAAAAGACACACTATCATTCTTCTGTGTTTAACTGTAAACGAGCCATGACTGTGCAAAAAACTCCATTTAACATTTCAGGAGTCACTGGGACCATAAATATGTGCCCAAATTTCACGGCTGCACAGTCTTGACTCGTTGGCCAACAACTCCCCCCCCTTGGTCTGCTATAGGGTCAAAACCTGGCAGCAATTAGCAATTACAAACCTTACAGACCGCATCACAGCATTATACTGACTCTGGGTAGTCTCTGCCAACACACAACTGAGAGTTCAATAGACTCTCTAATACAAGGCTGAATCAGCACCACAGTAAAAATGATCCCTGACTGACGGAGCCGTGAGAAATAATGAGAATATTTTGTGTGTGAGTGTGTTTCACCAGGCCCATCGTAAAAACAAGCCCGAACACCGGAGACGGTTTCAGGAATGTACTGCGCACGCACACGCACACGCACGCACACACACGCACACACACACACACACACACACACACACACACACACACACACACACACACACACACACACAATTGCTGTTGCACAATCTTTTGAGTCAGTTCCTGAAGTTCCCTTCCCACCTTATGTCAGAACAAAGACCTACAAAGGTGAGGTCGTAATTTATTAACAAATCATTTGTATTGGAACAAACACACGTTTGTGCAAAGTATGGCAGCTAATGATACTCATCTGGAAAAAAAACTTTATCGACCTGCAACCTGAACACGAAGGAACAAAGGTGCTACTTTACAGTCCAATATGCTGTCACACCCAACAGAAAGCTGTGTGCGTACATGCGTGTGAGGAAGTGACGGTCTGTCGTCCATGCCGTGCCAACGTAGCCGCCACACCTTTGTTGATACATGTCACTCGATACCGGTTTGCTATTTGGTCCATTATCTAACGTTTAACCAGCGTGTCACGGCCACTTTCTTGGCCCTCAAGTCCCGCCACCTGTCTCCTGCTGTCATTTAGTCAATAAATGTCAACGGTTTTATGGAAGGAAATGGTCTGGTGGTAGCACAGCTTACTAATGGTACTCTGATCCCACTTACATATAGTAATGTCTATCATAGTGAGTGAGGATATATATTATTCCTCAGCACCACAGAGATCCACTGTTGCCTAAAAACAGATTATTAAGCCACTTGTTGCACTGGATAACATATTCCTTCATTAAATGAACACGTATGTCATTAATCAAAATTATTTTACAACATCCTCCCTTCATAAATAATTACTACAGACCTAAATATGTAAATAGTCCACGACAGATTTACTCCAGTTTTACTAAAACTTTCCGAGCCCAGCTCTTTTATAAAAACCACCGAGCCGGTGTGAAAAACGAGTGAACAAATGAAACCCTGTCAGGTGTTGAATAAAACAGATTTAAATGTTACTGCTGAGCGAAGTGTCGCCCAGAAGACCTTCATTCACATCCAAAGTGGAACCAGATGTTCTGCCGAGAGCACGCCGCCTGATCATTGAGCTCGTGATGCTCATCTTCACCTCCAGCTCACAACAACGTCATCACAAGCACCTCGGTGTGTTCTTACTGTGTTACCGTTTCATGAGGAAACCACTCACCGGAACAAACGGCAGACGAATGATTTGTCATTAGCTCTTGGCCAGTTAGTTAGTTCACCTTGAAACCCGACACACACCCACAGCATGACGCAACATGAGTCACAGTGACTGCAGAGGAAACGGCTTCATGATGCACCTAAAATGGGGGAACCTACCTAAACTTTGTTCCTCTAGCAGTATAATCATGCTGTCCGCTTTATGCAAAGGTTTCGGTTTCGCAAACTTTCAATTATATTCTGAATGTTAAATCTAAAAGGTAACCTCGTCCAAGAACACTTTGCAATCATAAAAACAACACACAGCAAGAAAACAAAAAACACATTAAAAAACAACTCTAGCCGAAGGCAGCACGACTACCCGCGTGATTTATCAACTTATGCCGGTATCATACTTTCTGCATGTATGTGGGAACAGCTGCATAACTTCAACTGACTTGTCTGACCTGCTGCTCCCCTACAAAACGACTTGTTTTAAAATAAAAGCACAGAGAAATGCTTAAAAATCTTAAATATGCATTTGATGGCTTAACACGATATACTGTGTCCCGAGAAGACTCAAGTTTAAGCTGCATGTCCCAGCAGTTTAAAGGGTCAATGGCAAATAATAATAATAATAATAATAATAATAATAATAATAATAACAACAATAACAAAGTATATTTATGCATCCCACAACATGTCTTTCCTCCCTCTTCCCTTCCCACAGCGAACACTTCCCTATCAGCTGCGATGGTGCAGCTGTCTGAGCGCAAACTCCACAACCACCAACCCGGCGCTCCCTCGCAGCGCTCCCCCGCTGCGAGGGAACATTTGTGTTTATGCATGGGCATACATTACGTGCGTACATGCAGACATGCACTCCTGCGAAGACACAGGTGCAAAGGAACATGTTTGCACGAAGACGACGGGGAAATGGTATTTCCGCTGTGCTTATGTTTGCAAAAAAAAAAAAAAAGATTTCCAAACAACCAAACACGAGCGCAGAGTGAGGAGGTCTGTGATGTGCTTCATTAGCTCCATGTGAGGGTATAACATAGAGAACACATGTTGGAATGAAGGAGGCGAGGGGACGAACAAGGAGAGAGAAATAGCGGCAGATGGGCAGAGGGAGGTGGTGAGTTATTCATAATGTCATGTGATGTGTTTAAGTTAAAGAGTATGGAGTGACGAGGAAGAGGAGGGGAGGAGGGAAGGAGGGAGGTGGTGCACAACACCAACGGAGTTTCTATTTCTACTATGTGGGGGATTTTCAGTGGTTGAATGAAACATATGCTTCACTTTACAACTGCTTCAATATCACTTCATTTCAGAGAAGAAAATTCACTCTTATAGTTAGTTGTATTTTGCAGATAAAACATGTGACAAGCTCATGTAATATATAGATTTATTGTTATAGATCAATATTTCATTTTGCTCCTCCGCAACCAGCTGTAACATTAAAATCCCATTTCCATCTAAATTCTGATTTGAGACCTGGATGTTTTTCCCCCACGTTTCCGTGTAGTTTTCTTGTCTCTGATTAGAAGAAACAACAATCTGGGAACAAAAACCTCAAATCAGCTGTGAGAGAAGAAGTTAAAACAGAAATGTCATCATCTGCAGCACAGTAAGAAACCAGCATGTCAAGCTGCACACACACAGAAAGGAGGATGTTGAGCTATGTGTGTGTGTGTGTGTGTGTGTGTGTGTGTGTGTGTGTGTGAGTGAGAGAGAGAGAGAGAGAGAGAGACTTAACGAGAGCGAGAGTGAGATTATATTTCATGTGTAAAACCATTTGAAATGCTGAAGTCAAATCATTCTTATTAGCTGTGCTGTTGACAGGTTGGCAGGTGTGGAAAACAACAGGAGTAGTGAGTGTGTATACGAGTGTGTGTGTGTGTGTGTGTGTGTGTGTGAGTGAGATACAGCATAATTTCTTTATGCATGTGCGTGTAAAAAAGTGCAAAACTGTGACTGTGTGTGGTCTACCTGTCTGTGTGTGTGTGTGTGTGTGTGTGTGTGTGTGTGTGTGTGTGTGTGTGTGTGTGTCGTACCAGTCTTTGGTGAGGACCCAGAGACGCTGAGCGAACAGTCCATCTTGGCCGTTTCCCACGGATAAACACTGCTGCTGTCCGATTGGATGGCGATGGAGAAGGAGGGGCCTGCAGACGTCAAATGAGCTTTATTCAAAAAACATTTTACACGGAGGACAAACATCAGAGAATCGCGAGCGAGATCAAAAGGACTCATTTAAGCACAGACTGCTTTTAAACCTACATATACTATAATTCATCATTCACGTCCCTGAGGAACGATAGTGGATGCGAGCTTGCAGCGAGAAAATAAGTGTTCGGCTCAGCTTTCACATAGTAAACACTGCTTTAAAGTCACAGACTGATTTCTCTCATATGTTGAACTCAAAAAGGAGGAAACAGCAGCGCTGTAGATAAAACAGATGGCAGCTGAAACTGGAGTTAGACACCCTCTTATTGATTTGGAAATATTGCAAAGCCAATCAGATTAATTACTCGTGTAGAGATTTATACATACAATGTCAGATATGCCCTCTCTTTGTAGCCTAATGTCTAATTAATGATGGACTTCATTTCATAAGGACTGAAAGAACACTAATTACAAGGAGTGATTTCAGCAAATGACACCATAATGACTTTAAAAACATGTATTTACTTTACATTTCATTTAAATTGCTCTGTGAAAGTGTCTCAGGAAGCCATGATGGTGTGATTGATTAGTTATACCCAAGTCTTATATATTATAGTTATATTTTGATATTTATATATATATATATATATATATATATATATATATTTGATATTTCTTGTCAAACGTTGAGCTGGAAGTCACAAAAAGTCTTGCAGGATAGAATTTTTTTTTATTCGTACGAGGCATCGAATGGAAGGTTGTTTTTGAACTCCTTAGAAATCCTCCCGATCCCAGCAAATGTCATGCAATATTTTGCTCTGGCGTGTATTTGTTTTTGAAAGTCCAGCGTTGAGATGTTTAAAAAAGAAAAAAGAAAAAAAAAAAACCGCCTTAACTCTAATGTACAAATTCAAAAGGACCCCGAGAGCAGCTGCAGTCATGGCGTCGGGGGACTTTCAGTGTGTGGAGACTTCTAAACCATCTCCCGAAACATTTAAGATGTTCTGACAGTTTCCCCTTCGACGGCGTTACTCATGCCATCACGTGTGAAGTTCTGTATAATACATGCACTCAAGCTGCATAAACACGGTGGGGACGGATATAAAACCTGATATTTTAGTCTTGGTGAGCTCTAAGTGAAAACAAGTCTAACAGGAGCATTTAAGAAACACTATCTGGTCAGGCCTCAAAATGTTCTACGTATCAAGACTTTACTTGACGTGGTCTTGCCGCATCTACCTGTAACTTCTGGATGTGCAGTCGGGGCTTAAATCGGTTCAAACTAAGCTGCTTTATTCCGACACTTCTTCATTTGACGACTTTAATTTCACGACAGAAAAACCTTTGACAGCATTCAAACCATCTCGGGGCCGAAACTCACTCGAATAATCAAAACTGAATAATAATGTCAACAACAATAATGTCTTATTAGCTTCCGGGAGGAGCGATGCAGAATTGATTACTGCCGCATTAAATAATCAAACAGCATCATATCCACCAGACCACTGCAATTCATTTCAGCTGCTTCTCTCAGAAAATAACTTTCTTTGTAGGTCTTGTGTTTGGTTAAAAGTTAGCATTAAAGGCGTTGAAATGACAAAAACTAGGACAATGTCTGGTGTACAGGCCCACCGGCCTCACTGTAGTCCAAAGATGGCACGTGTATCTCATGGCCACTCCATATTTATGTCGCCGTCCTGCCGCAAAAATCACTTAAAACAGTAAATATTTAATAGTAAATGTGCTGGTGAGACTTGAGACATTTCCATATGCGTCCTCACGGCAGGTCCCTGCACGGGTAGAAGTACCACAACACGTCTAAAACATTCAAGATACAGCTGGAACATTGGGAGACAAGCCAGGTTGAGGATGAGCTCGAGACACACACACACACACACACACACACACACACACACACACACACACACACACACACACACACACACACACAGAGAGAGATGAATGAGCACGCAGAGCTTTCGGTCCCCCAAGGCAAGTATGAGGGGTTCTTGAAAACTGCTCAGCTTGAAGCTTGAACGCGGTTACTGTGTGTGCGTGTGTGTGTGTGCACGTGTGTGTTTGTGTGTGTGTGTGTGTGTCTTTGTGTGGAGGTTTGCTCGATGTGGGGTCAACTCAAAATGTTCGACTTGGACGCACATGCTTGAACACTTGAAAGATTACACACACACACACACACACACACACACACACACACACACACACACACACACACACACAAGCAGAGAGAAAAGGAAGGCAGCGGTGCACATCTTTACAGCTGGCTGATTGGCCAAAGGGCTTCACTTTGAAGATGTCCCAGAGAGAGGCGGAGGGAGGGGCAAGAGAGAGGTAGAGGGAGACAGTGAAAGAGTGAAAGGATGGTGGTGAGAACGAGGGGGGGGAGAAGAAAATACGGCGAGTTGATGGAGAGAGAAAGAGAAAGTAATGCTCAAGGGCTCGTGCCCTCCCCAGAGAAAGACAGAAGATAGTGTTCAATTTATCTTCTGTTTTTCCACATTTGCTCCACTACGCTGTCATCGCTCTTTCTCTCTGCAGCCTCTCTCAGCTCCTGCAGTCTTTAAGCATCTTTGCCTGCTATCAGAAGATCTGATATGTTGCATCCTGTCTTCGAACAGAGATGTGTAACCACGTGACGTGTGGGAAGCATCTGGTTCTTCTTCGTTCACTAGAAGAGTTCGAAACACTAAACACGGTTCTGTCCACGCGGTAACTTGCACCTTTTTACACTTGGATTTTTTTGGGGCAGATTGGTAAAATTATAGAAATGATGTGAACGAGGCTCAAATATGAACCACTGATCGCTTATTTCCTCACTTTATCTCCTTTCTTGCAACCGTATCCTGCGTCTTTCTCCTCGTCTCCTCCCTCTCGATCTAAAGAATCCACCACCTTTTCTTACTCTTACCGTCATCTATTCTTGCTCCATCCTCCAATTACTCCCTCCCTTATTTATTAACCTTTTCTTCTTCACGTCTATGCCTCTCTCTCCCACTCAACCCTTTGTCCTTGTCATACTTCCCACTTCCCTCCACCTCAGTCCACTTCCCCGCCTCCCTCTCTTTGTCTTCCTCCTCTTCCTCCTCTACTCTCCGAAGCTCCTGTTCCTCCTCCTGTCTCCCACTTCCCAGTCAGATCAAAGAAAGTTAAGTAGGCCAGTGGCTGTGGTGGGCGTCAAAGGGCTTAAGGTGTGCATCTTTATTTTTGCACATTATTAGGGAATTTATGTTGCTCATCATTAACGCGGTGTGTGTGTCTAGAAACCTACAGTACAGAGCTGCTTGTGTATTTCTATTAATAGACAGATGCTTCAGGATTTCTAGGATTATTGCAATGACTTCACAGAAACGACTGGTATTGGTTCAGACTCCTCGGAAAGTGACTGAATGACAAGAAAATGGCTTTAAGCGATCGATGTATATTACTACAATGTTAGAAAGTATTTCAGTAAATGAGCACAACGTCTTGCACAGTAAATACTGCACTAGAAACAGCGTGCAAGAGAAATGCAAAGGTAGAGCGACATAATTAGAAACAGCAGAGTACCTAACTCTGCCAACCTGTTCTCAACAGAGGAGCAAAGCGGGCAGCTGCTGCTTCTTGAAAGTGTTTTTTGTTTTTTTTCACTGCTTGAAATTGGCAGGTGGAGTCGACGGGATAATTTTAATGATACTATGGTGGTAGGTTTTAACAGTATTCACGAGCCACTGCTGAGGGGAAAAGGAAAGAATAGAGGCTTAAAATTAAAAAGTGACACCTGATGTGACTAAAACAATCTCTAAACTTCAACCTAAATCAATTATTTATTTATTCGCACGGACTCACCGTTTTCCTGAAAGTCAATCTTGACTTTGTTGGACTCGGAGCTGGTGGATTTGGTCCAGGCTTGTCCCAGCTGCTGTTTTGTCCACGCAGTGATGACACACCAGTAGAAACCTCTGTCCGACAGCTGGACGCCCGCCAGGCG
Source organism: Embiotoca jacksoni (assembly GCF_022577435.1). NCBI lineage: Eukaryota > Metazoa > Chordata > Actinopteri > Embiotocidae > Embiotoca > Embiotoca jacksoni. The sequence continues at coordinate 3,818,297 of NW_027185382.1, read as the reverse complement.
GAACCGAAACTCTGCTGGACCGGACTTGGTCAGAACCAGACTGTCTCTGAGTGGATGAAAACAAGAGAGATAAATATAGCGGTGCACCAGCGAGATGTCAGATGTGTTCACGTGTATATGAAACCAGGCGCGTACCTCCTGTTGGGGTCCGTGGCTCCTCCGTGTTGCAGAACGTTGTCGGGGCTGAGAGTCATGATGGTTCTCACGTTGCTGTCCACGCTCTCCTGTGATTGGATGAGCACCGAGTAGCCCGCCTCCCCGATGTTCTCGGTGGCCACGCTGCAGCTCATTTCAAAGGTAGCTCCGCCCACTGAGGCTTCGCGGATGTGTTTGGCCACGACGTTTAAAGTCGGACCTGCAAACAGAAACAGTCAGTTACACCTCCGAGAGGGACATGATTTAGCCCAGCAGACTGTCTGAGGGGGGAAATCCCCGACAGAGGCCAACAGGAAGTGATAAGTGATTCAAAGCAGTCTCACACACACACACACACACACACACACACTGAGCCCTCCAGTTACATCATGCCTCAATTAGCTAAATTGAGGTCACCAAGTTCAACATGTGGGACGGCTTTCGGGAGGAAGTACATGTGTGTGTGTGGGACTTGAGGATAAGAAGCAGAGACAACAAGAGGTCTGTTGTGGGATTTTTCTGTGAAGTCTGAAAACGAAATTGACACATTAGAGCTTATTCATAGAGCTCAGCAGCAGCAGGGCTACTACGGCCGGATGAAGAGTTTTCTAAATCATGAATATGAGTTATGGTTCAGATTTTCTCATTTAGTACCTTATCAACCAGGAGTATTAGCATAAATCTCATATGCAGAGGGAGGAGTGATGTTAGCACAGAAAGAAAGCTCACTTTGTGGTTACTTAACCTAATGTGCACATCATTTTGTTTCGCATGTAACACCTCATTAGTTCAACAAATTAAACAAGAAACAGCCTCAATGGTATAAAGAAAGCTGGACTAACGTTTCTGTCCCCTTCAATGGTAATGTGTTGATAAAACCAAGACGAATTCAAACTGATCAATTGTGAGGTACGACACAACGTTGTTACTGAATTAAATCCATCACAAAGCTTGTAATAGTTGTTCCAAACTCTAGTCTGTTGTTAATAAAGATTCATTGTCCCCTCAATGGATATTATATATATATATATATATATATATATATATATATATATATATATATATATATATATATATATATATATATATATATATAATAAGATGACAGTCAACCATCAGTCTAAGAAATCCTCACATGACAACAGGAGGGCAGAATACTTCAGCTTCCTTACGTTTTGTGTCCCATCGTACAGTCATCGGCGAGCTTTTGTACTCGGCGGTCTTCACCAAGGCTCCCTGGCTGTTAACGCTCCAGGAGGACACGGTGCAAACATAGTGGCCCATGTCGATCTCCTGCAGAGTCACAAAGAGTCCTTTATTGCCATTTCCTGTTTCCAGTCTGCATTAGTTTCTACACATTTACCAAAAATGTTGCTGACATCTTTAATATCGTTGGAAATTTTAGGATCTTCTGTGGGTATAAAATCTGCTTGAACAATGTCTGGCTGCACAAACACTTTTTCTTTCACTCATTGCGTTCACGGCTCCCCGTTTTCCTACCTGTGTGCGGAGGAATCGCAGTTTGAACGTGTTGGGCTGAACTCTGCTCAGAGACAACACACCGCTCTTCAGCCTCTCGCCGTACATCGACCCCGGCATCAGGTTGCCATTACCGTCCAAGGAGCCGATGGGATGTGAGGTCTGAGGATCGTCCCCTGTATCAGCAGGTGATTGGACAAATTGAGAAATTTGAGAAAGTCTGCGAGAGGCTTTGGAGTATTTTCTAGTCTTGAAAGAATCCTGCAGAAAAAAGAAGCTGAGGTAAAGATACCAGGAAGTGTGGCGTGCTCCCAGTTGACACTGAGTCGGCCTCCTGGAGGTAACTGGGTAATGTTGGTCACGTGACAAGCGAGCTCTGTCGGTTCTGCCGTCATCTGGGGGTTCAGGGGGGCTTCAAGGGTCAGCGTGAAGCTCGGCTCTGTGGAAACAAAGCAGGAGAGCACCAAATTAACTTTCATTATGTAGCAAGAATGAGGTCGGGCTGTCTGATAACTCGAGTCCTATTGGGTTTTAAACTCAACTTCAATGTTTTTGCCCAATTAAACTTTTGCTGTTTTTTTTTAAACGAGACCTCAGGAAAGGTTCCTGTCGCAAGAAAGAAGCTCACAGTGAATCAGTAGCAGACTACAGCAGAGATCCTAAAGATAAAAGACAGTATCATCCATAAATGAGAAGATCCACCTCAGCTTGTATGAAGAACCACAACACCTGGAGTGTAATATTTAAGAGTCCACATGCGAATATGTGAACAGGGTAGTTCGATTGTCATGTTTCATCTCTGTAGAATAACAGAACTGTACATGCGGCATAAATTAGTCAAATGGGATGAAATGAAAATACGTTTCAAGCAGGGAATCAGCACCCTGATGAATGAACAGCTCCTGCCTGATAATACCATAAATTGAGTTACTGTGCTGCCTCCAGAGAAATGATTCCCATCCCGGCGGGGCGTCACTTCCGTCACTCACTGCCAGGTTTTCTCATTTTACAAACCGCCTAACATGACGAGACAAAGTGAATACTGATTCTTTTTTTCCTTTAATAGAGCCAGACGACAGAAATAGAACTGAAATAACACTGTTAAGTGTGTGAGATGAGGTGTGTATCGCAGTGTTAACAGTGTGTGTAGGTGGTGGAGCAGGTCCTCTCAGCCAGACATCCAGATTGCCCCTTTACACGTCAATGAACAGGAAACACACTCAAAGATTTCCACCTGACTGACTGTGACATATCCCGTATACACACACACGTATATTATATATACAGGATACACAATTAGTCACAGATACAAGAGTGCACTGTCACACCAGCACAAAGACACACACACCTAAAATGCTATAAATACAAATACATGTGTGTGTTTGGCAAAGGAGGCGGTTCGCATGATGTCAGTTGAGCGTCATACACACTCTCTGAATCATGCACCGTCACCATCTGCTGTGACACACACACACACACACACACACACACACACATACACACACACACACACACACACACACACACTTTGATCAATGAGAACGTGTGAAGCTTCTCTGCCAATTAGCCATCCGTATCTCTCCCAAACCGAAATGTTGTTCAGCAGAGCAACACAACACTTCCTCACCACTTCAGGAGCTCTGATGCTGCAGCAGTACACTGGATCTGATATACCTTGTTTTCTTAAAGACTATATTTACACTGCTCATTTTTCACCAATATTTTCGTGCCGAAAATTCTCCACAGAAATCTGATTATTTAGCTTTTTCCTTCACTAAGAAAGAACAGATTTAATTAGATTTTAAGCCTGTTTTTTTTTTTTTTTTACAACAGTAAAAAAAACAAAACAGGGAAACTTAACTTTTTTCATTTCAACACTCAGCTATAATGGAGTCACCCAGAGGTGAAATAGAAGTTATCCACATCAGCGATATGTTCTGATACAGCAGGCTTTTATTACTTAAAAAGAGCGAGATACACCTCACACTGATTCCAGGGGCATTTTAAAGGTTAATCCACCAAAGCTGTTCACAGCTGCTGATCGTTTACTTGCGGAGGGGATGAAGCAGAGACTAAAGTCACTGCAGATTGTGATCAAACTATAAACAAGCCAGAGACAACAGTTGATTTTATGATTGACTATTTGTCAGGCACAAAATGAACCAAGTGTTTCTTGCATACATGTTGCAACTCACAAACTGATTTGATCGACAATTTAAAAACAATAAATGCCCGTTGAGGTGGTCTTTTACTGGTTAAATCAAACAGTCTGTGGCAGCAACTTGATCCACATAATGACATACTATCTAACTATATTCAGAAATGCAACGGTAATCCTGCATCTATGGAAGATTGGTTCAGTGTGCATGACTGACCATCCCCTTCTCAAAGCCAACAGCAGACAGATTTCATGTTAAAGAGGCTATTTACGCTGCCGACCTCATGTCACGTCCTCCCAGCTGAGAGTGATTGGCAGCTCCTTGTTGATAGCCTGCACTCTGCAGAGTTTAGCAGAAGAGAAAATGTGTATAACAAGCTTTAAAAAGAAGAAAAGGCTCTATTAGCGCATGGCTCGAGGAGGCAGAACGAGGAAAGAAATAGGTCACTGTCAATAACACAACAAACCGCTTTCATCAGGCTGCATGTGTTCATACTGAGAAGCTGCTCTTAAGTTTGCAGTGAATATAATGGTGACGCATTTGTTTGCCAATAAGTATTATGGTATTACATTTTACATTTTTCTGCTACTCACAGTGCTGCAGCCGCCAATCATTTTCATTATGGATTATTCTATCAGTTATTCTCTTGATTCAACACATTTTTAGGTTTCCAGAGCCAAAGGAGTCATCTTTAAATGTCTTTGTTTGTCCATTCAACAGTGTGGAAATCAAAGATATTCACTTTGCCACCATAGAAAAGTAGAAACAAATGAAAAAATTCACATTTGAATAAGTTAAGAGGTTTTTGTCACTAAATGGGAATCCTCAACTAATGGTTTTAATTTTTACACACTTGTACTCAACGATCCATGAATGTGAAGCATTGCTCACAGACGCACACACACACAAGTCAAACAAGGAAGTGCAGCCTTCAGCAGTTGTATTTCAACGCGAGTCCGGCTTTTACTGGAATGTGTTCGGTCTGTGTTTTCTCCTCCGGCTCGGTTTACAGGTGGGCCGCAAGCCACGATAACAACATTAATACGAGCACGGAGATGGAGAAGGAAATGAACCTCCGAGCTTGGCAGTGATACTGCCGTTGAGCTGGGCAGGTAGTTGAACTCTCTACCCAGTCAGAGTCAGACGAATTGTACTCAGCCAAAACAACCAAAAGCGTGCGAGACGCTCTGGTTTCACAGCAGCGTGCAGGCGTGTGCGCGATAGAAAAACCAGATATGAATAAGGCACTCGAGCCGTTCCCTTTTTCTGTCAACACACCTGGTGTCTCTGAGGATGGAGGGGAAGGACTGACTCTCACTGAACACATGTACTGTTGACATCACAGATTACAGCTAAAACAACAAGTAAACCGAACGCAGGCAAAACATTAAGATTTGCAAACACATTTTTATGCAACATGCTTTACAGACTGTCAACGGGGGAAAATGCAAAGCTCGTCACATGACGTGCTATATTAATTATAAAAAAATAAATACATCAATAATAAATGAGGGAGTGCGGAAATCATGCCAACATTTGCTTCACAGAAAAACTGCAGCAGTTAAGTGAATGAAGTTTGATGCTCCGCAGCAAGAAAGACGGATACGGAGCGGAATAGACCCCAAACATCATAAAACCCCAGACGGGCGCTTCATACAGCCTGTGGCCACGCACAACCTCCTTAATTTAGCTGCTTTATATTTCACTGAAGGAGAGATTTTCACTGAGTTTCGGGAAACTGCTGGAAAGCTGCAGGAAGCATCTTGAATGGTTTCCTTAGGGAAGGAAAAGTCATACAGATAATCCTGTGTGAAATAGAGTTAACCATTTTATTCTGGCTCACACACAGACTATGGTCTAATTAAATCTCTGCGTTCATTTGGCAAATTTATTTTATTCAAAGTGATTTTACTTTCACACATATCTGGAGCAGATTCAGTGTCTTGCTCAAGGACTTAAAAGATGTAGACGGGGAAAAGCAGGAATCAAACCACCAACTCTTCTTCCTTCAGATGTGGACACCATCAAGATATCAAAAGAGAAAATATGGCAAGTATTACAACCTTGATATATGAACGCCATCTCATGGGAAACGATCAAAAGATAAAAACTATAATGCTGTTTCTGGCAACGATATAAAAATACAGCATTCACTCCCTTCTGAGCTCCATTTTGGTCTCCATCAACACTTGGTGGAAACATATTTGTCTCTTCAGCTGCTACAAATATAATCACCTGCTGGTTGCTACCCGTGCGTGCCTGCTGCGTCGTGCTGGGCAGGTATCAAACAGTCGGATCGTCAGCGCTCCACCCTGAACACACGGCTGGACCACCTCCAACAGAGAGGGAGGTTGTGACCTGACTCAGAGATTCAACCACCTCCGAGGAGCCACCTCCACTCATAACACTGGATTCCTCATTAAGTGGTGGCAGGAGGCCAGCGAGGCATCAGAGAATCACGATTTCAGCGAAAGCGAGCGGTTAATAAAGAGCTTTGAGCAGCTCGCATCTCTGTTCTGCAGCACACATATTCAAAATGCTGATTATCATTTGGAGATTACACGCTGATCAAGATAACTGAGGCATGACTCCTTTACTAACAATAAGATCTTTTGATTTCCTGCAAGTTGTGGGCTAGAAAACCAACAATGCTTTTTTTTTTATTGTTGGACTTTTCCACTGAGAAGTCACCGCTGACTGTGACAACAACAGATGGAGATTAGAATCAAAAGAGGAGAAAGCAGAAGGTTCACTCGGTACCGGGCTCCTGCTTCAGTCTGACGTGGGATCAAAAACCTTTGCCTCATGTATACTTATACGAGCTGAAGGCTAGTGGCTAATTGAAAGCAAACAGCTTTACTACAATGAAAAACAGGCAGCCTTTTGTATCCTAATACGCCAACACGGGTATCTGGAGAAAAACATGTGTTTGTCACCGATTCAATAAAGACCCTGAGGGTGAGCAGGTCTCCAGAGAGTCACTGTAAGGATACAAGAAGATGAATAAATCATTTTGCGACATAATTTAAAGGATGAGTTCATTATAACTGTTTATAGTCTCTCAGTAACTAAAACAAAGTCAGACAAAAAAAACCTCGAGCCGACAGGTTGGATCAGACTGTAAAATGGTCTGTTGTTTTATAGGCTGAATTCCTGGTTGAGCTTTGATCTCATGCACATGCCACAGCCCTGTGCACACAGTTATGCAATTAGGGATGGTTAACCACACTTTCAGGTGCAGTCACTTCCAGTTTTACCTCCACATAAAGTGGTTTATCTGGATAAACGCTGAAAAAAAAGAAGTTTAAAGGGCTTAAAATGATCCACGGATAGAAAATAAACATGTGCAGAGAGCCCCGGCTGTGCAACGCTGAACTCTGCAGACACACTTAGGTCGTGTATATTCATGAATGTATTATATTGAATAATTTGCATGAAATACAAGGTGTTCATTTTTGACTGAAGTGGCTCCACTGAAAATAACTCCAGCTGACACAACAGCACACACACAGGGGAAGTGTAGCCAAGGGTGAGAGGAATTACACCCTCTTTAGCTCTGTGTGTGTGTGTGTGTGTGTGTGTGTGTGTGTGTGTGTGTGTGTGTGTGTGTGTGTGTGTGTGTGTGTGTGTGTGTGTGTGTGAGTGCGTGTGCGTGTGTGTGTGTGTTTCTGCCATTGGGGACTACTAAACAAGTTCTCCAACTCTCTTTGTGGTTCCAGATAGGCTGTGCCTGTAGCAAAGCATCGTGGGAAGAAAGGGGAAAACTCAAGACCGCACATCAATACAATGGGAACTGACTGGTTGAAAACACACGGAGAGACACACACAGTTTAAGCTCATACACAGGAGGAACGGGGAAGAAATATATGAGCTACTGTACAGTCAATTAGAAATGTGGCTCTCATGGTGTGTGTGTGTGTGTGTTTGAGCAGACGCAGTATGAAGGAATGTGTAGCCCCGGGCCAAAATGTAGGAGTTCCACCAGTGAGAGCAGCCTCATACCCACAGTATGTGTGGGGGACACACACACACACACACACACACACACACACACACACACACACACACACACACACACACACACACACACACAAATATATAAGTATGCAGTTAACATGAAAACAGCAAGAGACTGACAAACTGTTCTTGATGGCTGTGCCCTCATGCTATCTGAATTTGACTGTATGTGTGTGTGTGTGTGTGTGTGTGTGTGTGTGTGTGTGTGTGTGTGTGTGTGTGTGTGTGTGTGTGTGTGTGTGTCCGTAAAACCTGGTTGATATTTCTAAATGCAACATGGATCCTCGAGGCATGAGGAATCTTCTAAAGAGGGACACGAACTGTCCGTTATTCTGACTAAAGGCTCCCGTTGACATACTGTACAGGATGTGGAGCAGCCAGCGCGCACACACACACACGCACACACACACACACACACACACACACACACACACACACACACACACACACACACACACACACACACACACAGTCAACAACATCTACCGACTCTGGTTTCAATAAAATACTTTCATTAGGGGCAGGATAAAAAAACAAAACAAGAAGTGAGCCAATGGGTGTGTGTGTTTTGTTTTTGTATCTCCTACAGATGTTGGAAAACACACACTTCTGATTCTACCAAATGTGTATAAACATAAATTTAAAAAAAAGAAGTAAAAAATACCTCTAAAATCAAATGTAATAATAAAAAAAAATGGGATCAGTTCTGCAATATTTACAAATACAGGAACTGTGATTCTTATGTGTGCTGTCGAAACATGAGGAGAGCTGAGGCTGATGAAAGCTAAAAAAAAGAATATCCTTTGTGTTGAGAGCTTAATAAGATTAATCCTTTATTCAGGAACACATAAAGACACACCTGGCTCTGAAAAAGCCTGCAACAAAAAGATAAATATTACTTTATATTAAATACTGTAAAAATTCCCAACTGAGTGGTCCCATTAGAAAACTGTACACGCTCCCCTGACGCCTACAACGCCCCACCTGCAGGTCACCTTGACCACTTTGGTCAACACTTGAGGAAGATGTAATAACTGTGTTGTGTTAAACAGCATTTTGGATGTAATTTTGAGTACAAACAGATATACAGTGGTGCATCGTCCCAGTAAAAGACTGCTATAACCGGTACAATATGGTAACGTTCTCTAAAAGCAACAGGAAATATAGCATGACAAAATTAACTATGATGTGACATTTTATAAGCTCCCTTCTTTACAAATATTTCCCAACACGAATTATAAAAACACAAAGAAAAGGCATGTTTTTACTGAATAGACGCAGCGTGAATGTTAAGTGCCAAATCTGTCAAAAAAAACTGCAGGAGCTTTATGGGTTAATGACATGTTGAAAGTCCAATAAATACTTAAAAGTCATCAGATATCCTTTTGATGCATTTGGCACCCGTCTCCTCCAAACTCCACAGAGGCAATATGGCAGTACGAGGCGATGTTTGATCGTTGCTGACAACATTACGGCCAAGAAAACACCAAAGCAAACTGGACCCCATGAATATCGGTATTATTCTCTCCATACCGTGGCTCACCCTGAAAAAAAAAAAAGAAAAGAAGTGCGTACCGAAAGACTAATTGCCACTTTCCTGGAATAAAATGACACTCGGGATCTGGAACTCGCAGTAAACTTTTAGCCACTTAAATCTGCCAAAAACACTTCCTGGGAGTTCCCAGAACCCTTAAATATGGTACAGTAGGCGAGCCGAAAGTGATTATGTAACAAGTTGTTATTTATTCATTAAAGTCCACTTCTTCTCTCGTTGGGATATGGGACTTGAGAGTTTGTCACAAATCCGATATCTACGGCATAACAGCAGCTGATCAGTCAGAGCACATCTTCCACCCCATTTGGTACATTTTTGTCATCTTAACTCTTCGTCATCACTTTACGGTTGCCAGGCAACCAGCATTTTTGGGGGTACAGGAGCACAAAAAAAAAATAAAAAAAAATTAAATCATTCAGATTTTTTTCTCTTATTAGTCAAGTTTTAAACAGTGAAGGAGCATCATAGGCGATTGAGTGGTTAGTGTGTTTGGTCACCGTAGTAGTTGCGTTCATAGATGTAGACCTTATTATACTGTATTTATCCAATTCATGAGTAATTAGCTGTTTGTTTTGGTTCATAAGCCGAAAAAAGTCACATCTCAACTGGGTCAGGACGAATGCAAACACACTTTCAGCCGTTTGCCATGTTTTAAAGCAGTTAATCGGAGTAAAAGTAGAGCCTTTTACCAGGTCAATTATATAATGTTGTTGCTGGTACTGGACCTAAAAGCCTGATAACAACTCCTCTTTAACAAATGAAGTTGAAGATGCTCTATATTTTTGTTTCTGTCAACAAATTTGATGAGATGCAGCAGGCGTTGGCCTCACGCACTGAAGACCGAAGACATTCAGTGTTTGTTTTCGTCTCTTTATGGGATTTGGTTGACAATAAGAAAAATTGGACTTCAAGAGTCTTCTTCACAAAGAACATTAAAAACAAAAGCATGAACGAGCATCCTGTTTTTTTTTTTTTTCCTTGTTTATTTAAGGAGGAAACAAAGAAACTAATTCCAAACATAATTAATTCCAACACGTAACCCTGCCAGCCGGCGACATTCGCCTCAACAAGAGAAAATGCAACATGATGTAAAATTCAAACCCACAGATAAAACGGGCGGCGGCGAGGAACGGCAGACAGAAAGAGAGACCACCCACCATGCCAGTAATTGATTGCTGTGTCAACTGTGTTTGACACCGCTGCTCTTTAGAGGGAGGATGAGAGCGGCGTGCATATATACACCGACAGCGTACCCAGAGGTGGCATAGCGCAGGACAGGCATGACTAATCAATCGTCTTCGCAGCGGGAGTCGACAGGCTGACTAGAGGATTAAAGAGTTTTCCCCTCGAGACTCCAGTGCATCCGTGGCACCGCGTTCACACATCGTGAAAAACCATCGAAGCAAAAATGTACTCCGTCCTAATATTTCTGCATTACTCAAATTTGAGCCAGTCTTCACAGGTAAAACTAATATTTTTCATCACCTATCTTCACGGCTACTGGTGCTCTTCTTACAGGAGGAAACGATGATCGTTGCTTTTATGTAACGGATGACAATTAATACAAAGAACAGGACGTCCGCGAGGCTACGAGCCGAGGTGACCGCCAGTACTACAAAAACACATGACAACTCAAATCCATCATAAAAACTGAAGCCTGAAAACAAACACTAAAATCCACCCAGACTTGGAAACACTTTCGGGATATCATGACCCAACAAAAATTCCAGATAATTCTTAGCGGCATATCAGGATGACATTTCCCTCTCCAAAACAGAGTTAGGTGTTTCCCTATGCGTGTGTCCTCAAGCAATGTGCTTCGGTGCTGTAAAGATCCTGAAGCAGGACCATGTTAAATGCTGACGTTGTGCTCTCGTCACCGAGGTGGAGTTTACAGTGTTACAGAGGCCCGGTCTCACCAGAAGGACAAATTACTGATGAAAACTGACATGATAAACCTCAAGCAAGTAGTCTTATTGTCTTAGTTTATGTGCTTCTACATGCGTCTGATTTGTTCTCCAGCTCAGCTCTTCATTCATCATCTAACTGACTGAAAAACATTCTGTAGCAACAAGAGAAGAAACATGCCGTAGTTTCACTCACTGATCTCCGCGACCTTCACCGTCACCGGGCTGGACGTCTTCTCGGCGGCCATGTGCCACCTCCGTCCTCCTTTCTCGATGAAGGCTCGGACGCGGCAGGCGTACACGCCCCCGTCCTCGCCGCTCACGCCCTTCACCCCCAGCCGGTACTCCCCGGCTCCCGTCCGCTCCAGGCTCGCCTCGCCTCGCCTGCCTTGCGATCCGCTCGCGGACGTGTTGGAGATCACCACCCCGCTGCGCTCCATGGTGGCGATTTCACGGCCGTCCGCCAGCCAGGTCACTTCCAGGGTGAGGGCGGGCAGGTTGTCGGCGGCGACGGAGCAGGGCAGGGTCAGCGTGTCGCCGGGGGAGAGGAGCAGGGACGTGGAGGAGGGAGAGGAGGAGGACGTAGCCTTCACGCTGAGGGAATGACCTTGAGAGGACAGAGACGGCATCAGTCACTTCATCCTAATAAAAACATTTCTATATGTGCAGTTATTTTCCAGGTAAAACAATGAAACCCTTTTCAAAAACGATCTGTTGTTTATTTATTAAGAGTTTAAGCTCTTAAAACACAATCTATAAACTAACCTGTACTTTTGCTTTCTGCGGGCATTTTTTTTTTTTTTTTAAGATGTACAAGAAGACCTTTACAGTCCTCTCTAATGAAAAAAAAAAAAAAAAAAAAAAAAAGCCTCAGCAAATTAAACACTTGTCAGTCGTTCCTGTGTTATCTTCAGACCAACGGGTGGATTGGGCTTTGAAATATGGTCTCCAGTAACAACATAAACAGCAGTGTGTGTGGAAGCGTCTCTGTATGGTGTCTGGAAATGGACAAAAGAGACAAAGCTCACCCTGTTTGACTTTTCTCATCCTCTTTACTCAAGTCAGTAAGTCAATATGAAGGGACTGGGACACAATGGACTTGAGACGGAGATCTGTGTATGTGTGTGTGTATATGTACGTTCGTTCGTTCGTGTGTGTGTGTGTGTGTGTGTGTGTGTGTGTGTGTGTGTGTGTGTGTGTGTGCTGCTCATCTCTGGTTTCATTACAAACCGCTGGGTGTTCTGCAGCACTTAAGAGGATATGGTACCCCAGAAAGATATAAGATACGGTGGCCACGGCAACCACAATGAATGAATGAGTGTGTGTGTGTGTGTGTGTGTGTGTGTGTGTGTGTGTGTGTGTGTGTGTGTGTAGGGGCCTCTCTTAGGACAGAGACAGAGGCAGTGAGGGTCACAAACCCCCTGGGAGAGAGCGAGGCAGAGAGAAGAGAAAGACAAGAGTCTCACAGAGGAGAGGACGCCTTTAAAATGAAGTGAAGCACACAGCAGAGTCAGAACTCTCCCACGTTGCTCACTCGTCTCCATTTCCAACACAACCATCGCTCCATATCCAAACACAGACACACACATTGTAACCTCATTTATCAAGAATCAGGAGTGAGATTTGAAGATATCTCCCATGTGATCCATACGGTAGGTAGATTTTATACAGGATCTTCTGAAGCTTGGATAATCTCCAGCTGCTGTCTTTTTCAGGTACTGGAGTCGAAGATATTGAAATTTTGTAAAAGAGAAGGACAGATGCACGGAGATACTACTGGGCAACCAATCACGAACTCTTTTGGCTAAATGCAACCGGCAAAAAAAAACAACTGTTAAACAAGTAAATACACCCCAAAGTAGACTTTTCTTAAGATCTCCATGCTCGTTTACAAATTCACTCCAACTGTCCTTGAAAAATCTGTGTCGTTTTTTTATTCCACGCGTTCTTCTTCCTCGTCTAAACCTGGTGCTTTCATTACCCACAAGGCCACTTGGCAAGAATAGACATTGAGGTCACTGATCACACTTCACACAGCTCGCTCTGAAGCCACAAAACGCCATGAAAGAATTTCTAACACATCTGTGATGAACTTCATTCGTATCCATTATATTTGGAGATATTTTTCAGTCTGGACCAATTGACGCAGGTTAAGCTTGCAAAGAACAATCTGACAAGTATTTGACAAGTTGATTTGAACTAAAAAAAAGTGACTAATAGCGCCAATAGCTAAAAGGGCCATCAGTGATGCTGCCTCTGCTGCGTCTTACCTGTTGGAGTGACAGCAACAGTTCCCATCTCTTTCATACTCTCCACGATCTTTATCCATTTCCCTCCGTTTTCGTGCGTCCACTCCGTCCCGTTGCATTCATAAATCCCCTCATCCGACGTCGTCACTCTGGAAATCACCAGTTCGAACACGCCGTTCCTGCCGGGGACCAATCGGATGCCTCCGTCGGCGTACCGGCGAGCGAACTTCGCGCCCGTCACCACGTCTCCCTGAGGACCGAACGTCAGGATTTCCTCCGACGTCGCTCCCCTCTTCAGCGACCAGGTGACCGACAGGTAGGTGGGGCGGGTGAGCTCCCGGGTGACGTTGCAGGAGAGCGTGATGTCACTTCCCTCTGGGATGACTTGAGGCGGGGTCTGAGGGGAGACCTTGAGGGTGTTGGGGATGACTGACAGGAGAAAACAGAAAAACTTCATCTTATGAATACATTAGTGAGTGCAGCAAGATGAAAGTCACTGAATATAAATGTCAAAGATAAGATAAAGTCTCAACACACACAGAATCAACAGTGCAAATTCAGCAAGGATGGAATTTATTCCTTCTTTCTGTCACTTTTTAACACATCTGTAGAGTGTTGACCAACTTTTATTATGTTAAGACACAGATAACATACATGTACTTATCTTACTAACGTTTATCATTTGTTTGATGTGTGAAAAATACCCTTGAAGTTGATTTCTTTACTAACATTTCTAACACAGCTCCTTCACAATAAAAGCATTCCAGCAATGAAAATGTATGACTTTTACAAGGTGACCGTCGCAGCATATTGTTGGGTTAGTTGGATTTTTGTTGAGATGAAAAGTTGGTTTCATTTTTATTTTTGGACATTTTGTTCAAGAGCTACAGGCCCCTTTTTGTAGTCGCAGTGCTTATCAAACCTCTTGCTCATTAAAAAATAAAACAAGATCTATTCTTTTTTCTATTTTATTGCTTTTTCATCACTCTCTTTTTTTTTGGTACTCAAAAATGCATATCTGCATCTTTAATTTCTCTGTTTGTTACTGGAGGCATATCTGAGCTGTGGGCACAGAGATCTTGTTTACTGTGACGATTTGTTTAAACCGATTTCCACTTTAAAAAAGCAGCAGATTAGTGGTGAAAAATGATGACATAATAACACAATCAAGGTAAGCAACGTCTTTTCCTGCGCTGTGCACTCTCCCCTCCTCAGTGCTTTGATGTTAAGTGGGGGGAAAACATTGTAGGACATGAATGAGCCTGAGAGGCCTGTCTGATTAAAACACAAGACATGTTCAAAAAGAACTGAATGCATGTAAAGAATATGTAATTTAAAGGATGAGGACGCATATAAATCAACAAACTGTCTCTCTTACACTCTTGTGACGGAGAGCTAAATGGACAAACGACCAGCTCCATATAAAGCTGTAAACGTGTGATAGCGTGTGTGTGTGTGTGTGTGTGTGTGTGTGCATGAAACCCACCCAGTAAACTCTCCTTCACTCTCACATTTACATCCTGGTCTTAAACTTGCAGCTGAGTGTGAAGACCGAGCAGGTCTTAACAGAGCAGCTTCTAACACCGCCTTGTTTCTTGTTATGACACATGCAGACTGCTCCTGAGTCACTCCGCTCGAGAAAATCAAATAATCGGGGAGCTTTATGAGAGCTGCGTGTCCTGTTGAGAGCGTGACTTCGCTTCCTGAATGCGGCCGGAACGACGGCAAGAAGAACAAGTTTCACGTCTGCTTTTCACAACGGGAAAAGTGAAAGAAAAGACAGATGCTTTGATGAGTCTGCAGTGAAGACGTGGGGGGTTAATAACAGCGCTGAGAGTGCGGTTTGGAGTTTGGCTAAGAAGAAATTACAGGCTCTGTTTTATCAAACTCTTTTTGATCTTATGTGGAAAATACCACCAAAAAAAGAAGAAATATATACATTATCAATGTTGTCATTTTAAAGTAAACTGTCCGATATTCATCACCAAAACACTTTAGATGAACAGCGAACTGTCAGTTTTTTGGAAGCTAACTCTAATCGTGTCAAAACTGAATCCAAGTAGCGGCAGACGGCTCAGAGTGCGATAGTACGTAGCGTTGCATTATGGGAATTACAGTAATGCCACATTTACATCTTGAGGGGAAAACTGCTTTGTCAGCATTCAGAATGAGAAGCTTTAGATTGGCGAGTACAGATTGAAAATAATGGATAAACACATCGTCATGGAATTTAAAGGCCAAATGATAAACAAAGCATCCTCATCAGCGCGTTGGTGAAAACATCATCTCACTACATGTTCGTGTGCACAAGGATCTGTAAGTCTCCCAACTAATAAATCATAAGCATAATAATCACTACTATAAAAGAGAATAGACAGCAGCAGGTTTGACTGTCATTATCGGATTTACGAGGACAACACGCCTCCAAATGTCTTCCCTCCTCGGTTCAGGAAATAATAATTCATCACTACTTTATCGGCACTTTATTTACATTCAGAAGCATTTTGTCCTTTTATTCATAAACTGAAGGTCGACCTGAAGAATCAGCAGAAGCTCACTACACAATCAGGAGCCCCAAACTAAAGAGTTGTTTTTCCTTTTCTTATGTCTGCTTGGCATCATCAGAACAATTATGTTGAGAGTTTTGGCACTACAGTTCCCATCATGCTTTGAAGTGTAAATCTGCCCTCTGAAAATCTGCATCCTGCTGCCACAAGCATCTTCCTGTTTGCAGCTAAACTACACAGTTCGAACTTCCTGCAGGATTTCAAACGGTTAAAGTGCTTTCTATTTGAATCCTTGAGGTGTTTTGAAAATGCGGACAGAGCTGGACACCAGTGAGACCTGGTGGTGGGAGTTCAAGTGCGCAGCGCCGCTGCTGCGCTGCAGTGATCCGAGTGTCTGTGGCAGAAAACAAAGGCAGTACAAATAATCTGCGTTTTGCTCTATCAATTAAAATTAGCCTGAAAGGAGTTTTCAAACCCTCAGCGCCCTCTCCTTCACTTGAGTCTTACATAACCGATCGGCCTCAGTGGGGCGATGGAGGCTCTGTGTGTGTGTGTGTGTGTGTGTGTGTGTGTGTGTGTGTGTGTGTGTGTGTGTGTGTGTGTGTGTGTGCGCGCGAGATGAATGGCGTGCACATGTCTCGACTGGTATAAATCTAACTCATCATCTCCGTTAATGACCGCCTCGCTCGCGAACGCTCTCTCCGTCATACACAGCAAAACACACTCCTCATTAATACGTATGCTTTACATACACACGACACAATCTCCCTCTCGCGCACAAACAGAAACAGAGCTGCCGAGTTAATTCATGTCTAAATTTAACAAGGTGTCTGGGGAGCTGTGCGGGAAAGCAGAGAGCAGCTGAACATGATGGTGCATTATGGAGCTA
Organism: Embiotoca jacksoni; assembly: GCF_022577435.1. Lineage (NCBI taxonomy): Eukaryota > Metazoa > Chordata > Actinopteri > Embiotocidae > Embiotoca > Embiotoca jacksoni. The sequence continues at coordinate 3,801,400 of NW_027185382.1, read as the reverse complement.
ACTAACCTGCTGTCAGACAATGCTCTTTGTAACTTCATCTCTGAAAGTCTTGGCTTCAACTCCTCCTTAAATCAGCCCACGTGAATGTTTTCCAAAAAAAAAAAAAAAAAAAAGCATTGTCCTGAGAAGGACTGCGTGTCTGGGCATGAGTTAACACTGAATTTAAACCAGTACAGTGTGTTTAATTACCAGCTAGGAAACGGTGAGAGAGAAACCCAATTAAATTCAAAGGAAAATGCTGAACATGTGCTTCTTTGTCAGAAAATAGCTCAAATTAAAACTGTACACAGTGAAGTTTGTGGATCTGAGTCACCAGAAAACTAGTCTCTGGGGAGCTCTGCATTATGTCCAAGGGGCATATGTTAAACCGCTATAAATAAAACTCACAGCACAGATGGATGTCACGGGAGGGAGGTGTAAAGATTTGTTTTTTGTGTGAACTGACCCTTTAACAAAGCAAAAGAGTTGCCTACTGCTAAATATTAAACACAATATTAAGTTTTGCAAAAAAATTATTGAATTCAAGGATTGCATATATTAAGATTCATTGTTTACGGCAGGTAACAATAATCAGTGGGTGAATTTTCTGGCGCTAAAATGAACCTGGAACTTCTGAGCTGAGATTTGAGGCCAGAGAAGTTCGTCTGTTGGAGCTTAAACTGTACCAAAGCTAATTTTAACCTTTCCTACAAGAAACGATCAAATATGTAATGTTTCCTTCCCCTTTACCAGCAAGCTTTCATAACCACAAACATTTGATCCTAAACAAACATTTGTGATCGGGGCTGAAAGAGGAAGAGCTGTATCTGATCAGACAGTGTGGGCTCATATCTTGTTTGACTTGTAAAATGGATGATTCATCCTGGCAGTTAAATTCCTGTGAAACAGGTTGTGTTTTTAGTTCGTCATGTTTTGTGTTAAGATTCTTAATACTTCTTCCCTGCTGTGCTGCTCTTCAAGATCTGCTCTCGTGACGATGCTGAATATAGCATAAGGAAAGGAGGTCGAAAATCTTAATCATTCCACACATTTTAAGGGTCTGGACTATAATTGTATTTCCTGAAATCTTGGATTGTTTCCTTTAAACTTTCTTTATGCTTTATGCATTTGCAGGACTTGCAGAAAATAGACAAATATGGGACCATTTTCATCAACTGGCAATTAGATAAATCATCTTTTACAAACTGTTGACAACATTATCTACTGATTAACAGAAGAAAGCATGTAATTTAATATTTCTCTTTCGTCACAGCCCATACGATGGTATTTATATTTGTGTCTTTGTGTTTCACCGTCCAAATCTCCGTCTCACTGGTCCTCATTTAAAAAAAAAAAAAAAAAAAAAAAAGCCAAGTACTCCCACCTGACATCTGGTCCTCACCATGACTGTGCTGAGGTGCGTTGCGTGCCCGTGTGAGAGCCAAATTATAAGCCAGTAATTGTCTAAAACCAGCGTGGGTGTGTGTGTGCAGGAGGATATATACATGGTCAGGAGAGCATTAGTAAGTCATGGGGATAGCTGTTAAATGAACCAGCAAGCTTCAGACACAGAAACACAGACTAACACACAGTTACTGTCGGTCAGAAGCTTTACATGCCATTATAAAGGTTTGTTTTTCATTTCAAAAATTAAGATTTTCTTTTATTTTGAAGGGATAGAAAGCCTCTGAAACAGGATTTAATCTCAGTTGAAACAGACATATTAATTCATAAAAGGAGAAAATGTTCCTACCTGTGAGCTGGACCTGAGCCTCGTAGTTGCCACTGATGACGGAGTCAGTGCTCGGTGTTTGACACCAGTAGAAACCGGCGTCCAGCGACTTCACCTCGGCGATCTTCAGCTCCGCCTCATTGTCCTGGAGCCGCATCACAGAGATGTCGCCGGACGCCACACGCTTGCTGAGCGACGAGTGCGAGTAGCCGGCATCAAAAGTGGAGATTATTTTCATCTTTTGCCCGTTGCCATCCCTGGACATTACCCACTCGAAATCCTGCAAGACAGAGGACGACAGTGGTGATCGGCACGGTGAAGACTATACGGGAAATTTCCGATTTACTCCATCGTGTCAAATTTTCCCAGGCTAACATTTCAATCCTTAACAAAATGTCTTAAAACATCTGGCCAAATCTCCATCCACTTTGGATTATATATTCGTGCTCTTCAGAGGATGAACCTGAGCTTTTCCCAAGTGCCACTATCAACTGAAAGTAATCATAATATCCAATATCATCATTTAAATCTGTGGTCCCTCTTTAAGAAACATTGAGTAAAAAGATCACATTTACAGATGTGTTGGTGTAGATTACCTGCTCACGAGGTCCCCCGTAATCCTTGACATCACATCTGATGGAGACCGGCTGGCCCTCCACCCGGATCAACGGACCAGGAGACACCATCACCACGCGGGCCGAGCACCCGCCTGCAAGGAAACAGAATATTAAGGAAATAAGAGTCTGTATCAAACAAAATACTATATACAGGAGAATTAAAGAGCTGTCGGTATTAAAGCAGTACTGTAGAGTATGTTTTATGAACTGGAGGTTGAAGAATGACTGAAGTACACCAACCACTGGTCATGACAAGCCTTCTAGGAGATTTCAAAGATTCTCCAAAACCAGAAAACGGCAGCAAAAGAGTGCGATTTATAGGTAACGCTGTTATTTAGTTTCAATAGTGCACCCGATAATAAGTCCTCTTTAGTTTCACCGAAACGTGTATAATGTCCAAACATCTGGATTTAATTCGTCTCCAGTCAAAGTGTTGAACTCTTGACATTCCGGCTGTGAAAAGCATGTAGCAACACAGCACAGTCGACTGGATCGCCGACGCTCAGCTTCCTGCTCGGTCTCCACACACCAACTCCGATGTCTGCACTCAGATCAGATGAAAGTAAAGTGGAGACGCAGCATGCTGCTGTAACAGGAGTTTTTAAATACTCTAAAGTTTTCATTGCACATGCTTAACAGTCTGGGGTGTGGGACCTTGGGCGAGACCTTTTGAGCTCGGGTTGTGTTTAAAGCATAAAATCTGATTTCCAAAGAGACCACCCACGCTCACGACGGACAGCCTATACATACTACCTTCCCACCTGGTGCCTTTATGGTTTTGAGTCAGATGTATTTTTTTTTTATAGAAATCTTCCAAAGCTGCATGTATAAAATAAATATAATTTCCACCCATCATTTAGGAATACTGGAAAATGCTAATTTGATTGTCCAATGGCCTTAATCCCTCTCATTTCTGATCTTTAATCCAAGGGGAGGGCAGCAACAGAAGTATCTGCACCAAGGACAATCACAGTTACGTTAAACTGCAGGTTTCAATTATTGGAAACCATCTTTATAAAGTGAGACATATTCATTTTGTAGTGCATGCAGCCTCGGTATATTTAGACTACTGTACTGCATTATTACAGCAGGTCTCAGAGATTATTAAGGTGTGAAACTTGGCAGCTATTTCAATTGTTCTTTGGTGCAATATCAGCCATGTATATTAGCAACTCAGTCATTTTTATACAGCATTTTATTAGGTCTTGTATGACTCAAGACATCACTAGAAATCATTTCGAATGTTTTATTTTATTATAGGAAACCACGGGTCCTTTAAGCCTTTCAACCTGTAACTGGATGAACTTTGGTTAAAAATAAGTACTTCATAAAGAAGCCCCGCGCTTGCACGGTCTATCAATACTTGAGAGTTCATCAATACTTGAGTTTTTTTGGCAGTTGGCCGGGTGTTACGTGCGGTGAGCCTGCTGAGTGTGGGCTTTTTCTGCTTCGTCAGTAACAAGTCTTTGTGAAGTGAGAAGCACATAAAGAGTCGCTGTGTGCTTCGGCGTCCTGTCTCTGTCAGGAGTGGTCGAACTTCACCTCGGATAAACCGCAGAAACGGATGGTTGGTCTCTGACAGCTACAGTATGGGACTGTAACAGAGAACAACTTTAATCATTTAACAATCGACTCGCTGTGATGCCAAACTAGCATGAATCTCCAGATTCAGCTTCGGGCTTGTTGCAATGCAATAAATACAACATGAGGAACATCCGAGCTCCTACAAGACACAGCTGCAGAGATTTCTGCACCACCAAGTGCAACATTCAAAATTCAAAACACTTCCTTGAAGTTACTTTTTCAATGTACTAAAGACAAAGTGGCCAAATTAAACTGTGTGCTGTGTGTGTGTGTGTGTGTGTGTGTGTGTGTGTGTGTGTGACAGGTGCATTCATTTTTCAAACTTAAGTTTCCAGCCTGCCCGTCTGTTTGTCTCCTGGAGAAGGAAAGAGAAGTCGTGTGCAGCTGCTGCTGCAGCCTGAAGACATCCACCATCATCGTGATAATCAACTGAAGAAAATGGGTAAAATGGTATATTGGGACATTTTGACGTCACTGTGGCATGATGGAGCATGTCTGGAGCACCATCTGGTAGCAAGGAGGGGACGTGGTTCCCAACCTTTTAGCTCTCTTTGCCCTCTTTTTTTTTATTATTATCACTAAACCATTCTCTTCTGTCTTGCAGCGAATGTCTTATTTCTGATATTGGGTCATTATATTAAGATACTGTCCCATTAGAGGCATATTAAAACCACATTGTCCTTCAAGCTTCCTCACCTCACTTGCCAAAATTTGAATTTTCTGGATGCAGCTGAGCATTAAAACCAAACCAGTTATCCATTTTAAATGTGGCATCACTGACACCGGTTTCATGCTGCCAGAACAAATAGCTTTTACCGTGTAAAGATGAACTCAATTAGGTAACGTTGATACAATAAATGACCCACAAACTCGGATGTGATTGATATCATTGACTCACCGAGTTTCTTGGCCAAATTTTAAACTGTTAATTTCCCCTGAACTTTCACAGACCGTTTCTTTTTTACAGAGATTATTCCTGAAAGAAGCTGTGAGGTTTTCTGACCCCAGGATCACAAAATAAACATAAGTGACAAAGGCGGGGATCTCAGACTTCTGCACAACAGAAACAAACTGCACAATAAAATGCCATAAACTCAAAGTGCTCTTCTATTTTCTCATAATTTGCTCCAATAACAGAACTGTATGTATTTCATTATTTATTGCATATTTCTACTCTGATTAAAAGATCTCTGGGGTCCTATGTGACCCTTTAATAGTCTATGCAGTCATGTGTTTACTGATAGATGGCCAGTTTTCCTCTATGGTAGCACTGGGAGGAAAGTCACATGACCACTAAAATCAGCAGGTTTGCGCCTGCGGGAGCGGTGCACTGTGGAGGGTTTACAGATTGCCTTTAGAGTGATTCTTTAATGTCGTTTTGAGGTCGGTTTTGGCTACAATAGAGTATTTTTAAACCAACAAATAAAAGCATCATGTGGCCGCTAGGGTTTGATTTGGATCTGCAAAAACACACCAATCCAAGAGATGGCTTCAAAAGGTCAAATCTCAACGTTTACTCCCAATTTATGGCGAACTAATCACAGCAAAACAAGAAAGTATCAGGGCAGCTGTCATTATTCAAATTATAGCATAAGACAAATGCAAATGTATTATAGGAAATTTAAAGTCCGACAGTGACAGTAAAGGAGAAGTGCGGCCAAGAGCCCTTTTCCTCTTGTGAGTCTGGATGTGTTCGAGATATTTTGGCAACCAGCTGCAGCAGCGAGGGTTCCTCGGAGACTCCCTCAGGTCACCGAGAAGGTGAGCAGTATCTTCAGTCTGTGCATGCCACCAGAAATACAACCCTGACTGTGTGTTACGTGAGTTTCAGCTGGAGCATGACATGTTGTACATCATGGCCACTTTCCCTTGTGCAGCGTCACAAGCAGCCTCCAGAAATGCACACCGCATGAGTGCTGGCGACATTTGAGCGTCTTACACTGCACTAATTTAAGCCAAGTCTCTCACCCTCACTCTCACACACACACACACACACACACACACACACACACACACACACAGGAGAACCCCTGTGGCATTCACTGCTACACTCATAAACATATGGCAGCTTCAGCACTCAGGTAGTGAACAAGCCCTGATTTGTCCCCGTGGTGAAAACCAGACTCCTGACCAAGCACTGGCCCGGTTCTTTGGGTCAAACCGGTCTGATCATTGGTCAGCCTGGTTTCAAGTAATGGGACCTGTGACCTCATGATGACTAATATGGAAGTCTTCTTGGCTGAGAGGTTGGACAGATCTCAGTCTGATGGGAGGAACACGCCATGTCAAACAATAAAGAGGTATTTTCCCAATAATGTCATTTTTGTGCTTTAATTAACCTTAAGTTAGGTGATCAACTTGTCACCCATCGAAATGACGTCATTACATTACCTATACCTAACTGTATAGCAGCTTCCACACGGTGATACGGTGTAATTTAAGGGGGAAGTAGCCTCGGTGCAATACCACCTAACAAGGACAGCTTATCGTGCCAAACTCCTTTTACCTCCATGCCATTTTCACATTATTTCTTCGTCCTCTCATGCAGTCACCCCTAATAGCATCATTTATTGATTTGTTTATCATGTTTTGGATCCACTCTTCAAATCGGCATTATTTAATTTACCAAACGACACGTTTGCTTTTCTTAAATATCAACTTTTTTTTTTTTTTTTTTAATCTGTTCGCTTGTTGCAGTCGGAAAATCCCTGTATGGAAATCTACAGCAGCTCGCGGTGGCAACCAGTTGGAAAAGTTGAAAATGCGTTAAAATGACGAGTTATTTGATGGGTTGGATTTACACCGAACTGCCAAGTGGTTGTTAAACATACTGGAAGTGTTTTCTGTCCTATTTTCCAAGACGCCGTGTCTGCCGATTAACAAGGACACATTAAATCGGCGTGTCCGTATACATGCTTCCATATCCGTGCTGGTGAACGCGGATGATCTATCGGAGTTAATTAACCATCAACAGTGAAGCAAAGAAACGGATCTTACCGAGCATTAAAATCCCAAAGGCGAGTCTGAACACATCCATTCTCACTCCTCTTTTATTCCACTCTTATCCTTTTTTTTCCCCCCCCCCTTGATTTCAACCCCCTCGTTTCCTTTGTCCTGCGTTGGGGTGAGAGCAGTCCTCTCCCGCTGCTGTCGGGCAATCCAATAAAACTCTTGTGCAAAGGCAGTCCGCACCGCGCACCGCGCACCGCACCCGCACCGCACCGCACCGCACCGCGCACCGGGCGGAGCCGCGAGGCAAAACGGATGCACACCGCGCGGGTTTCCTAATCCAGCGAAACCAGGTCCGAGAAGCCGGAGCTGGGGAGCGTCTTCATGCCTCACACGGGGGGAACGAACCGGCGTTAAAACCAGGGCGAGGGAGACGAGAGAGGGAGAGGCTGGTGGAGGAGGAGAAGGAGAGGCACGGGGGGGAGGGGAGGGGAGAGGGAGAGGGCGAGGGAGAGTGGCCGGAAGTTAGGTGACACTCTGGAGGAGGAGTGGAGGGGAGGTCCCAGGTGGAGACAGACACATTCATCACTGCTCTGCTTCAAGTTTTATGGAGCAGATATTAGTCTTTATTCCACGTCAGACGCAGTGCAGTGATGATAGGATGGATGCACAGAGTTGATGTGACTCCTGCTCAGCTGCATTAAATCTCTTATATCATCTGATTTTCTGTTATTGTTTGAACCTTTCAGCCTCTTAATCCTTGTGTGACATCAATTCCACTCAAGTTTTGAAATAATTGTGACGTTTATAGAAGTCTTTCAGTGCGATTTGTTGTATTGCTCATTTATTTATTACACTGGTGGAAAGTAACTAAGTACAATTTTAAGGCACTTGTAGACTACTTTACTAGAGTAATTCATTTACATGTATTCACCTGGCTTGTACACTAAATTACATGTGGAGACAAGCATTTTTAATGTTGGGGAACAAACAAATACATAAAATGAACTGGTGAAACCTGCCAACCACTGCTCCCTTTATTAGAAATAGTACAAAGGAAGGTCAAGGGAGAGGCAGGAATTAATGGCACGGGCCACAGAAGAAGAATTAAGGAAGAAGGTACCTAAAATACACATCTTACACATTCCTGCAGGCCTTCCCAAGGCCATTTATAGATTATTTTTGTCTTTAAATAAGCAATGTAATCTTAAAATTGACCCAGTTCCACACATAATAAAAACGAAGTCATTTGCATGTAAGAAATTTGGAGACCACAAAAATGAATGGATTCAAAACTAAGTTGCCTCGAGTGCTTCTATGCTTCCCATCTCTTACATTTCCATTTTGCCTGCAGGCTGCCCTTTTTCACAAGGCTGACACGCTCCTGTTGTCAGTTCCAGTCCCGTGGCCGTGGCCGTGGCCGTGTTTACTCACGCCCACTGGGCAGAGCAAAGTTCAGCGCTCAGTCAGTCTCTGCAGGCGGACACAGAGGAGGTGGGAAGTTTGGGTTTGCGACCTCGGGGTCAAAGGTTAAAACTTCTCGGGTCATCTGCTCCGGTACATTTGACTGTCCTATTTTTAAAATGTGTATGTGTGCGCAGCCTGCTACTGTATGTGGTCTCAACACGGCGGCATCTGTTGTCACACAACATCTGTTCAAACTAACACTCGCAGATGCACACAGGACATGGGACTTATCTCACGGATCCACTCTCCTATCAGTCATTAACTAGGTCAAGGATTCTTGGTCTGGTTTTAATAAACCTCAGATATAATGCACTTTACACCATTACACTTTTAGTTTACTGATAAGAAAGCAGCATCAGAAAAAGCCAGTCAGAGAAAGAGCCAGGAACTGTATGATTCATTGAAGCGCTGATACACTGTGTAAATCATTGGTCACATTGAACTCTACATGTGGGCACAGAGCAGAGACTCAGCGACATGCAACCTGGTCTGTGTTTGGACTTCGGAGACTAAACTGCACCTAAATTCAGACTAAATGTACTTCAGTTTGAGCCAAAGAGGAGAAAATATGGAGCCTGATCGCCACCTGCTGGCTGCAAGACAAACATCTCAACTGACAGCCTCACAGATGTGATTGTTCGATATTCATATCACAGTCATTTCACGTCTCTTTTTGAACACTTTTGTGAGTGTTTTTGGTCTTTTTGTGTATGTTTAGCCATTCTGAGGCTCTTTGTAGTCTTTTTGCATCTCTTTAAGGTTGTTTTGTGTCTCATGTTGGTCATTTTTGCCTCCATTTGTGGTCATTTTTGTTTAATTTTGCTCATTTTAAGTCCATTTTGAATCTCTTTGTTGCTATCTTGTCTTTTTATGGTTGTTTTGTGTCAAATTTGGATGCTCTACACCATATATGAATTTTTAAGGGATTTTAAGAGGCTGATGAGCTTATGATGCCAAAAGATAAAGCAACTTATCAATATTAATGGTTGAATTAATTTAGCTTGAAGAGACATGATTTCCCTTCAGTAATAAGAAGAGCTAGAGCACCACCTAGTGGATGCGATGAGTCAATGCACGGCAATCATGGTGCAAATTAATAAGCAAAATACTATAAAACCCATAAAAAATAAAAATGTCAAGATAATATGATGAATAAAACTGAACTAAAACAAAGATGTACAAGTCAAGTAGATAATGCATGCGCTTACATATATTAACATAAAATACTTTAGAGCCACTTTCTTTTTGGCTGAAGGAAGGAGTTGAATCCATAATTTATAACATGTTTATCTGACTTTTCCACCAAAAAAAAGCTCTTATTTGTATTAAATATTAAATATTTTACATCCCTCCAGCCCTCAGAAAATGATTTAAAACACATAGACATTATAAACCTCCACCACAGGTATTTAGATCCATTCTATTTTCAACATCACAGACAAAAGTCTAAAATTAGAAGACAAAAACAACCCAACCCTGTGACCTCTGCATTTTATACAGCTTCTCTTGTTTTTAACATGCACCTCATTCTTTAACCCTCGTGTTGTCCTTGGATCAAAATGACCCGCAGCTGTGTTCAACCGAGTTCTATTTTATTTTCACATTTTTTGGGATCATTGGTGACAAGGAGGCTGTGAGGGTTTCTTTAAAGAATGATGATCCCAAAAAATATAAAAATATAGAAATAAAATAGAACTTGATTGAACACAGCTGCGGGTCACTTTGACCCGAGGACAACACGAGGGTTAGGACAAGAGGACCGATAGACTGAAAGGTAAAGACACAACAGCGCAGTGTGGGTGTACAATCACACCGCAGAGCATGTTGACAACAATTTAAGAAACAAATGTACATCACTCCAAAAAATAGCAGCAAAATGTATGTTTTGTAATTTTCTCTTGGTATGAAGCTGCTTGAACAGGAAAACCTGCTGCGTCGACAGACAATAATCATCATGCAGAAGTAGCTCAGCATGTAGTCACACTCAAAAACCACAAACACATTTTCAGTAAAAACACAGGATATGTGAGTGACATAAGCACACCATCTGGCTGTTTTGTGTCGCGCATGGAGCCTCGAAAAAAAACCCACAGAAAGCTGCAGAGGGAAAGATGACACAGTTTGAAACCAACTTGCATATTACTTGGAAAGTCACATCATAATTTACCTTTTAATAACTGCTTACAAATATACATGAAAAAGTTTTTGTAAAAAATGCACATTTAAAAGGCTGCTCTCACAATGAAAACATTACAAATGACATTCTTCTTTGCAGCCGGTCTGGACAGAAGCTATAAATCTGAGGACTTGTCAATGACAAGAAAAGCTGTATGAATGATGGCTGTATTCCCCTTAGGGGAGGTCCAGGTTACTTACTGGGAAACTTCACGCAGCTCAGCCATCATTAATACATCGTGCTTTTCTCTACAATGAAAGTCCAAATTTCTACTGTGAAAAAAAAAAAAATCACATTAAAAACTCTTTGCTGACCTCAAAACTGTGTTGTTGTTTTTTCCAGTTACAGTGAAGCCTTTCTGGAACAATGTAAGTGCAACTATAAAAGACATTATGGGATATGTCATTCCAACATCTGTGCTGGACAGTAGTTTGATAAAAAAATGCGTCACACAAGACAAGATAATGATTAAAAAAAGGTTTGAAGGAGTGGTCTGACATTTGCCCTGTTGTATTTGTGCCACTGTCACTCGTTTCCAACTCATTCAAGTAAAAAAAAAAAAAGAAAAGAACAAAAAGTCAAATTTATACATATGTGTTATATTTATGTGTTATTTGACATATAATTCACTTAAGCATAAAGAAATTGAAATACTACAAAGTGCAAATATAGCACTGTGGAGGAAAGTTTGAAATGAATACTTTAAAGTTTGATTATTATTAGAAATGTCATAGTTGGCGTTATCGTTCAGAAGAGAGGATAATTAAAGAGGAACAGAAGGAATAAAGCACACCGTGTTCACTGTAATGTTTTACACATTAAGCCAGTTCAAGTTTGATCATCATGTTTTCATGTAACATCAGAAAACTGAGAGCTTATAAAGATTTATAGTTTGAGTTCAGTTTTGAACATATTTTACTTTGAATTAAGGATTATAAAAACCTTTTTGAAGTTTGTACAAAGTGATTTTAAGGATTACACTAAGATAAAGAGGAACATGTTCACTGTTGGCTAAATTTAGGTGAATTGTTCATTTTCAGTTGAACAGAAACAAATATATTAAATAAAAAAGGAAAAAACTATGACGACTGCGGACATCTTCTAAAACTCTCACGGTGTCAGATTCTCTGTGTTCGGGGAGTTTTGGTCCTGGGCTGAGGAAGAGGAGGAGGCTGCTCATCATCGATTGGTTTGGGGACCTGAAGGGAAGTGAAAAATTGACTTTTTAAATAAAACACACTGCAGCAATTTACCAGCTGGTGTTTCTTGTCCTGTCAGACCTCATAATCTGGGCCTTTAATCTCCTACCTGTCGGGGGGTGGCCTTCGGGTGGCCGGTCGGGGCTTCGGGAGGTTTGGGATGCCATTTGGTGCGAGTTTGTCGAGGGCCGGTGTGGCCGGCAGGCTGCTGCTGCTGCTTCTGCTGGGGACGATGGTGATGAGGATGATTATCAGGAGGATGATTATGTTGATGATGATGATGGTGATGACGCCGATGCTGTTGTTCCTGTTGGGGATTGGTCCACTCCAAACGAAGCTCGTCCTCATCTGTCAAATAAAATAAGCACAGATAAGGAGAATCACATTTATCTTCACTCACTCCTGTAAGTTTTCATGCACACAGAAATTATTTACCCTTCAGTTGCATGCGCTTTTTCCGTCTGGCGTGGACGCAGCAAACAATGACGATGATAATCAGCATCAGAACGACAGCTGATGAGGAAGAACAATAGTAACAAACTGTGTTTGACGTGTAAAACAGTTACATAATGCATTGTTGTGTAATTCAAGCTGAAATCAGAATTTCAGCATCATACAAATAAAATGATGTGAGGAAATATGTTAACAAGATGTTTGTAGTTTATTCAATCTAATTAAAGATAAGACCACACGTACCTCCACCGCTGCCCACGAATACCCAGATGCTAATTCCAAAGAGTGCTTGAGGGAACTCAAAACCTTTCGAAGGAAACACAAGGAAAAGAAAAGAAACGTAACATATTAAGATATTGGTTTATTAAAATGGCCATTTCAGGGTCAAGAACTTTTGGGAAGTGTAATCAATATGTCTCAATATGTCTTCTCAGAGTTTTGATTAATTGGTTCCAATAAACAACCCGTTTAATATTGAGCAACTCTTATCGAAACCCTTTCAAACCCATGTATTTATACTTCCAATCACATGTGAGGTAAAAGTCTTTGGCTGGACCACATGTGACTGAGGTAACCAGCCCATAATACTCACCAGACTTCACGCAGTTTTGTGTCATAGCGTCACTATTTTCAGAACTGACTGGGTTGGAAACTTTGCAAGTGAAAGAGACGTGTTTAACTTCTTTGATTTCTTTTGACAGAGTCAGCTTGTTGACGTTTCCCACTATTTGACCATCCTGAAGCCATTCGAGTTTGTCATCCTTGCCTTTCTGCTGGGAAATAAAATGATTGATTAGAGTGTTATCGTGAGAAGATGTAGACCTTCAAATACAATAAAAAAATTTAAAAATTTAAAAAAAAAAAAATTGTAATATCCAGCCAATGATTTTGCATTCTTGCAGTGTCAGGTTCATCAAATAATGTATTGCTCAAAAAATGTGAACCACACCATCAGTGGGTGGAGGAAGACAATCAACCTATACTCTGATTTCAGATATAGATTCTTCAAATACATAATTATTGTTCAGTAACTAGGAAAAAACTCTACACTGCTTTGTAAATAAAACATATCAAACATTTGATCTCACCTGAACATTGCAGGTAAATGTGACTTGTGTTTTCAAACACTTCATCGTCATTGTGGGCTTCTGCACACGGTCTGAGGAGAGAAGATTTCATTAGATCATCACAGTGTTGTTATAGTTTTCTCTGAATTACTCCGTACACAGCTGTATGTCTGATCAGGTAAGGCATAAAGAAGGATGCACAGCAAGACATCATGACAAAGCACCAGAAGAGATGTACTTACAACCTCTTGTTACTTACCTAGTACACATACATGCGTGCCACTCAAACCCTTTTTTGATATTCCATCTATTGTGAAAACCTCAGGGATGTAGTTTCCTGTTTGGTTTAGCTGCACATTCATCAGCCTCAGGGATCCATTTGGGTTAATAGGCAAGTTTCCAAAGGCAATCTTATTGTTTTTCCGCATAACTATCATTTCATCGTTGAACTTCCATTTCAAGGTGTCTGTGCCTTCCAGCTGGTAGTTCAGAGGCACAGCAAAGTTTCCGCCTGTTGCGACGTAGTGGCCACAAGCATCTTTGGATCAGACGGAAAGGGAAAGAGTCACTGAGGGAGTCATGTTACGAATTGCACACATATCCTCAAACACAATAAGAAACTGATGAACATGAGAACTTTTTCTTCCCTAAACTATGTGCTAAGCACAGCTCGAGTTACTGCAGTGTATGTACACGTCATCCAACTTCCTGCATGACCCAGTTTCTCCGAGTGACCTTTTCTTTGTTAGAATCTGCATATAAATCTCTGCTAGATGTTCCCTTACAGTTCGACAAATCATTGATCATCAGCTGACTTTTCACGTCAATCAGAATAAAGTTTGCAGTTCTATTCCAGTCCCTTTATGTAGATCAGATGCTGATTACTGCCTGCTTAGGTTTATTTTCATTTTTTTTGGCTGAATTTTCTTTTAATCTGCTAATCTGTGTGTGCACCTTTGACACAATGTGTGCATTAAACCTGCAACTGTTGAAGGTCTATGAAGTGAAACTCGGTGCAGTTTTCCTGCACAGATGATTCCACTTCTTCACCGAGTGCACTGAGGACGGTTGAAGTTGTGTCTGACCACAGCCCACTGACAAACATCGTGCACGGCTAAACCTTCAGCTTCATGCACAATAAAAAACAATCCTCCCACTAATTGATTTGCGGTTGCTGAATAACTTTGCTGAATTTTTCATTTCTTGTGAAGTGAATCGACGGGAAATTAATAGTTAACATGATTCATCGTCTCATGACACGTTCATATTTTCCACTGTTAAACAAAACTAAGCCTTCTTTCTGACACACATTGAAGTCATGAGACATGGCGGGTTGAAGTCTTCATTTCAGTGGGCAATTGCTCTAATACCTCTAAAAAGAAAAAAGAAAACTATGTCTGTGGTGAAATATTTAACCTTGATTAAACATATCCATAGAAATGTGGACTGGTTTGCAAACCATCCTGAAACATCGGTAAACAGTATTAATATGTTCCTTTAAGCACCGTATATGTTCTCTTTCTCTTTGAGACCTTTGTCAAATTTATAAGGTATCTACTACACATTGTGTATTGCAACTGCAAACACTGAGATTGTAAGTTCATTGTTGGTCCATGAGAGAGTCTGAAAACACCTCTGCAGGGAAGAAGAAACGCTTTTTTGTTACGACTCTCACGCAGAGATACGCTTTATAAAAGACTAAATACTTCTTCCATGCTTTATATGATAATGAAACGAGCAGGTTGCAGTTTTGCAATGTTCAGCAAAGGAGTGCTGTAAAGAAGGCCTAACCGAAAACACACACGCGCGCGCACACACACACACACACACACACACACACACACACACACACACACACACACACACACACACACACCTACATCCTGTGAGGGGGTCACATACTGCATTTCACAAGTTTGAATCTTCACAAAGAAAATGTCAAGATAGGAAATTATGCAGCTTATGACACGCAAAAGTAGAAGCAGCTGTATCCCCTTTAAGATTATAAATTGCTCACATTTAGATGTTTAAGCCCATTATCACCTACAATGATTATAGTACTCAATATATTAAATATTGTTTTTATGTAACTATGACTTGAATGTCTTTTTTATCTTGGTATGATGGGCTGCAGCACTTCTTGGTCTGTTTAAGTCCGTTTCTATTAAATAATGACAAAATATTTCAATATTTTGTCATTATATGTTCCAGCAGTGATATTTATAGCCTTCAGTGATGGTTTTGATCATTTTGCTCTATTAATGGACTGGAAAAGAAAGTTCTCGATCATTAGGTCAAGCACCTTTCACCCTCAGTAACCACAGAACAGACCATAATGCCAGGAAGTAACAGGAGAATGTGAGAAGACTTATCTATATATGTTATATCTATATCCCTCATCTTCACTCCTCCACAAAACAGCCTCAACATCAACGATGACATTTAAAAATCACTGTTCATCTGCAACACCTAAACTGCTTCATGCTGTTTATATTTAATCACTTGTAAAAAACATTATTTTTACAGTAATATTATTTTGAAAACGAATAATTTGATGAGGTCATCAGCAGCTTTTAATTTTAAATTACAAACATTTGATTTAAAGACTGAAATGAAAAATATTAAAAGATACTTTTTAAAGCGGGTATAGATAATGGATTGATGGATTACATTTTCTATCAATCTTTTGTATCAACTACAATCAAACGGTCTCCAAAGTGGCATCTTTTGTTCTTTCAAGTTCTTATTTGCTGCATCTGTGTGACATTAATATATGGAATATTCTTGTAATAATTTGTAATTTTTGATGGTTGAAATCTTATATTCTCACTGATGCTGAAGAGCTTTTGTATTGGTTCCGGTTTCTCCTCACTTTACACCAAAGTTACCACATCAGCAGCATGTTTCAGCCACACTAAATGTTCGCAAGAATCACAAACTCAGTAAAGCAGTGGCAGATATAAATGGGGAAGACATGTAGACGAGACAAGTACAGTAAACTACACATTGAAAAAGATGTGATCCATCAATTTCACACTTTCGTTATTCAAAAACAATTTTTGTCAATAGAAATTGTCAAATTTAAAGGAAAGCGTTTCTGCAATTTCTCGCTCACCTCCTTCCGTACTGTATACTTGGCATCAAAGCCAAAAATAAATGGGAGCTTTCTACATTTTTAACATGCTTTTCTGTTTCAAAATCATTTTCCTAATGAAAAACATGGATAAATATAAAACACTATCGCAGGCTTCATACATGTGTAACAAAACGACAGTGCAAACATCTGTGGTTAAAAGCATGATAGAGAGTTCAAATAAAGAATTATTCAGCTGCCAATTGACAGTTTAAACATAATTTTATCTTTTAAGAGACTTGAAAATAAATGTTTGGAACGAGCGTATTTGATTCTGATGAGTTACACTTTACTTAAAATCCCCCAAATATGTTTTCCTATTTCTGACAGCGAAGAATAATTAAATTGTACAGTACCTGTGGAGGTAATGAAGGAGCAGCAGAGCAGAACCAGGGTGATGGCGGCGACAGAAGCCATCTTCATCATGGTCCTCATCATAGTCTGAAAAGAAGAACAACCACATTCCATTGTGAAGGTTATTTCCTGTCAGAACAGTAAGTTCAGTGACTTTCCGGTGTGTGCACGTGTGTGTGTGTGCGTGCGTGTGTGTGTGTGTTCATGCTCTGATGTGTGAATGCTTATGGTTTTGAAAGGAAGTGATCCAAGAGGCCCTATTTATTTTTATTTATCGAGAACAAAGCGAGCAAAGTAAATGTCATATTTAAAAATAGATGTCTAATTGTGTTGCTTCAATAACTGGTCATAAATACAATTTCCAATTTAAAGGGCATTAAAATACAAACAGTATTTACAATATTTTAGACCTCAAAGCATAAATTGTCACCAGTTTGAGACCACTTCTTCTTGCACTGAATAACTTCTGGATCATCCTAAAGACTGACATTATAAACTGACTTTACTTGTTGCGAAATGCGACTGGATTTGTTTCCTTGTTGTTTTCTATACAATTAAAAATAGGGCACCATTTACAGCTCAGAAACCTTTTTAAAAAAGGCTTGTAAAGCCACAAAATGTCAATGCAGAAAGAAAAGTAAATGAAATGAGATAAAATGATTGAAAAAAAACTCCATCATGTGATTTAAAGATGTTAATTTTGAGGGAACAGATACAAAATGTTATTGACAAGCTCAAGAACAAGAGAGAAACGTGAGGGATGTGAGATTATTTGTCCATTATTAGGTGGTGGCAGAGGCTTCTTAGTAGGGGGGGGGGGGGGGGGACTGACTACCCAGAGCCTCAGCAGAGGGGGGCCTTTGAAAAGCTTTGAATGAAAAGTTTGTTTTTGTTTGCAAGTTTTTATTTCAAGTCTAATAAATGAAATAGAATTCGCTTGATAAGTCAGTTGAGAGGCTGATAATATACAAGAAAACAATGGTGAAGGTTCTCTAAGGCTCCTCTCCCCCCTTACAAAAGCCTCAAATGGTTTGGTCCACCTGGCAGGAGCATTCGTCTCTAAAGCAGCTAATGGAGCTGAGTGACGGCTGCTACAGGAAAAGATAAATGTGAGCTGTGATAGTCATGCCAACACATTTTTTTTTTTAAAGAAACATGAGCTTAACTAACACAGTTTAAGAACGGTATAAACTAATATCAGCAACTAGATTAAAAGCAATCAGGCAGGAATCTATTAGAGCACATTTGCATTGTGTAATAAATGAATTCGTATTATAAATTCATCTGCATCAGAGTTATGATGCCATAAGACACAAAATCTATTAAAATGATCCTGTAAAGCTGAACATCAGGAAACAAACATCCAAAGTGTGAAGAGCAGCATGTCCTTCATCATCCTGACGGTGTCACTGACGGTGTCACACAATGTGGCAACTCAAAGCTATTACAAACAATCATTTGTGGAAGTTTTGACTGAGAGGAGCTTATTACTGATTTGAACAGTTCATAGTGACAATAACCACTAAAAAAAAAAAAAGGGGGGGAGGGCAACAGACACTGCTTATGTTTGAGGCCCAAACTTTTGCGCTACACCCCTTTGTGTCTCACCTGGAGTGGGCGACCTGGACACTACTGAGTGGTGGATATGGAAGAAGGCTGCAGCATACAAACCTGACCGGGGTGATCGCTGAAGATGAGGTGGATTTTAACCAATTCCAGGGTTTGAGATGAGCCAAGGAGAAAGTCCAGGACAGCACAGTGGTGACGGGAGTGTTGCCGGCGGTGACGACACCCGGAGAGGTGCTGAGGCACGCTGTGACAGGAGAAGAGGACCCGTCTCATCTGTAGGAGAGCCGCTCAGCAGAGCTCGGCGCGCACTCCTCCGTCGGCCGGCTGAGAAATACAAAAAAAACAAAAATCCCCTGAGGAATTTGGGTGCAAAAATTGAAACTACCAGGCGAGGATTAAGGGTCGGATTTGTACACAAAATACAACACGGGCCACGAAGGGGTGCAGCAGGCTGCAATTGGCTGATTGAGATTCTGGCGAAGTTTGATTAGGTTACTTGAAATGCTCATACTTCTTATTAGAGAAGTGAAACAGGGAAAATTGAGGAAGAATGAAACAGATTGTCTCCCCGCTTCCTCTGTGCAACTTCAGTTACAGAAGAACAATTTAGCTCGACAACAGCATCCATCTGCAGAATACCATTTTTGAATAATCAAACACCTGCAGCGATAAGCTCAAAACTGTGATCTGTAAAAGATGAACCATCTCATCTCTGAGGAACACCACCTTTTACCTCCCAGCAGATACTGAGTAGTGTAAGATTGTAGGTGAACCAGTGCTGACTCCTCGTTCCCAAGATGGTCATGAGCAGTCACGAACAATAATGGAGCAATTGTTTTCGCTGCATCTCAAACTGTTTGAGCACATTCTGACACAGAAGCTGAGTCAACAAAAAAACTGTTAACCACAGACTGTGAGTCAAGATTAGCACATTTTATCGTGAATTTCTTGCCAGTGAAGAATCATCTCGTCATTTCACACTTCAATTTTAACAAAATGTAATTTAAGACTTCAACTAAAGATGACCTAACATCTAGATGTTACCTGTTGAATTAAAAACTCATCTGTAATAATGGATGACTCAATATAAACAGTTTGATAAAAAGAGTAGAAACTGAGCACTGGAAACTCTCCTCTCGTGGTTTTCACATCCCACAACAGCATTATTGCCCTTCGGTTTCATTTCTAATACATTGAACTGGTTCCTTCATGTCCTGTGGGTATGAGTTTACATACATGTCACTATGGAGACAATTTCCTGTCAAAACAACAAAACATAACATGTTTTAAAAATGCCCTATGATCCACTAAAAAATAACACAGAGGCAGACCACTGGCGTTTGAATGGACTGGTAGCACGACCTGCTGTTGTGGAGGGAGGATCATTCAGGTCATTTGTGAGGAAATCTTCAGCACATTAACAT
Source organism: Embiotoca jacksoni (assembly GCF_022577435.1). Classification (NCBI taxonomy): domain Eukaryota; kingdom Metazoa; phylum Chordata; class Actinopteri; family Embiotocidae; genus Embiotoca; species Embiotoca jacksoni. The sequence continues at coordinate 3,781,697 of NW_027185382.1, read as the reverse complement.
GGAAAGATTATTGAAAAGTTCAGAGGTATTTTTGTTCCGTGTTTGTTTCTAAAAGATGATGCATTAGAAATATGCTAATAGAACATTTCGTATTTGTACGCTTGTTGAGGGTGTTTCGTATTTGCAAACAAAATGTTCATTACTGAATTCTTGGACATTTCTAAAACATGTTTTGGATTATTTTGTTATTATTTGTCAGGAAATTTGCAGAATATGCATCTGCTGCAGTAGTGTGTCAACAACACAAACAACAAAAACTTGGTTTGATACTCTGACAGTACCTGCAGTTGTCCACAGGGTGGCACTATTATATCACATGTGCATGGAGTTTAAAAAGCTGCTCCAGCGAGCTCTGATCACACTAGAATTTCTACAGTGCTGTATTTATGTTTATTTTTGTGCTTAATGTTCTTAATAAAAATGAAATCATTTTTGTTTCAATCTAAATATCAGTAACTACAAGACCCACTTTCATGCAATACAGACTTTTATTTATATTATTATGATTTAGCATCTTGTATTTAAAAATACAAAAACAGTCTTGGTTATGAGGATCCTATCGAATATTAAAGGTGGTTTTGGTTACTAATTATTATCAAGATTAAAATGTTTACCTGTTTAGTTATTGTTTTCAATCAGCAGTATCACACAAAAGCATTACAAAGTCATATTTTGTGAGATAGAGAATTCAGAATTCATAAAGACAATCTCTGGTGAGTGCATTGTGCTTCTATAATGGCTGAATATTCATAGAAAAATGGGAGAATATGAACGAATTTAAATATATTACCTTAAAATCAGGGCCACACAATGAATGATTGTCAGGATGAATATTGTTCATTCAATGGTAGATGATCTAGAAATAGAAATAATGTAGTTATATGAAGCTACAGACTGACAATGTAAAACGTGATTTATCTCTTCTTCACATGATGACAGGTAAAAAGGAGAAACAGGTAGTTTCGGGTCTGGATGTGGTCGTGTGATGGAGGAAGTTCATGGCAGCAGGAGGACGAGTTGACTGTGTTCCAGCGAGGGACACAGATGACCCTCTTCTGTTAAATGGGCCTTTATAAATAGAGCAGCTATTTTTCCACTGCTCCGGTCCAACTTGTCCGTGCATCGGATGAAGACACCACACAAACCCTTTAGATATCCCAGCATCCAATCACAACCCTCTGTGTTGACCTTAACAGCCAATCAGAACCCTTCAGATGACTTCATCATCGCATCAGAATGCTCGAAACAACTGCAGCCAATTAGAAATTTCACCAGGACTGCGTCAAATCAAATGGTTGTCACTCTCAGATCAGCTGTGATGAGCAGGGACTGTCCTTCAGCTCGAGAGCGTTTCGACTGCAGGCAGATCCTGAAGTCCTGGATGTTCTGTTCTGCAAAGGACATGTCCTTTCACCTGATACTGTCTCAACTCATCCGAGATCACGTAACAAGCCTCCATCGTGTTCTTCAAATTAAAAAAACAACCTTTTTGGTTGCATGGGAGGTTGGAGGACCTGTAATATTTACTGCAATGAAAACCTGCAGATGTTTATTGATCACTGACCTTCTAAGTGCTCAACCGGTGTTGACATGTCTTTGTGATGATGCTGTCTTGAATTGCATGAAGCTTTTCTGTCAATCTGGGGGCAAAGACAGTCCAAAAAACCCTGCAAAACAAAACTCATGTTTTGTTTTTGTTGTTCAAGCTGATCAAAAATCACATCAAGAAAAAAAACACATTTAAACTTTCCTTTTTACAGCGTGGGTTTGATGTGAGATTATTTTTGGCAGTGGTTATAAAATGCATCTCCTGATAATAAAATCACATTGCAAATATCAAAGCAGCCTCAAGATCACAGCAGTTTTTAAACCTCCATCACATCTGGAGTGTGAGGTGCTACAGTGCTGGGAAACATTGGCAAAGATTAAAGAGTCCGTCCACATGATTGCCTAAATTGTCCTGCAGAGCTAAATCAACATGAGTCCATGCTCCAACAGGAGCCTGTTGTTCTCCTGAAGCTGCCTTTGTGAAGACAGCATCTGTTTATAGACTGAATGTGACGACACAATATCGTATCGATGGAAAGAATGCCCGCTGTGCTCTAATGATGGCCAGTGATAACAACATTTAGTTATGCATTTGGTAGCCGGCACTATCTGCAGTATCCTCCTGTAATCCCTCTCAGGACTTCACAGCAGGAGCAAAATTACTGATCACTGACACAGTTTACTCAGATTGACTCTTATCATTGGTCCAATAGAGAAAACTAGGAGCAGACACTATATCTTCTTACCTTTTTTTTTTTAATTGCCTTGTATCTGAATGGTGCTGTCTAAATAAACTTGCTTTGTGAAACTGGTGTTGTTGTCAAAATGTTGGACTGCTCTGTGAAAACGCAGATGAATTAAAGGCTGAGAGAAGAGGAGGAAGATGGAGGAAAAAGAGCGACAAAATAGAGTGAACAGATATTTATAGGCTGCAAAGAGTAGTAACAGAAACGTTAACAACGGTGATGATGTCAGCTCCGGAGCAGCTCCCATTGGGGGTCTCTTTCTACGACAAATCGTGTTGCTGGGGTTTGCTCTCTGTATCCTTTAGGGAGCATCCACTGCAGGACTCGCTATCAGAATACGTCCAATGTGATTTTAATAAAGAGTAACATTGGTTAGTGTATTAGCATATGAAAAAACTACAGCTCCCATGAATGTATGCTGCGTGTCAGTGCCTGCAATGCATCACTATAATTGGTTTACAACAAGAAAGCCATCCTTCCAAGATTTTAGCTGTAATCTAAGAAAACAGGGACATCATTCTGTTCATTTTGTTTATCCACTGCCGGACATAGTTTGCCGCTCACAGCATTGTTGTCCTTCTCTGCATCAGAATCCTAAAGTCAGTATTTCCTACAAAACTAAAATTGACACGTGTAGCAGCTGCAGCTCTGATAGGAGTAAATATCAGGTGGTCAGCCTTGGTTGATTTCTATTTACAGAGGAATGACAAGTGTTTCCAAAAATCCAGTGCACTGGCTTTGTGTTATTTTTAGAGGCCTGAGTGTCCCGGGGCCTTCTGAATTTGAATGATTGTTGCCGGGTATCTCTGGGGAACGCCGTCCTTCGGAGGCGCTGGATTTGAGCGATTACGTTGGAGATGTGACAAAGAACGACATTCGTCAGGTGCTGTGGATTTGTGTGGTTTTATTTCAGGAGATTTGGCATCTTTCAGTTTTGTTGTGGTTTTATTGAAGACGCCCGGATTGGGTGCGCTGGATTAGTGTTACAACAGCAGCCTGCTGTGGTTACTTCAGGCTATTGTGGTACATCAATAGACTTGGCTAAAGGCCATATGAGTCCCTTTCAGTTCAACATCAGCTGCGCTGGATTTGAAATGACTGCAGGATGCCAACTATTGTGACTGCTGGATTTGTGGCGTTTCCATTTTAGAAGGTTGGGTGTGTTTGATTTATTTTTGTTGGGTAGATGAGGTGTGCTGGTTTAGCGGGTTATTTCAGGAGAGGTGACAGGTGGATACTTCAGATTTGGTCTTGCATTTTTGATAGTAGATCAGAATGACAGATGATGGCTGCTCTGGATTTGAAGTGTTTATTTTAGTAAAGTGGGAGCGTGAGATTAATTTTATACTGGCAGCACCCGCAGCTAGGTTGGTGCTCAGTAACCGGGGAGCCCTCCTTTGTTTTTCTGTGGGACTTTTGATCCATGAGCAGGAAACTCCTTATCGCCTTGTAAGCAGAGCACAGCAGCAGCCGCACAGCTGGGAAGGATTCAATGTTTTGCTTAAGGATGCCTCAGCAGGCTGGATGCAAATTTAGGAGATTAAGTCTGGATGTCTCCAGGATGTACAGTAAGATTTCTCCAACCAGGCTGCACTCTGAAAAGGTTCTATTAAGGATTTAACTGGAAAAAACCCGGAGTTTCCTATTAAAACACATTTGAATGAATCCGACTGTAAAACATGAAGTCTGCAAGTTTTAATTTAGAATTACAGGATAAAAGTCAGAGCTAGAATGTAGGTTAGTACAAGTAAAGGAGACATACATGTTGTTGACTGACTCAGGAGTACAAACAGATAGTGAAAGAAAAAGAAGCAGTGTTCTTGTAATCACATAGGGTTCGGTGCGTTAGCGTGCATACTGATGCAGACATCTCTGTCTAAAATATGAGATGATGTTCTTTTTTGTAACCCGGCTCAGTGGTGGATTAATGATTCATTTGAACAGAGCTAAAACCTCTACTTGGTTTTCCTTTTAGGCTCTCAGGGTTGACTGAGTTGTATTGATTATCCACATTGACTGTAAATGTTCAATAAAACCTGGCCAACATTACCCCCAGGCACCTTTAACCCACCGGAGTTCCTAAATTATTATCATTATTATTATTTTTACATCTAATCTTTGTGAAATTCTACTGAGACAGACTTTAATGTCATTAGAGCGAGTTTCAGAGGAGAACTGTTGTGTGTCGGGTTGGTGCTGAGCTTCAAAAGCCCATTATCAAATAAACCCTGTTCTTAGACTGAGGCCTCTGGGGGAAAGCTAGTTGTAGGCTTCGCCACATAGCTGGCTATATCTGGAGAACAGAGAGGGAGCGAAAGAAAGAGGGAGAAGGAGAGAGAATGTACGTAAAGCTGCCAACAGCAGCAGTAAGTCTTCCAGAGTAAACACAGCTGATGGGGTAAACCCTCCCTCTACCCATCTTTATCCTAAAAAAAACCTCTCTTTCTCATCTATCTATCTATCTATCTATCTATCTATCTATCTATCTATCTATCTTAAAAGCGATCAACAATATTAACAGAATGAGAATCAACAGAATGAGAAAGAAAAACATCAGAAAATGAAGAGTTCCGTATTCAATTGAATAAGAAAAGAGCAAAACATTTTAAATGGATTCTGTCGATTATTATTTTCCTTTTTCACTTTTACTCAAAATATGAACAACTGTGTTTTACATCCTGTGGTGACTCAATATCCTTGACTATATTTGTCTTGTGCATGGCTGGCAGCACACCTATCTTTCTACATGCATATTTTCTACTGTGCACAATGAAAGGTAAAACAATCTGTTGTTTCTCTTCAGAACTTCAGCAACATTTAGGGATTTTATAGCATTTTATAGACGCGTACTCTGAATATCTGAGGGTGTGCAGACTGAGCACTCAGAGGGAACAGCGAATGCATCTTCTACACACAAACGCACAGTAACAAGAAAGATTTCAAGCACTGTAAAAGCTCAACGAGTGTCTCCTCGGAGGCATCTGCTTCCTGCAAACCAAACGCTTTGATCCAAGAGTGGGCTGAAAATATGAAGATCTTTCTGTGGGTGGTGCCGAGACCTCTCGGGGTCGTTAAAGCTACTTGGTAGCATAATTTCCTGACAAAATTTTTTTAAGATTACAACATATATTCTGTGACATCTTGTGGTGAATCCCAAGTACAAAAGGTTCATCCTTGACATGAATCTATTCAGCAAATGTCGGCTTTAAAGTGCTACATGAGGAGAGGTCACATGGTCCCTCAGTAATAAAGACTTTTCCTCTGCAGTGTGCAAACATCCGTTTCAAGTTTCACCGGATGTGGCCAATGCTACTTTTACTTTCTGTACTCACCTCTTTAACCACTAAAAGACACAACGCAGCAGCATTATCTGTTTTCTCTGGCCTGCTGTGGTTTTTCTATATCAGTCCAGTCGCTTCCCTCCCTCTGCATCTTCCTCTCTTTCTCGTCTTAGGTCAGAGCCGTCCGGTATTTCACCATGTAAGGATGCAGAGCCGAACCACCCCGGGGACAGAAAAGAAAAAAGAAAAGAGAAAACTGTTTTCTTGGCAGAACCATTTTTATAATTATTGTTCATCGGGAAATAAAGGCTGCGTGTTCATGAAGATGAGGAAGAAAACAATCATCATAAAAATGTCCATCAGACATACTCAGACACTAATATTACATCTTATTTATAATAACTACTTGAGAAACACTTAACATAACAGGACAGGAGTAGTTATATTGCCAACGTGTTTTCTGAAGGTCTTGCTCAAGTGCAACTCAGTGCTGTTACCAACTTTCACTTTTTCCTGGCATCAATTTAACGATCAGTCACATTAACCTTTAGACCCATCTCTGCACAGTCAAATCCAACCCGGGGAGCCTGTTGCTGTATCATGCATCATTTGACAGTTCTGACCTGCCAGAATTATTAAAAGAGTAAAAACTCAAAAGCTGTCCAACTATGAGTTGCAGTCTTGAATGAATCAATACAAACTTGGCGTTTTCATTTCACATTCTTACAGTTGGTTTTATGAAGATCTTTCATGGAGACATAAAATTACATCAGTGCTTCATTTAAAAAAGACCACCTTGAGCTCTGCAGGAGCCAAAGTTAAATCTGTTAAACCCTTTTTACTCCCTGACCTAAAAGTTAGCAATCTGTAGCAACTTTAAGACTGTAAACATACTGAGCATTTAAAAAGGCCATCTGCACTGCTGTCTGCTTTCCCATAAAACTAATAGAAATCTTTAACATTATTTTGGACGACTACCATTACAAAACATTCAAAATTAACAACATGGGTTGTCATTTCCCTCAAAAACCTCTGCTTGGTTGAACGCTTGGAGGAACTTCATTTGTAAACTCTGACTTTCTGTAATAAGTCCATTTCTTTCTCACTCTAATGATCTTTTTTTTACAAGTTAACATTTACCAGACTGTCTTTTTGAGCTCATCATCAATGAAAGTCGTCATTTGTGGCTGGCAGACAGATTTTCTTGATGGTTCAGACATCGGGAGATGAAATTAATCTCCTCTATGACAGCGGGACGCATCAAAGGAGCCTCCAGAAACTCCTGCAGGTTCAACAGGACAAACCAAACACTTCTAGGACTGACTTTCTGACAGACTGTAAACAGAACATCCTTTTTAGAGTTGTATGTATATTTTATTCTCCTCCTTCATTATTTTAATTTCCACGACACAAATGTTCTTGAAACAGTGGAGCTGTCTCCCAACGGGAAGATCAAAGTTTCATCCTATCGTCGGAAAAATACAGTTGTCATGAAAGACTGTGATATAAGTATCTGCTTCCCCGTGTACTGGGATTGTTTGAAGAGTGTATCCACAGTAGAGCAGAGAGTTCAATAACAACAAAGCAGACTTCCCGGTATGTGACTGACAGCCTGTTTACATGCAGATTCTCCATATAAGGCAGATGCAATCATTTCTGGGCCCTGACAGAGGGGTTATTTTTACTTTTTCCGGACTTTCTTCTGAACTCCTTGTCTCTTTTAATTTCACCAAACTGGAGGATGCTGTCCAGGTCTTCTCACACACAGGTACACACACAGAGATTAAAATATGAATTAATCTATATTCTAAATGATATTAGCTAGCAATATTTGGTGTCAGAAATGTTATTGTGATGCAATTCCTTCTTTGATATTACTAGGGTGTCCAACAAAATGTATACAAAAAAGGCCATTTGGGAAATTGTTTTGTCATTGCCGCTTCAACAATATCAGGATCCCACAGGATCAATTCTCAGGCTCTTTACCGGTGTGGTCATGGCCAAACTGTATATTTAGAGGCGCCATCAGCTGTTCACAGGCACTGCCAGGCCACTGAAGACAATAAGAGTCATGATATTTGATCGTAGGCCAAATTGTAAGGCATCTCTGTAATGTGAGGCCTCCCCAGCTCACCTGTCATGAAGGTATTAAACAAAAGGTGAATATGATCCATTCATTACAATGAGCATCTAAGTGAACTGAGCTTTTTGACACTTTAGTGGTACTTGTGTATCACATACAAACCTGCTTTATAACAACAACAACTCAATGCATCCCTCATTTAGCAGATCATCCATATTTTAAGAAAACATTTTATCTGCTAGAGCAGGATGCTTATTATTGCCATGACTGTCTGTTTCTTAATTAGACCGGATATCCACCCAATCTATCCTTTTAGATTGTTCTCATGATGATTGGATGTAATCTCTGCTGTCTGAAAAATGTCTATCCTGTCTCTGGACAATGATATTAGATCTTTTTTTATAGACTAACCATCTAAAAGCCAAGAATAAACTTTGTTGGACCAGACATATACAAAATATAAAGTATTATTTGTAAATGTGATATTAACAGGCTTCAAAAATGTTCTTCAACTTGTCACGCTGACACCTTGTCACCTGAGCGCGTTATTCAAAGTGCATTTAGACCTTTTATTACTTGTGTTTACCGCTTTCACAAATCAACACTATCAGGTTTTGGGACTCAAACCCAAATTCCTAAAGAGAAAACCAGAACTGTGCTCATTAATGGACATAAATAATCCACCAGACCTGATAAAAACGTGGTATCCTCACTCTCCTACAGTCTCTGCTGGGATGTCCTGCCTCCCTCTCGCTCACTCCGTCTCTCTCACATCGTGTTTCCAGCCTTGGAGAGCGCTGCATATCTGACATTTCTCTCTCAAACTCCAACCAGCTCTGTCCTCGTCTGAAAGGTAAGAACCAGCATCCTCTGCAGACCGAGCTGCTCTTTGATTTAATTTGATTTCAGCGTATAAAAGCTGATGGAGAGATAATAACTGAAGACATTTACTGTAATAAATTAGATAAGTATCATTTCTTGTATTCAATGACTGTGAAGCAGCTTTCTTATTAACACAAGTCTGTTACTTTTAGTTTGGAAGTTGGATGGGCACTCAGCGTGATTGCAGAAAGTTACGCAGCCACAGTGAGACTTCACTTACTCCGAGGGTACAAGCAGGATCTGTTTTATGTTAAGATACTGAGGAGCACTGCATGAATCACAGCTTCTTATAAAAAAGTCATTGTTCCCATATAGTAATAAACACAGACTCTGAACAGAGGAGGAGGAGGAGGAGGAGGATGGAGGGGAATAAACCTCCCAGGGGGATAAACACTCATCCGGACTCCTTACATTTTGAAGCACATGATTTAATTTCAGAGCACTGAGTCAAATCAGTCTGATCTAAACTCTGATTTCATAGTTTAAGATTACAGTCGTCTGGTCCAATTGGTGTCTTTCCTCTAAGATATAACACGTGATACCGCTTTGCGTCATAGAACTACTTGTATAATTGGTGAAATAGGAATCTAAACTGGTGTTAGTAGAATATCATTTTGCAGTAAAAGGTCAGAGTTTTTGCATCCTGTGATGATCATTAGATGCTTTTCCATCCTGACAAAAGAGTCCTGTGGAGGCGCAGTAGAGATGGACGTAGTAATACATGAAAAACAAAGCATGCAACTGTTGCTCAAATTTAATAGTGTGTGAACTCGCCGGTGCTCTGAGTGAAGAATCCTTTTGAAGCAGTCAACAGTTTTACTGCATTATTTAATTTTACAACGTTAATATGGCGTTTCCGAACCCGACAAAGATACTATAAACCGATATTTATTGATAAACAGACATATTTAGACAGATTAGTAACTTAGAGATCAGTTTTACAACTGTCATACAGTTTCTGTGCCAAATCGTATAAAGAATATAGCGTATTTATTTATTTTTTTATCTGCTTTTCGGTAGTTGTAAATGAATAATAACAAATTCAAAGACATTTATTTTCGGTGTGAAGCGCTGGCTCTCAACAGCTGTTATCAAAGGCTGTGTGGCACTGACCGTGCCCCAATTAGAATAACAGGTCAGCGTCAACAAGCCCATGTTTCTGTCTAACCTACATTTTACTACTTCATAGCTGTCAATCATTTCCTAAGAGGACTTGTCAGAGTTACTGCAGATAATTTGTTTATTGAAAGAAAGCTATTGATTATGATTTAATTCTAACAACAGGGACACTTTAAAATCACTTGGTTAGGAACTATTTCAGTCTTTACTTTACAGATGGAACTTTGTTTGATTTCTAATCACACTTCAACAAGTCACACACCTCTGTGCGTCACACTGAGGCCTTTGGCAACAACAACTAACAACAGCTGATTGTTTATTAAAAGGACGACACGGTCCTCTCAATAGAGCAATTCACTAATTTGTACTTTAACGGTGATTATCATGTAAAAATACAATATGTAGGGATACTAAAAACAGAGAAATAAGCTTGTAATCCTTCAGATTTAATAAGTGTTTAAATCCTACACAGTGGTTTATGCTGTCCTTCACCCAGGGTGTGATCTCTGAGAGTTTATAGAGCGTGTACCTTAGTTTTAACCTTAATAAAGTGATTCATGTTAACAGCTACTGCGCTAACAAGGAAGTTAAATTTGAACTGACTCAGTTGCTGCCACTCATCCCTTTGCTCGTACTTTATATGAAGATCTCAACTCAGATTTAGCAGTCATTGTTTGTCTCTGACAGAACAACAGCTGTGTCTGAGAGCTTCTGAGCGGTCTAGAGAAGAGAAGCATGTGTTGACAAAGAAACTGTTTGTAGAAGAAGCCACTCGATTGCAGAAGTTAAAGTTGTCAGGACTTGTGTCGCAGATTTATAATTGTCACCAGGCGGGGGAAAACCTTGGCATGTTTACTGTCAACATTTCATTTTTGCACTCATATTTCTGCTGTGAAATAAGGATTACTTGCACACTACAGAAAAGAAGGACTGTCTGTCTTTGAGCATGACGTGACTGTCAGTCAGCGCATAATGATGTGTACAGAAGAGCGGAGGATGATGTGGAGCAGCAGTCGCTTACATGCTGTCAGTCACTGACTGAAGAGGCCCACACACACACACACACACACACACACACACACACACACACACACACACACACACACACACACACACACCTCAGAGGTCAAACTAATAGCTGGACAAGAGTGTTGACATTAAAAAGGAAGGAAGGAGAAAGATAAGATGAAATGGACGGCTTATGTATGAATGATTCGGGGGAACAGAGCTGGTCATGGGCCTCACAAAATGCCAGCAATTATGGATATTTATTGCTTTCGGTCCATCATTTGACACTGGGCAGAGGTTTTTCTTCATCTTACACAGATGAGTGGAGAAGATTCACAGCATTGTAAAACAAAAACAACTCAAAACTGTCTCTTAATATTAAGACATATTTTTAAGAAATCATTTTAAACGTTTAAAGATACTTTTTGGCAACTTGCAACCAAACGACCCACCTGCTGCTCGTGTCAGTGATGTCATGGAAACCATGATAAGGAACAACATCTGCACTGGAGATCACATGACCTTCATGGTTGAGGTCTGCCGTCCTGTCTGCAGTCAGGTGCCCCTCCTGTTTAATGCAAAGATTTAAAATGCAAGAAAATTAAACATAGGTCAGTTTAAGAGTCACATTTTTATGAACTTCCAGACAGATGGATTTAAGAATCGTCTTCCCAGAAACCTTTATAACATCACTTTCTGCTTTACAGTCCTGATTCAGACCACACTACATCTGTAAATGCGGGTAATTCGAGGTGAGCCTATTTCAAACGACATCATATTTTACTGTAGGTGAAGAGAAGCCGTGAAAGTTTTGAGGGCTCAGAAATCAAACCCCTGAGACCCCCTGCTGTCAGAGCCACTTGACACTCCACCTCAGTCAGACGTTTGAGGTCTCTTGAAGCAGACTGGGGCTCCTGCAGAGTAAACGACTTATCCCATCGGGTACGAGAAAGTGTGTGTGTGTGTGTGTGTGTGTGTAAAGGTGTTAACATGTCAAGTGATGATGGCTGACTAGGAGGCAGATTAAGGGTGGGAGAAACAAAAGTGAAACGTTAAAAATAGATGTGTTGAGAGATGCGTAGAAGGTATCAAACGGCTGACATGACTGCTGTTATCTTCCATTATGCCAACAAACAAGGCTTGAAAAATGTCATTGGGTTATAAAGTGTGGTTTAAACATCATAATCAGACAAAACAGACACCTTTCTTGAACGCCATCGTCAGGACAAACTTCTAACTTCGTACACAGGACATCTAACTCCCGGATTACCACCTAAACACCGACATCTCCTGTAACAAAGCTCCAGGAATCCAAGGCTGTTTGTGTTTGACCCTTTTGTATCATCGGTCGCTCGCATGACTTTTAATCTTGTTAAAAATAGAAAATAACTTGGCAGAGCTGATGTACAAGTGGTAAGATTTTCACTGTTTGCACTAATGCAGAAGCACGGCAACCTTGTCAAAGTGACTTTGATCGCAGGAAAAGTCCCAGATCAGATGACAAAAGGGATTTAACCAAGTGTGGAGAGCCTGCAGCTGCACCGTGAAGCTCTTTTATCATATCCTGCAAACACACACACTTCTTCATCTGCTTCATCAGCTCACCAGGCAATTATGAGAGAAAAAGCAAATTATAAAAAAAAAGTGAGACTATAAAAGATTTCGTCAATTGAAAAATGTTTCCACAAATGAAAGCTAAAGTTAGATAAGAAACTTCAAAGTTAGCTCCACATTGATCAAAACGTTGCATCACGTCCATTTTCTCTCTGCAATCATCCTCTTCAGCGACAGCTACCCACGTTGTGCTCATGACATGTGTGTTGCTGCCACTTCTGCTGGAGTCTATCTTAACACATCATCAGACCTCAGCTGGCGCCTCCGAGCGTCTCTCTTATCATCACACCGTGTACTGCGATACAGAAAGGTCGCATATATCTCAGCCAGGAGACGGCACCCGCAGGAGGAGGGTGCTGGTGGGCTTTTTAAAGTGTGAGGTTAAAGTGAGGATGAGCTGAACTGTGAAATATGTCTTACGAGTATTATATTTCCCCCCCCTCTCATTTTGCCACTAGAAGAGAAGCTCAGTCCAGCTCTTCTTCGTCCAACCAGCCTGAGCGGCTCGACTGAACTCTCTTAACTCCTGATCCAGCCGATCAAGATCTAACCGCCGTCTCCATGGAGCGTGTTCAGCACATGACCAAGTCGGCCATCCGCCGAGCGTCTCAGATCGAGGTCAATCCACAGGCCAAGAGGAACCTGCAGGAGCTCTTCGTCAACTTCACCCTCATCCTCATCTGCCTGCTCCTCATTTACATCATCGTCCTGCTGAGCAGCTGAGAGCAGCCGAGCCGTGTGCAGAGAGAGTTTGGCAGCGTGGACGAAGGGTTTCACCGATACAGATCCAATAATATCAGCCTAACCCTGTTTACCAGCAGCCATGAGGAAGGATCGTGGAGGTTAATGTGACTCCATGTGAAAACAATCATGGCCAAACTCTCTCAGCAGAGCTCAAGGGTGATGTTTCTATTAGAGCAGTTCAGGGATCAGCCTCTCTCTCTCTCTCTCTCTCACAAGGGAATGATCAAAAGTGACCTGACTTCAACAGTGTAAACTTTTCAGACATGTAACATCTGCATTAAAACCCTGCGTACAATACAAAGACACACTGCATAATGATGTCTCTCCTGCAAAAGCAATATTAAGTGCAATGTGTGTGATACTGAAATATTAATACATCAGTGTGTTTTGGCTTCCATTTCCCATGAGCCCTCTTGCTTCCTGCAGCCCCCACCACCAGAAAGATAAATATGCTAGAAATGATTTTTTTTTTCCATGAGTCGTTTTTACGTCTTTTCTTGGTCTGCCGCTGCCAGAAGCCACAGACAGACAGACAGACCGCAGGAGAACACGGATGCTTCAAGAAACTTCGATGCAGCTGACTTTGTGGTTACAAGAGTCGAGAAAGACAAAAATGTGATGGGCTGGGCTACCTGTTGATTAAGAAAACCGCTTTATTTCACTGAACTGAATATGTAAGCGACTGTATACCTAAATATTTTGTGCAAGAAAACATCAAGTTAAAGGCTTCGTTTAATAATCAGCATGAATTTCTGTATTGATTGATACGTTTTAATTGGGAAAAATTTGCAACCTTTTTGGAAAAATCGGATTCTGGCACCGCCTAGTGGCTGCATCACAAAAGACGGGACAAATATCACCCAAATTAATATTAACGACACCGCCTTTTATTAACTAATTAAGGGATTTAGAAACCTCTACTTCGACCCATCTGGCATCAAAAGACGATTGATTTTCACTGTTTGAACTAATTACTGTTAAGTAAAGTTGATGGCTGCCATGTGGAGGATGTCGGTCATTTCATTCAGCGTGTTTCTCGACTTATTTTTGTTTAATATATATATAAACATGACACTTAATATGATGCTTAGAATGATTTCTAAGTGGTGTAGACCTTTAAAAAAAATATGTGCGATCTAGACTGTTTCCATTCAGCCTTATAATTAAATATGCATGGTGTGATTTTACATTATGGCAATTTCTGTTTAAGCCTATTTAAGTTCTGTGTCTGTTTGTTAATTATGGCACAAGCACAGGAAAGAAATATGACATTATAAAAACACATCATTGCTTTTGAGAAGACTATTTTAACATCTTAGCAGCCAAACAACTTGTCATGTGCTGCACATTTAAATGCAAAGAACTTTGTTTACTATGACTGAACATGTACAAAAAAAAATTACAAAAAATAAAAATGAGATCCACATGCAGGTTAAGGATTTACCTGTCTTTTCATGTTCGTGTCAATGACTGTGCCACCTGATTTTTAAACTGTCAAACACCAAATAAACTGCATGTCAATACATTTAACAACCTATTTTAGGTGCTTCCTCTTTTTCTGCCTGCATTTTAAGATTTGGAAAATATGGATTTAGATGTTCAAGTGCAGGTTATTATCAAGAGGCATATTTTTGTTTTGTTAGATGGAGAGCAAAACGTAGTACATTTTCACTGAGTGGACACGGACATCAAATAAATGCTCATGTTACTCTCTCAGCGGGATGTGTAAACAAGCACCGGTTCACAAACACGTGTGTTAAATGTCAATATTAGCTGCTTTATGGAAATATAAGACTTACTTGTTGTTGTCGTCAAACGCCGCCTGAACCTTCAGCAGTCGGAGAAATAACTTCCATTCTTCACCAATTGACATTCTTTAATTTAAACCTTTATGCTTTCAAAATATTATCAGCCTAAAAAAAACTATTTTCAAAAACACCCTTTTAAGACAGCGAAATGTGGCGGGGCCTGTGACGTAAGCACGTACGTACGTAAGGTTTTGTCGTGACGCTCAACGACGAAACGAGACAATCCGACTGAACTGAGAAATTAACAGAAATGACCACAACAGTTGTTGTTGTTTTTTTTTTTATCTCACAATCATAATTTTACTGTTTCATAACATACAACAGAAATTATATAAATATAAATAAATATTGTTATTACTGTTATATATTTTTACTTCAAAAATGGCAAGACAGACATCATTAAATAATAAGTCACAAGGGTGATGTCAGTTCACTCTCAATTCAGTTTTACTGCAAACGGTATTTATTATTGTATTGATGCAACAATATTCCAGTTTTTCTGCAGTTTTAGACAAACTGAGTTGAGAGGGGAATGAACCAAGCCTGGTCAGTTTACCGTCACGTTAAAAAAACAAAAAACAAAACAGACAATTAATGTTTGAATAAGTTGCAGATTCTGTGGTTCACAAATGGCCAGTTGATGGAACTGTTTCTCTGTCAGGTGTCAATCACAGATTTTCCTAATCATGTTGAAAAGGTCACTTTTCAAAAAGACTGTCGTGAACCTCGGGGTAACAATGAGCAAAGGTTGTGTGGTTGCGATCCCTGCAGTTTTTCTGCTTTTCTTGGCTCCAAGAAAATGTATTCTGCCTGATGCAGGACAAATAAACAAATCAATAAAGTGTGAAAAACTACAAAAATGACAAAACACACAGAGTAACTAACAAAAAGACAAATGCAGATATGAACTTTTATGTAAAAACAAAACAGCAATCAATAAATAAATAAATACATAAATATTCCTTTTGCCATTTCAAACCAGTAAACAAGAGGAAACTTAAAGGACCATATCAGTGTTTTTACATGTTAATTCATTCAAAATAACCTCATCAACATGTCCATTCAGTGGTTGTTCTGGAGCTTTCTAATCATATCTTTAATGATATTTTCCAGAAGATTGAGTTTGCTGGTGATGAAGATCATGACAGAGAGCTCCAGAGCTGCTGCTAAATGGATCTTGTTGTAAAACGTGTTTTCTCAACTCGTGTTCCCGACGCCAAGAATGATGTCTGAATTTCAGCTTTTAGGCCAACATGGACAAGAAGTCCTTAAAGTGCTCGGAAAAAAAAAAAGGAAATGAAAACAACGTGAAACTCCAGAAAAAAACTCTGTTGATGAAGATCATGTGATATGAATGAAAGCTCCAGCAGAGATGGACTTTGTGGTGAGACTGCTGCCATGTGATTTTTATACCATAGTAAAATGAATGGAAACTCATGGAAGGTAGAAAAACACATTCAAATCTCAAACACAATGGTTTACATACGCAAAAACACTAAAATGGTCCTTTAACTATCACCGTAAGACAGTGACGTCCCCCAGGATGTGCTTCTTGGGTAACAATGACACTCTTTTTTTTTTTTTTTGTGCCCAATTTCAAGTACAGGAAAACTTAATCAGCAGCAGCAACACAAAAGGAGAGGCAGTAAAATTAGATGTGATTGTGAGAAAATGTATTATTAAGAAAAAAATAAGAAGAAACTAAAGGCTTCTACATCGTCGGATGCAGATGTCTCAGCTAAAATGTAAATATTCAACCTATTCATTTGAATAAATCTAATCTTCACAGTGTGCATGGAGGGATGAACCCGCCATGGTTCAGTGTCGGGGCTTCAAACCCACAGAGGAGACCCTCGTTTTACCTAACTGGTCCTTCGCTGGGGTTTGACATATTGCAGGTCAGCACAAAATAAACCTATTAATTATTGAGCATTGATGACATTCAGCAGAGGCAAAGCTTCAGTGTCATGATGCTGCATTCATGTCATACGGGACAGTTGGACATTAGGATGCCGTGATAGAAGTCTGCTGTACAAAATCACAGAGGAAAATTGCTAATTTAGTTTGTTCTATTATAGATAAATCTATTCTCTAAACCAGACTACGATCAGTTAGGCCAGAGTCTACAAACCTCCTGTAGAGTAGTTAGTATCAGATGTTATTGTTTCAGGGCTCGTTTCTATTGTCTTTCCCATATGTCACAAACACAGACAGGCGTCAGATAGAGGTCTCAACCTGGTTTCAGGAAGTGATTCGTTCTGCACTTCAATAAGACACAAGGTTTTTATATTTGTTCAGATTGTGTCAGGGAGGTGTGAATTCATTCTTTAAAGGGGAGATCCTATCAAATTGAATCATCTTTAGCCGTGTGTAATAATACTGTCTTGAACTGTCAATGCGAAGAGTGACAGTACAAACACTTCCTGAACCCCTGAGGCCTCAGTTGATTCGGTTATGGAAGACGAGCGTTGATCATGCTGAACTAAAATGCGTTTGTGTTGTTGAATGGTCCCCGGCGTTGTCAGAGAGACAGGAAGTAAACTCTTAAACTTCATGTCTCTCGATCCACTATTCAAAAAGTAACAAATAGAGCCTCTTTCAGGCCGATGATGACCATGCAGCTTGGAAACTGTACAGATTACTGAATGGACTTCAGCACGAGAACTATGTAAACTTTCAAGTTAAAAAAAAACTAAATTAATAAATAGTACACCGAAAACTGGAGATATGAGGATTTCAAGTGAGCGACAGCAGCATTATGATAGTGTTTCTGTTTTCACATGCTCTATGGTCTGCCCCGCAGGCAGAGACACGAAGCCAAAGAGTTCAGTCACTGACATGAACTCCTAGCTTGTCATGAAAATAAGTGCTTGACGAAACACTCCTTGGCATTAAAAAAAAAAAAAAGAGTTGCTAGGAGTCAGTCGAGGTGTGCATGTCCCTGACAGAACTCTTCCTCTGGATGTCTCTGGTCCGCTGGCATCACAAACAGACCGTAGAAAAACAGTAGCGTCTTACATTATAAATACTGGAATAGTAAAAATATGAGGGGTGCTTGATTCAGTTTGTCTTGATGTTTCCCCTCCTGAGGCTGTTGAGGCGTCTGAAATCAAGCGCCCCTCAGCTCGCTCAGAGATTTGAAAACGACTTTCAAACATATACTGTATGTACACAGTCAAAGCACTGGGACAGCAAGCTAAAGTTTGCCTCTTTTTTTTTATCGTGCTGGTGTCGTTATTGTGGTGTACTGGAGCTTAAAGTACCGCAGAGGCCCAAAAAAACAACCAGAATCAACAGCAAAGCTCGGTCCTGTTTCCTCAGAGTCAGACCTGAATGACAAACACAGATGTATACGACCGATGGACCGACAACATGAAAGACTAAAGGCGAGTATCAAGGCAATAATCACTTTGTCCTGGCTGAAGCACTTCCAGTCAGACTACAGTTAGTAAGACACATGTTGATGAGCGAAGAGGATAATCTACAGTATGTCCGTCTTTTCTTTTAACACACTGACTGTACAGTGAACTCACTGCAGCGCTGCAGTCTGTGAACATTTGCATGAGCGTTTATCCAAGTTTTTATGCTGCCAACACAGTTTATACATCATGTTCACACATGACATGATTTTGAGGTCAAACTGGGAGTGAGCGGTTCACTGCATCATACTCAGCTAGCCTGGTATTACCAGTATATATGGGTCCGACCGCTCTATTGGGGATTGTATCCTAATGGGCAAAGACATCAAGTTCATTTTAAAACAGCCTTTAACCAACCAGCTTTGATCGCGGAAACTTCACCACCCAGTATGTTGCTTTGGAAGAAGAAAATCGGATTGTCCCACAGTAGAGAGAAACTGTGCATACTGAGGGTGAAGTATTTCAGAGTTAAAGCATGATAGATGTTTAGGACAGTTTGAGTAATTTTACAGTTCGTTTTGCTGTTTTCCTTTGTTTTCTCTTATGGATAAGTCCAATTCAGGTTAACCTGTCTGACTGCTTCCCTCTGCAACTGCTACTCTCAGGAATTGATGGTTAAGGATAACTAACAGCCCTCATCTTGGTTTTAAATGTCAACGGAGGCATTATTTTACATACAGTCATCTTATATTTTCCTTTACTGCCAATTAACCTAAAAAATTTTTTTTTTTTTTAAGTGTAAAGCCGAGCAACTATCTCCTCTTCCTTAATAAGCAATCTGGATCCTGCAGGGAATCTCCTCTGCACAGGAAGTCACACTTACACTTGAGAGTGAAAAGCAAATGCATCTCTTAAATTAAAACTCAGAGATAGTAAAGTCCTTTTAACTTGTGACTTTCTCTTACACCTATGTTGAATATTGCAGCATGGGAGCTCATACAAATGTCACATTCCTGCAGAAGTGCAGCTGAGGAGACAAATAGCTGATGTATTTCTATCACCTCACCTCCTGCTACGATGCACACGTTCATGATGAAGCACCGACAAGTCCCACCACTCGCCGTGCCCACCATGTATGGAAGCCCTCAGGTTGAAATCACACTGGAATCTCAGTGCTGCACATGATTGATGGGAGTGGACGTTTGATATATATGTCGCCCGAATGACTGTCAAAACCTGCAGTTTGACTGAACTTTAGCTCTCTGTCCCATTGCTTCCTTATTTTTTTTGACAGAATTGGGATGCTTTTTTTTGCCGGTCAGAAAGAGAAGTACTGGGAGTACAGCTCCTCTTCTTTTGTAACGTATTCTTTGCCTTTTCCTGCCTCCATCCCCCTCGGGTCCGATGGTGTCGCAGTGTTGGCTTCAGGAAGGCTGAGGGAGAGGAGAGAAACACAACATCTGTTAAAATGACTTAAAGGGAGAGACGGGGAAATTCACAGGATTACAGACATATGCAATGAGATGCACATTGATTTTGAGCTGACAAGCTTTTAGAACATGACAGGACAGAAAACACATTGATTTGTGTGTTGTGACTGTGGGGATTGCCAGAGGGGAAAGAGGGATGATTAAGTGACAGGTGGAGACTGCTGTGATGTCCAAAATCCAGGATGCAGCGTGCTGATTGTCTGACAGGGACTTTGATTGATTGTCCCACACATTCATGGCCACTTTGACACATGAACACCAATCACAAACAAGTGAATATCCTGCTTACACTCAGCGAGAAGCTGGGAAATGCAGAGGGACAAACATTCACACATAAAGTACATTCCCACCTCTGGCCAGATAAGAGTGTGTGGGAGGAAAGCCACGGAGAAGACACGACCCTCCTGCCATCGGGTGACAGTGCTGACATGGTAAATTTGTGTGATGGTGGCTTGTCGTGAGCCTCATAATTCCAAGAATCATAAAATAAAAACTGGTATGACTGAATGTCACGATGTGTAATGAAACTTTCAGTCAATCAGAACACATAAAATTACAAATAGACTTATTTGTGAGGTTGTAGCTGTCGTCGGTCTGAGCATTATTCCTCCTCAGTACTTTTTAGTTAGTGGAGGCGCCCACGTTCATCAAGGGGGGTCCTGTGCTCACCAGGCGGTGTGGTGCAACTAAAACTATCATCCAAATGCAGATGTGTCTTTTTGTGTTAAGACTTATTGAGCAAGACAGAGGCGTATAATATAAGCCACTTTATGTTTAGGAACTTAAAAGCTATTTTTCCAACACACAGAAAAGAAATCTACACATATCTGTGAGTAGCTGTTGAACATGCAGGATGTAGAGTACATTTGCTGGTTTTGCATTTTCCGTGCTCTTCCTCGTTCTTTGGGATTCTAGGGGGTTTAATGCGAAAGTCAGACAGCAGGTCATAGGAAGTATGGAAATGTTGTTTAAAGCCTTCTGTGGCTGCAGAGGGAGACATCACTGGTACTGCTGCATCAATTACAAATTGCTCTAAAAGTGAAAATAAGCACAACTAACCCCCAAAAAAAGAGCCTCTCCCCTTCAAATCAAACATCAAGATTTCAAACTAACCAAAGACCTCAAAGTGATTTCTAATCAGTGGATGTCGCAAACAGCCCTCCTTCATCTCCTCTGATAGCGCGTCCATTGCATTTTACTCAGAGAACAAAGACTCAAACCGTTTTGTTCTCTCGAGTTTCTAAAAGTCACTGCAGTGCTTTCGCATCAGTTTTTGCTCTCTCCACTTTACTCAGTGAATGAAGTCCCATTGAGACTGATTTATAAGTGCAAAGTCTTTGGATTGGCTCCCTTTATTTATTTAGCAACTGAAAGCAGAAGGATTTTCACGGACGAAGATTGTGTCTGTGGTGGTGCCATGGTGGGAAAATGGAAAAAGGGATGTTAAAGAATAATGGATCAAAACGTTCATTATTTTTTGTGTATTGACCCTGATCTGATGGAGGAAGACTGCAGCGGTCTGTCAAATAAAAAGATCACTTTGGTGCCCAATGTTACAGAAGCCTAAATTAATATTCCAAGGAGCAGAGAGCAAAATTAAAGACTTTAAATCTGATTAACATGCTTTTCTTGCCTTCACATGAGCAGACCAGCGTCAGGCAAGTTTCACATGTATGAACAAGTTTACCATTATATCTGTGTAACTATTGCCTCCTAATGACTCTCTATGTAATGGATAGCTGGCTCAGTAAGTGGCTTGAACATTGCAGCTAATTTTGATGCAGATTAATCAGAAGAGCAGAAGAAGAAGGCAACCTTCGTGCCCCTCTTAAAAAATATATGTCCTACTTGAGGTCTGGGGGAGGGGGTGAGGACACAGGGGAGGGAAACTGACACAGATACAGACAGTGTGGGCAGCAAACATCATATAATCCACTTCCTGAAATTGTGACGTGACAGTGAACTGTGGGCAGCGGTGGCAGAAACTCACATTCGTTCTCACCTCCTCCAGCTTTGCGGGCCCTGATGCTGCACCAGGGCTTCCTGAGGATGAGGAGCATGAGGAAGAGCAAGGCTTGGCATGGCATGATGTGGAGGATGAGGAGAAGGAGGAGGAGGATGAGGAGGCGGATGCTGAGGTAGAGGATAAGGAGGAGGAGGGCTGAACAGTGGCAGGGCTTTCCTAAGTTGGGGGAGGGACCTGTGGAGGGGGGAGTGAGGAGGCGCAAAGCGGCCTCCTGGTCCTACCTCCTCCACCTCCCGTCCCTCCTCTTCCTCTCCTGCATGACTCATGGTGGGAGGGCTGACGAATCGGAGAGCTGAATGGCTAGGAAAGCTGGTGAAGCGGTGATCTGATTGGCTGCCTGTTTTTGACTACAGACACACATAGAAAGGCGAGACATGAGTGCCAGCTATCTCCAGCTAACTCGGATCAGACTCTTACTTGGTTTTAACACATTACCTGTTTGTATACTTGTCCTACTGTAGAAAAACATAGTGGGACCATATGCTCTACTGTCCATATGTTCACTTAAACAACAGAAGAATCAGAATGTTTCTCATCCTACTCACTGGAGCTCTGAAGTGTAAGTGAGGAAATTAAGGATGCATACGTTATCTAATATGAACAACCCACAGAGAGCAACACGGGCATGAGGAGGAGGATGGGAAATGAGGAGAAGATGAGCTGCTGTTATGATGCTGAAATCAAGCCTTATTGTTTTTGAACGCCTCCAAACTGTAGCCGTGACAGCTGTGTACACACATGAAGGATGATGAGCAGCTTTGTACACAGAAATTATGGCAAACTTGAAGGGAGACTGCGTGAGATGTTCACAAGACAGCAGGTTTTTCAAGAAGAATGGGATGATTTTACACTTCGGTGCTAAAACTAGGAACTCAATGTAAGATCAGAGACATAAAAACACGACAAGAGGATTTTATAAAATGAAAATAATCAACACACATAATAAATTCAAGCACATGGGTTGCAATTATCCTTCTCTCCACACGGTATGCAGCAGCTGAATATTTGAGGTGAGTTGGGTACGATGTTTTGTTTGTCCTTGTCCTTCTCTGAACGGTTTGTTACACTGCTGCAGATCCATTTCAGTCTAATACATCCGTTCTTATTTCTCTACATTATGATCAATAACTTAATCTGGCCGCTGGAAACAAAGGCGCCAAAACACATGCAGAGTCTGCTTCACTGCTATTAAAAGCCCTCAAGCTGTGTGATGGACTGTTTCCTCTGAGAGTGCTGAAGAGTTTGTGTTTATCACAAGTTTGTTTCATTGATTTTTGTTCAGGGGATACAATGCATTCAAATATAAACTGTATTTTACCAACTTTGTCTGAGAAAATCAAATCAAATCTGTGAAATTTAGGGGTGAAACTGTCAAATGATGTATTATTGTTGTAGGTAAGTGGTTTTAAATTCTCTCGTCGAGAAACAATGGAGAGCATTCACCCTCAAAACCTCCGTTTCTTGTTATGTGTGGAGATTTGGTGACTCCACCTGTGTGAGGTTTTGGTCAGCTGAGGGACTGATGACATGTCGGGCATCCATCCCACTCACACCGAGAGGGCTGTATGAGAGCGCTCACCTTGATTAGAGGGTTGATGACACCGACGTTGGCACTGGAATTGAAGACCTTGCTGAAGCCCGTCTCTCTGTTGACCAACTCCAACTGGTAGAACTTCTTATCGTCCTGTGAAACAAAGTTAAAGTGAGGTTGCATTGGGAAGGACGATTCTTGCACAAATACACGTTGCCTGTCCACAAGTTTGAAGCAATACCGCAGAGCACATTTATCTGACTGCAGTTTAAAAATAAGAAACCTGATTCTGAGTTTACATGCAGAGAAAAAAAACGGAATAAATGTGGATTTCTTTTTTTTTTTGCGACCAGGAGAGCTTTTGTTTTAACTGTTCTTAAAATACCCAGAATGCACCAGTCTACTCACCACCAGCTTTTTGACCAGAGCTTCTCTCTCGGTGACCATCTCTCTGAGCTCTGCTATAAGATGCAGGTCCTCTGGTCGGCTTTCTCTGTTTCTTAACTTCTCCTCTGTCCCCTCCAACCTGAAACACACATGAATAAACAAAGTAGTAATGTTTTTACAAAGTGTGCTACCTCGAAGAAAGGAAATCATTATTTTGAGAATCTGTCACAACATTTCAGTGACTTACAGTATTTGCAGAGCAGTAATCTTGTCTTTGAGGACCTCCTGGGCCTTGTTGAAGTCAGCCAGCATGATCTGTGTTTCTCTATGATGGACTACACTTATCTCCCCCAGGTCCCTCTCATGTCTCTTTGCAAGGTCTTGTTCATGAGCTCTGCAGCAGAAACAGACAGAACTCATAAATTAATGCTCCATAAGGTCAACAACAATGTGTGCTTGAAGTATATTTCTGAAATCACACATTTACACTTGGCTTGTGTGCCATTAGAGGCTTTCAATGAACCTCATCAAGGATATTTCTCACAAATACACTTAATTCCCTGGTAAGGAAGAATGACATTGACGCCACATTGCGCTAAATTAAAAAGGACGACAACAAGATGCGCAGCTGCAAACTGAACTCAGCTGAGACACCAAGCAGAGCCGGTACAGAACTTAAAAGAGATGGTATCCATGGCTACTGTGTCAAAGCCAGAGTATCAATCCATCTGTGTGAAGTCAAAGAAAGTAACGAAGAGTGGGCTGCATTCACATATGGGAGCAAAGCGGACTTAAACTTCCCTCAGGAAAACAATATTAATCTTGCAAAAAGCAGGGCCATGGTAACTGCAGGCAGGGTTAATATAAAAGACTCCTAACGCTTGCAGAACTGGTGGATGAACATTCGTTTTCTAAAAGTCTTAAAGTGGCTGTTTTTGCCCTCATTTCAGTCAGATTTATGTTTTGTGGCGCATCGACCAGCCGTTACAGATGAAGTTTTTATACACTTTGGCTTTTAGCAATAGAGATTCTGCAGCGCACAAACCTCTGGAAACAGGGAATTAAACAAGCACTGCACTGATTTTAAATGATGATGTCATTGTGACATGATCAGCAAAAAACCCACAAAAAGTGTTACAAAGTGGGGGACACATTTTGAAAAACGCAGGCAGGGAAGGTCTAATGCGACACACTACAGAGTTGCATTATGGGAAGTGAAGGATCGAGGCCCCTCTGCTGCTTTGACACAAGTCGTTGTCTTTAGAAGTTGTGTACAGTACCTGCAGTACTTCACAAATGTCAGTGATAGCACAGCGTTTGATTTGCTTTAAAATCGTGTGTGTTAACGGTCTCAAAGTTGATCGGAAACTGAGCATAAGCCAAAGCGTAGATGAGTTTTTAAAGTACGAACCCTTCCCAAGATGCTGCTTTTAATCATAAGCTCTTCGGATGGTTATTCCCCGTATGACATGGGTATGGGATTAGTCTTCAGCAAACTGGGTCAGTTACTGTTCAGTCACGGTTTAGTTCTGCCCCCTCAATAACAATAACATCAATGGGAATATTTCACATGATATAGAACATCTTTTCACACATTATTTAGGGTATTAAAATTCAGCCTTTGATGACGACGCTGATGTGAAACTGTCGACTGAACTTTACCTGATCTGATGGTTAGCTTCACTGCGAACCCGCAGCACCTCTTTGCCCTTATGCTCCAGCTCTCTGGTCAGAGTGTCGATGGTCTCGTTCAGAGAGTGGATCTCGTGGTCCAGGTCGGTGATGCGGTTGCAACGGGAACACACCTCTGATTGCAGGTCTGAGACACGAACCAGGAGTTCTTGTTCCTAGAAAAGAAAGACGCAGAATGTAAATATTAACAAAGACAAACACAGAATAAGTAATTGTTTGTTTGTTCGCCGATGTTACGGCGGGGATTACTTTTACAGACACAAGGGGAATGAAAACACATTTATTTAGGTCGGAAAACAAACGACGCCAACCCGGTTACCTGCTGGTGGCTGTGCTCCATGGCTTTCTCCAGCTCCCGTTTGACGACCGTGTGTTCTTTAAGGTGGATCTGCTTCAGGTGCTCGATGGCCGTAGCGTGGAGGTGGTTCAGCTCTGCACGAAGAGACGCTGCCAGACAGAGACACCAGAGGTAAAGTGAGGGATCAGATTACAGATAACAAATATGACGCACAGATGTTATCACTGAGGGATGACAGTAAACGATGTAAGTTTAACATTTAACACAGAAGGCCTTGATGTCGTGAAAAACAAGTGGGTAAAACTTTTCTTTTAGGTTCCTGCTTAATACACGAGTGTGAGTTCATTTGTTCTTCTTTAATACAACCTGCCGTTTTCATCCTTAAATCAAAGAGTTTCCTTTGAACCCACAAACGCGTCTTTGTTAATGGGTGTTTGTGTGTTTCCTTTTATTCTTCAAATAGTTAGAAACATTTGATTTTTATTTTTTGTGTAATCACTGTGGACATAAGCAGCACACACAGCAGGTAGGAACTTCACAGAGCAATAGGGAGAAAAATCTTTACTGAGGGCAGAGAAATGATAGCTGGAGTTTAAAACCAGGTCATAGAGAGAGGACGTCAATGTAGAAGGAGACGTAATCAATGACTCCAAACAGAGACAAGTCGTCTGTTATCACGTACCCAGCTTTGCTTTCCCCTCGTCCTCCAGCTCAAACCGCAGCGTCTGCAGCTCCTGGTCCGACTGCTGCCTGAGGATATCGAAGGTCCTCCTGTGGGCCTCCTTCAGAGCGTGAACCTCCTCCCTCTGCTCCTGCTTCAGGCGCTCCTCCAGGGCCTGGCGGAGGGCAGGAGAGATTAAAGAGGAGAGAGAGGAGGAGAAATCAAAGGACAAAGATGACTGGCGTAAAATGTGAAGGCAAAAAGTGGAGAGTTTGAGATCCCTCATCGGTGCCTTGAGTCTCAGAGTAATAGAAAAAAATAAATAATAATCACTGCGTTTTGTGAAGCCGCGTTGTTGGAAAATTAAACCCAAAAAACAAACAATGAGCAAACGTAAACAGTGCAGATGTGCCCCAATTCCATATGAAATATGAGCTGGTTTTGTAGTGTGGAAATGTGACATGAAGAATACACAAAAGAATTAAATCTGCTTGTTTGGAGACCATTAGACCCACAATGCATTGCATAAAAGAAAAGTAGGAGAGCTGCTCACAGCCACAAACAGTAGAACAAACAGTGGACATTGAAATATTATCGAATTACTATTTTTCTTAACCCGCAGCGTCATTCTGATGCTGCAGTTTACAACAACTCACACTGGTAAAATAAACAAACTTCTCCCATGAAAATCAGTATAAAAAATGATCTGCAGAGTGGAACTGGAAAAAAGGATAATTTGGCTGTTTCTTCCACTCAAGAGACTTGTATAGTGGCCAACTCTAAAGTGTCTGAGAATCCTTGAATGCACCAGCAGAGCAGTGCAGTGCCAATTCATGTAAAATTATATGCAGGGTATATATAAATTATAAATTAAATGTAAATTATGATTTTTGCTTCCAGGAAAACCGGATCTATTGGACAGACTCATTTCCATAAAGTTGCATTCTGTGATCCAGCTGCTTATTTTGCTCAATGGGGCAGTAATGGGGCCTCCCTGTAATTATACAGGAGCTTCAACCATAAACTGCTATCATGGCCGCTCATTTTCAATATCACTTAACAAGGAAATGGGTGAAATTAAAGGAGATGAACCAAATGAAATGGTTCACGGAGCTAAAACTCTGAGCGATTTGATTGCTTTATGAATCTTCTACCTCCAATTGATTCTGCAGGAATAAAAGGGTCATTACGTTTAAACTAACAATATCAGAGCAACAAAAACTCTTTTCTCTTCGCTTGGGCTTCAGTAGTTTTAGAGACCATCATTCACGGAGGCCCACAGCTAATACTGCGCCTTGCTTCTCTTCTACACACATAATCATTAGGGTACTACACTACAGAATAAACTGGAAAACATAATTAAAATGGCAACACTGACTATAACACAACACTTTCCAAACTGTGAGACGATATAATTTCCTCTCTGGAGGAAATGACTTCAGGATAATGTCATTCACAACAAACTCCCCGGACAACAAATTCAGTTACATCAACCTTTTTTTTTTTTTACACTTCTCTCACCGAGGATTTTGTTCTAAAACACTGTTTTAAGGGCTTTTTCAGATCACAGACTGCTCTGTATATATAAAAAAAGAGTGGATGAGACCACAGGTAAAAATAGGGGGACAGCAGCTGCACATTTTCATGGAACTATAAAGGCCAGATGGGCACATTTTGAACTAATTCAGCCTGAAACTAAAGATAGAATGATTTAGATCAGTGCCCTTATAACATTTTAGTCTTTTGATTGTGTCCATTTAGACCATTTAGACTTTTTTTGGTGAGTAAATGAGTTTATGTAGTGACATGTTGTGGCTGCATTAATGAGACAAACTGTCTTCTTGTCTCTCCTACATATCATGGACCATAAAGGTTTTACAGCAGACTGCAGTGCAGGAGACACTAAAACAATTTTAAACAGTAAACAACGGGATATTTGTCCAAATGAACATACAATGTGTGGGGATTGATGTGTGTGTGTGTGTGTGTGTGTGTGTGTGTGTGTGTGTGTGTGTGTGTGTGTGTGTGTGTGTGTGTGTGTGTGTGTGTGTGTGTCTTACTCTTATCTGGTGCTGTCTGGCCTCCTCCATGGTGCTGAGGGCGCAGCAGTGAGCCTCCTGTAATCGATGCTCCCGTCTCTGATGTTCTCGCTGCATCTCTGCGAACACAAATGGCCACGGCAACATGTTACACGGCGACGCATCAGAAGCAGATGTTTCCACTCGGTTTGACAAGACGAGACGATCAATCTGCTCCACTCACACAGCAGCAGGAGGCGCACTGCGGAGCACAGGCAAAACATTGAGGCACTGGATAGCTGGGTGATTTT
The DNA here is from genome assembly GCF_022577435.1 of Embiotoca jacksoni. NCBI lineage: Eukaryota > Metazoa > Chordata > Actinopteri > Embiotocidae > Embiotoca > Embiotoca jacksoni. The sequence continues at coordinate 3,753,091 of NW_027185382.1, read as the reverse complement.
GATTTTGCAGAGAAGAAGGCTTTCAGTATCTTGTAAACACACAACTCGTGTGGAGCATTTTTGTTTTCACCCATCCTTTATTTTTGTTACATCACGATGTATTATGTCATACTTTTAAATAAAGTTGAGGTTTTTTGTCATCATGCAAGTGAGCAACCGTGACACAATGTCATGCAGTGTAACGGAAACGTTTTCCAAAAAACAGTACAGCTCTCTAAAAGATGTTATTTCCCTCACTGATGTGTGCTCGTTTGCGCAACCCCCAATAAATGCAGCTCTGCATGGAGCAGCCCGCCGTGGCTGTTCTTGCCTCAAACATCCCCTTCTTGCAAAAGACCAGGACCAAAAATAACTGTGCCTTGTTTTATACGTGCATCAGCACCAACCTCAGTGACAAATACATCGCGTTTCAAGCAGCTGCTTTCCACCAAAACGTGCCCTTGGGTGATTTTAATGTGAAGTAGCAGCAAAAAGGAAGTATTAAAAACTGTGATGCAGCTGGAGGAGGATGATCAAGCGGGAGAATTATCAACCGCATAAAGTGAACGCATCATTTCCTGCGACTCCTTTGTGCACGAAGGCTAATTTGAACCCCACATGGGAAATCTAAATGCAAAATAATCAGAGTCTTCAGGATTATAACTTTAAGAAAGTTACTTTAAGTTTAATGTAAGATTGCTTGTAGCTTGTAGGGGGTGGGTGAAGGGCAGAGGCCGGCTTACCTTTAAGCTGTTGGCTCAGCAGCTCCCTCTCCTGGTTGAACTGAGACTGCAGCTGCTGGAGAGCCGACTGGGACTGAGACAACTGCAGCTCCAGGGACTGTTTCAGCAGAGAGATCTGCACAGAGGAACAGAGGAAGATGATAATCACCGGTGCTCACACGGCTTATATCGAAATGTAAAGAACAGCGGCAATGCAGACAGGTCAGCGTACCCACAACCCAAACATAAAAACAGTAATTACATACTGAGCTGTGGTGATAACACGTTACGACTTCAAGTGGTTTTCTATCTCTGACTTTGCATCAATGTCACAATAAATTCTTACTTTACAACAAATGGTTAAAGGAATACACATCTCCAGGGAAGGAGCATCTCACGGCACTCATCTAATCAATACAAATGTTGATTTTTTTTTTTTTCTCCTGCATTTGTCTGTAATCCTCCTCTAGATTTTTTTCAGCAGATAGCTTTGAATTTGGAGCGACTCCCCTCCTCACTAATACGGACACATGGACAGAAGCCAAACACTGAGCGCTGTGGACGGAGACTTCTCTGCTCGTCTAAATCAGCTGACAGCCTGTCAGACGTCGAGTGCCAAATAGCATAAAGCCAACGAGCATAAGCCCTGTCGCAGCGCACAAAACAGTTTTGTTTTGAGGAGATATTGGAACTAATAGGGACCTAAGTGTCTGTGAGTGGCAGAACTCTCTCAGACAGACGGCTCTGGTCCTTCACACGCCACTCTTCCTCCTGCTCGGGCTCCGGCGGCTAAATCCCCAGCAGGATTTAGAGCTGCAGAAGTTCTACATTAGTAACTGTGAAGTAAGATGGATTTAAAATGAGAGGATGAGGAGCAGGGCTGGGATGAAGTGTATGAGGTTCTATATTGGATGTGGATTTAGGCGGCACACAGATGACCCGCACAGTTTATCTTCCCTTCCTTTCTGTTACAACCAATCATTTTTACGTTTGCAGGAAAATACAAGATTAATGAGGTGGAAATACCTTAAGCAACCCGCAAAACATGTGCCTAAACCCCTATTTCTTAATTAAATGTACTGACAAGCACACACACACAAACAGCAGCCTCAGGCTACAACCTTTTAAATGAAAATATCTTAATAAAGAGAAGTCATTATAGATAACGATGGCACATCCACCCCCGCGCACATGCAGACACTCCAGTCACTCAAGGGCTTTCACAGTCAGTAAATCATTTCTTTTTCACTTTAGCAGCACAAGTGTGTTGTCATGCCATGTCTAATCAAATGTGAGAAGCTGAGTTTGACCAGATAGCAGTGGGTACAATTCAACTTTTGGCTTGTTTCTCAAAAGTCCCAAAAAACTTGGATTATTTCAGGTGTGCAAAAGCCTCTTGTGCTTGTTTTCCGACAGGTGTCGATCTATAACCACATTAAGTGAGGCTGATCAGGTCGAGAACAGTCCAGAGTTCAAAAACATTTCTTAGTTAGGATGTACTGTAAATTCTCCAATTTTCCATTAAGATTAACAAACTAGTCTCTCTATAAATGCTGTTAAAATTATCTATATTTAATCTGCTCAAATGGTAAATTCAGCTAAATGGATATTTTCCTAGCATTAGTACAGCAACCACGAGTCAACTCAACTTTCTGCTGCAACTAATATGGTTTGAACTCACTACTGAAATTTAAAAAAAAGTGTCTAATCCTGTTACAACAATGTCACTGAAGCTTGACGCCTCTTATAGCTGTTCCACATCAAAATGTTATCCGGAGAGTCATTACTTATGCAAACTGAGCTCCTGGAAGTTTTCTAAAGGTCTGCGTACAAAGTGTGAACACTGATCAAACAGAACGGCTGCCACGTTCATTAGAGCTGAAATGCACATGAGCTTGAATGTGTAAAGACAGCAGGCGAACACAGAGGGCACGCAGAGAGATCGTGAAGCACTGATAGCATAAAAAACATCCCAAAAAAAAGAAGAAAACTGACTGAAATACATACAAATATCACAGGAAAATGTCTTAAGGTGTTTATAATACGAGAACTTCCTCCATATCAATTCTTCTGCAATGGAGCCGATCACTCATCCATCACACGAGAGTGTTTCTGTTGTCACTTTGACAGCTGCTCGCTTCAATCATCGATCGCCTGTGAGCAGTGCGAGCTTGATGTGGAGCGACGTGTTGTGTTTGAGGGGAGTTTCTCTGCGCTGCTGTTTCAGTGGAGCTGTAAGTAGGTCAATACAGAGCAGATCAGTGTGCTAATACCTGCATCCTTTTGTCTTCACTGTGGCCCAAAGTAGCAGAACGGCTGCTGTCTTTCCCTGGAAAGCAGTTTATACATGTGGATGTAAATGTGTTTCTGTAATTAAAAATATATGTACATAAATATACTCTACACACGAATGCATTATGTGTGTTCGCATTGGTTGCAGCCCTGATAAGAGCTGCTGGAGTTCTTCTTCTCTAATAAGAAACAACTCAAAATGCCGGAGTGGCGATATTTCTGTCTGTGCCTTGAATTAGGTTTTTGGTCTGTGACATTTTTATTTTTAGCGATTCTGCATGATCAGTAAAAAAAAAAAAGCATAATTTTGTCGTGTGACTCACTTTTACAAAGTTCATAAATTCATAAAACTAATCTGGCATGATGACAATGCAGATTTAAATAAGGCTCACTAAAAAAAGCAGCTTTGAAATTATTTTTCAAGTCTAATCATTATATCATGAGCCGTCTTTTTCTCCATGTTACTGTCATAGTTGTAACTGAAACAATCAGTAAATGAATCATTTGGTTAAATGACAAAAATATGGACTCATCAGATTACACATTTTTCAATCAAAAATCTCATTTCTGAATTGTGAAGATTTATTTATTTTCTATGATGGTAAATCTCTGTTTTGTGGGTGTAGGACTGTTGGCACTGGAAGACCATGGAGGACATCTTATTATTACTTTCTGACAGTTTGCAACCAACTAATAAACTAAAGAAAGAAATGACACAAACGTCTGTCTCAAAACCAAGGATCCATCTAACTGTGTCATTTTCCTGCAGTAAATTGAAATATTTTTACAAAGATAACACAATCTGGCTTCGACTGATCTTCCTGTTTGACTTTGTGTAAAACAAAAGGATTCTTCACACTTCCTCTGAAGTCACACTGCTCTTTAACGATGTCGATTTTTGTCGCGAGCTGCTTTTTTCCTCAGATTTTTTTTCGGGAGAGCGTCTGAAAAGTGGCCAAGCCGGCTCCGGCTTGTCACAAAATGTTTATCTGAGGCCACCAGCGCCTCGGCAAAATTAGGGACGAGCCTCTTTGAGGTTTCGGTAGTGAGTCAGCGGAGCTCTGAATTACCCAGAGGCAGTATGCTCGGCACGCACGGCTACACGAGTGGAAGCAGACAAGCGTCTGAGCTTTTGGGCCGAGCGTCGAGTGGCTCTCTCTGCTGCTGTGGAGGTTTCCCTCTGACCCGAGCAGCTCACAGTCCACTCCCATTTGAAAAAATAGCCAAGTATCTGTCGCTGTAAGAGGAAGAAACAGCCTACTAATTTCAAACACACTGCAGCTCTTCAGCAGTGTGTGTACGTTTCCAGTGCATGTATGTCTATGTGAGGGATGCGTTTGTATATAACGATCACATGGCTAAGAAACGTGGCTTGAGGAAAAACTAATTAAAAACATTTTTTTTTTTCTTTTACATCACTTTTGGCAAATAACAGAGAAACCGGGCAAAAAAATAACACAGCAAGAGAAGTTAAATCCTTTGGTCTTTTTATGCCAAGTTACTGTTGTTGTGGGAATTATGTGAATTGTAAAGCAGGTGCAGTAGTTGCTTATGGCATGACTGTTAATCACATTCACACAGTCATTAAAAGGGAGGAGAGCCTGTGAGGGTGTGTGTGTGTGTGTGTGTGTGTGTGTGTGTGTGTGTGTGTGTGTGTGTGTGTGTGTGTGTGTGTGTGTGTGAGACTCTGTGCTTGTATTTCTCCTCGTACAGACACTAGTTTTTGCTTCGGGCTGTCTGCAGGCTTCAACGTCAATTGGAGCTGTCAATCAAAGTGGCTCCCAAAGTGGGGGTCGGGGTAAAGGTCAGTGTTGGGGAGCTCCTATTTGTATCAAAGCCGTTGAATATAATAAAAAATGCTTTCAACAACATTCAAATTCTTTTTCAAAGGCTGTCAAAGTAAAAACAGTCATTTCGAGTACACGTCCCAGAAAAGCTCAAACATGCAGTAACAGTGAATATGCAGGGACCAGGTGTTTTGCTGTGAATGGTTTAGCAGAAACTGCAGGCTGTGCTGGTCGTAGCAGGACATGCACGTCTTTCCCTACCTTATGTTGTGGGTTCTGGAAGTATATGGGAGAAAAACAAAGCAACAAATAGCCTCTATTTACCTTTTTAAACATCTTGGTGTGACTGTCAAGGCCCAGTCACATCATTAAATGACAAAGCAAAATTAAACTGCTAATCTTTCTCAAGGTTTGTTGACTCAGGAGATACCAAGTAGGAACCAACAGTGACGTCTCCCATTGGTTGGTTGAAGGCCGTCAGCTGGGGGGGGGGGGGGGGGGGGGGGCAGTGGGTCTGACTCCATCTGACTGGGAACCCGATAATACTACGACGAGTGTGTCTGTGTTGGTACGTTTGCTTCACCTGTTCCAGCAGGTCTTCGACCTTCCTCTGCCAGCCCTCTCTCGCCGCCATCATCTCCAGCTCTTTCTGCTGGGACAGCTGAGTCTGCGCCGCCTGTTTGTCTGCTTCATACTCCTCGGTCAACTCCTCCTTCAACAAACGCACTTCTTCCCTGCAGAAGGACATAGCGCAGATTGATGATTAGATATGACAGTGTTTGTGTTTGTGTGTGTCTGTGCTTCGATTTATCCTGCTGCAGGATGTCTGTAAATATTGTATGATTTCTTCCACTTGGGTTCATTCTCTGTTCGCTCTCATTAATATCCATCAGTGCTTTGGCAAAAAGTCGATTTGTTGTGATCAGATCGAGTGTTATCTCGACAGAGATGAATGAGAAATTCAGAAAAAAAAAGAAAAAAAAGTGAGAGTGTCGGACACGAGGACAGAGGAGAGATTTCTTACCGTAGGGCATCTCTCCATTTCTGGTCCAAGTCGTCTGCCATCTTGTCCATCTTCTGTTTCTCCTCCGTTCTGATGGACATCACTCTGGCTTCGTGCTGCTGCTTCTGGGTTTCGATCTCCTCCTACAAACACACGAGGAAGCACAGATTTTAGCCGCAATCCTCCGCTGGAGTGTCCTCAAGATAAGAAATAATGATCGACTTTAGATTGCGTGAGTGAGTGTGTTGTGTAATCCGCACTTGAGTGTGTCATTGTCTCAGGTTGTTATTTCAGATTTTTCTACAGCAGACCGAGAGGAAAGATTGATGCTACAGACACAATCACAATTTGCTCGCTGAGATTAGATGACGTAGCTTTCATCAGAAGAGACACCAGTCTGAAATGAGATAATCAAATCTCTATCTTTGGATAAAAGTGTTAAATACTATTTTATACTTTAAGACACAATTTTAAGTGGGAAAAAGGACTCGGATGCTCATTTCTGTAAGACTGTTATCTGCTACAGTCCCGGTGTTGGTCATGTTACAAAGAGTTTGTCACGAGGTGATGGTAAGTCGTTAAGTGCTGACTCCTTAACAACATGAGTAGCCACTCAAAGTGAAAAACTCTTTTCAAATTAGGAGCTCTGACCGGATGCCGCATTTCAAAAGCGGTAGTTGTATGACTCATCCTGTAATGGCCACCTCCACATCCATTTATAATGCCGTGGCTACAAGGCATTTACACTGCGCTGGTTTGAAGGTGGAAACAAACTTCAGCAGGTCAGCCGTTTGCAGCTCCTGAAGAGGCTTCAGGGTTTATGTGCTGATGAGCTCATTAAAAGACCTAAAAGCTCTCCTGATTAGCTGCGAGCTAAAGTGAGTTAAAGAGTCGTGAAATTCAGACTCCCTCCGCTGTTTTACACTTGACTTTTCATAGAGGTGAAAGTCAATTATAATGTAGAGAGGACACAATCAGCTCTGTTGTCGTCCGTCGGTGTTTTACAGCAGTTTCAGGGTTGTTGTTAAGGTCATCTGGGGGTGTGGGTATTTATAGTGATGGAGATGCTTCAGTAAAGCACGCTGGGCTGCATCTCTCAGATAAAGTGACTAATGGTGTCATCAGCATTGGAGGCAAACAAGAACAGAGATGAGTCATGTTTCATGTAATTTCATCCTCATAATCTCAATTTGTTTCATCGGTCTCTGACATGTATGATGATAAATTTGAGTCACCGAAATAATAAATTATATTTACTGAAGCCAGAAAAACTGCAGGCGACTCGTGACACATTATAAAAAAACAGCGTTCTCTCATTTTGGCCTCAGTTTGGTTCAACTGAATCAAAACAAGTAGAGAGAAAAACAGATGTATTGTGCTCTATTTTATGAGCTCATTATTCGTCTTTAAAATAAAATAATTTCTGTCAATTTGTCTGTTGAGCAAAAAAGTACCAGCAGGAAAAATGTCTGTTTAGCTGTTATAGATGAATAGACTCGGCACCGACACATGACTACATACTGACCAAACTCTCATTGAACTTTTAAAGCTTCTTCTTCTTCTTCTTCCTGTCCTTTATATAAAAGAAATAAGCCACTCAAAGGTTCATTCCCCGCTAAACAACAGCTGGTCTAAATTTACTGTAAAGCCGCCCTCTGCTGGTTTTCTGCTTGTGTCTATGCTGCAATGAGCTCAGTGTGAATACAAGACACAATCCTATGTTAGGCTTGGGCGCTTTTTTTTCTTCTTCTCCCAAATCCCTTTCTTTATATAGAAGCCAGGCGCTGGTGGGAAAGCAAAGAGCATCACTCTGCAATTTCATCTAATTATCACTCTCCATTTATTCTCTGCACTGTGCCTCTTTTATCGACCCTCTCTCCGTCTTTATTCGTTCATTTTTGTTCGCTGATTTTAAACACGAGTCTCCAGCTGTGACATTTTTACTCGTTTATTTTATAACTTAATTTCTTTCGTGTTTATTTTAACCTGTCTTGTTCCAGAATTTTGATATTTTGAATCTCGATAGAAAAAGTTTTCCTAAAAATCCTCCTTTAAATTCGTTAAATACAAACATCACTCTAATTATTAACAGTATTGCTAATCAGAATTTAAATATAAAAGATCCAGGCTTTTCCCCGTTTTCTGCCATGGTCTCCATCACACTCTCTTCCTGTCTCTCTCATACCAGCAGGGCTCTTTTCCAACACAGGACCACTCCACTTATAATAGCCCCATCAACATCAGCTCACAGCTGGCCTTCAGCTCTGCGCTTGTCTCTCCGTTAACTCTCATTTCCTGCTCTACTGCTTTCAAAATATTCTCCCCCTCTCCCATCCATTCATCCTCCCATCTTCCTCTCTATCATCAGGGAAACTTCTATTTTCTTGCAGCAAACTTTTTTTTTTTTTTTTTTCAATCTGACTTTTCAGGTCTGAAGACACAACAGCTGATTGGTTTGCTCAGATAACTCAACTGAGTCTCATCCGATGAATGTCTAAAACGTTGAAAATCAAGCGAGTGTGAGTCGGCAACCGTGTGTGGAAGAAGGTGCATCAGAGACAAAAATGAAAACATCCGCCTACAGGATGTGACCCAATTTTACTGTATGAAGCTGTCGAGGAAGAACAGCTCAGTCAGAGCCGGCTGTCTTCGGTACATTTCAACTCTGTTTAGCCACCGTTACAGGTTCAAGTAGTATTATATAACTATAAGTTATAGTTGGCAGTTCAATCGTCAGCTCCTCGTGTCCACAGGTGTCCCTGGGCAAGACACTGAACGCAACGTTTGCCGGGAACCAGTTGAACTCCGCATCTTCGTGGTTTAATCCTCACCTGCAGGTCGTGCAGCAAGTTGCTCGTCTCTCTGACTCTGGCTCGAGTTGCGTCCAGCTCCACTTTGAGTTTCTCCTGCGTTTCCTTCAGACAGCTGATCTGCGTCTGAGCTGAACCCATGTTCTGCTGCCCCTCTCGCACCAGCTCCTGGAAGTGGGACACCTGAGGAGGCAATCAGTCGGTTGTAAGTGAACATTTCGGAGTGTGCTCATGTGCGAGGGCTCTAATTGGAGTCGACTACAAGGTTTCGTACTTCCTGATTGGCCATGTTGAGCTTGGCTGAGAGCTCCTCTTTCAAGTTGTCCAGTTGCTGCTGGAGACGGTCCCTCTGCTCCTCCAATGAGAGACGCTTAATCTCAAACTCCTGACTCATTTTCTGGAGAGGAGACAGAAGAGAAAGAAGACATTAAAAGATGGGTGAGAGGACGAGGAAGGAAAGCGAGAAAAGAAACGTAGGAAGTTGATTAATTTCGGGACCAGGAAACAAGAGATTCATTCTTTATTCTTCACTGTCAAAATACAATTATGATGCTTGAAAACACAAAATATAAAGAGTTTACGATGAATGCCCGGTGCCTTTTTTCCTCTGAAATACATTAAAAGTATAATCTCTGAAAAACGGAGGCAAGTGAAGAAGCCAGTGTGCTGGAAATCCCATTTGCGCCGTAATATGGAGTCATGGCAGCTGTTGAGTGTGACGCAGGGCTACTGAATGAAGGAGGGACACGCGAGTTGTCATTTAAACTTAAAAGGCCATCTCGTCAAACCAACCAGTTTCTATAATCCCTCAAACCACAGAATCAAATCCTTTCTGGGCCACTCAGATTTTCTCTTTTGAAAAATCCCCTTTTTCTTCTTTTCGGAGTCTATTTATTCCTCATTCTGTGTATATGCTTTATGACACACAATACTCAGCTGTTTGGATGGCACAAGTCATTTTGCTGAATAAATAGCACCACAGTATCCTTGGAGTTCACCCTTTGCATATATTAATTTCACTCCGAGTGCTTCATATTTATACGTATATGTTTAACATCTGCTGGTGCAACTGTAGGTCAGTGTAGGCACAATATTTCTCACCCTGACCTGAACACTTCTGTTTCTCGTGCTACATTAGTGTAGGAGGTAGAAATGTGTCAGTTAGATGTCACGAGAGGCTTCTTCACTGCTCATACTGTGACAGCTGCCTCTTTAATGCATCAGGCTGTATTTATTTATTGAAGGAAACCATGCAAATGTCGGCATCAATGTACCTTGATTTTGTTGTTTTTATTAAATGAGGTTATTCAGCTGCACAATTGTATTTCCAGAAATGCTTCCAAGATAAGTATGAGGTCAATGTGTGATGGGATGAAACATGAAGTAGCATCCATGAGAATCTTTCCAACCTCCACCTTCCTTTCTAATTAACTATAAAGCAACTTATTTTATCTTATCCACGCGGGAGCCAACCAGTAATCCATATCCTCTCTGGTTAACCCACTCACAGGAGAAGCACAGAATCCAGAAAATCATCAGCACAATAAACAATAATAATAAATAATAAACAATAATGGAAATAACAGCAAGTTGCATCCTCTTCTTCTGCTGCTACATTCAAGAAGACAATATTGTTGCTGACCTGCACATGTATCAGTGCCAAAAACTAATCATTTCATCGACTGTATATCACACGTGTGAACTTTGATGCTCTCAGTGTGTTTCAGTCACATCCACCTGGGAAACCCACCAGATGAATGAATGAATGAATGAATCTCACTCCACAGCAGTGCAGTCAGCTGCAGGGAAATTAGAAATACCACTGAAAAGACTTTATTCTACCGCTGTCTCATCTGGCCTCAAGTAGACTGTGGTGAATTATGAATTAATAAGGCACAAGCAATTTGTAGAATTAGTCGTTCAATTGCCTCGGATGAGAAACTCGTTAATATCTTGCTGACAGACATAAAAGTTAAAAGTAAGAAGATAAAGAGATTGAAAATGGAAGAAATATCAAGTTGTGTCTTCTTCCTTTGTCTTCCTCTTTGTCTCTGTCTTCCTGCTTCCTCTTTTTTATTTTCACTCCAAATAAAAAATGACATTAATCTAAACATGATGAGGCACGGTGCAGCTTTGGCTTACATAATATTTCCTTTTGCATTACCTCCACCCCTTTAAGGGAATCTATGAACACACGCCCACATGCTCACATACCGCTCGCACTTGGCTTGGAGGCAGGATTTAATGTCAATGAAAATCAACCAATTAGCAGTCAGTATGAGCTCATAAGGGGCAAAAAGAAAAAGTATTAAAAAAAAGGGGGGGCATGTTATGAAAGAGGAGAAATATGGGAAGAGACGGAGAGAGAGATCAACGAGTTCAAACTTATTTAAAACTCAAAAAGTGTGGAATCATATCGGAGGCAGAAAATATGTTTTCATTTCACACGACAAGCTGTAATTTTAAAGGAATGGCTTTTTGAGAGAAAGTGTTTTGTGCAGCGGTCGTGTATCACGCCGCCTTCATACCTCACAGCTAATTCACTTCGACCGGGTGTGAGCGAGCCGAGTGTGTGTACAGCGTCGCAGAATGCAGGTGGAGCAGCGCGAGCGTGCATAATGCGGGTGTGTAATGTACTGTGAGCGAAGCACACAGGAGGACGAGGAGGACGAGGAGGACGAGGAGGACGATAAGCCCTCCTGCTCGTCTGCCGTTCAGGAGCAGAACAACACTACTAATGAAGTTCTCTTTGATGCTGAAGAAAATCAAACTCCTGAGACTGACAGCAGCAAGACAAACAGCACTGAGCTCATCTTCTCCAGGGTCACTACGGGTTCAATAAAATAGAAGTGATGAATAAACATTGAGGAGTCCGATGCAAACGTTCATATATTTACTGGTGTCAATGGCATTTTTATTACATAAATATAATTTTTCAATAGTTGATCAACAGTAAATTAAGCATCAACTATTTTAATGATCGAATAATCGCTTTGTGTTATTTTCTTATGGAAAACACTCGAATTCTCTGATTTCCAGTTTAAGAATGTGAATATTTTCCAGTTCCTTTGGTCCTCCAAACTCAATATCTCAATAATCTGAGTGCTGCTTGGGCTTGTGGCACGAGGATCAAAAAACATATTTCACTTGTGGTGGACTGATTGATTGATTGATTGACAGACAGCATCCTGACCAGGTGAAACTGATCTTGAATCTGCCACTCTGGTTTCAAAGACCTGTTTTTGTTTATTTTGTTGTACAAAGGGATCAGAATAAATACGAGAGAGTTAATTACTCCTCTCTGCTTTAAAGCATTTGTTGTTGGTAATGTAATGCTCTCACAGTAAATGGATCAGGTTAATTTAACCTGTGTAATTTGATCAGTCCTTGTTGCTCCGTTGGCAGAAAGGACATTTGCATTCGCTTCACGGAGCCGCTTTGAACTCAGACACAGAGAAGGAAGGAAGGAAGGGAGGGAGGGAGGGAGGGAGGAGTGAAAAAAGAAAAACCGGAGAAGAAACCGAGTGAAAGACGCAGAGGGAAACACAGGGAGAGTGATGCTGTTTTCACGTTAATGTTGACCTAATTAAACGTGTGCAGTCAGAGGAAGGGACTGCTCATTTCTTGGAGATACATATTTCTTTGACGACTAAGGCCATTTGCTCTGAGGAGAAAATGTGATTGCAAATTTGTCTGTGCAGAAAAGAGAGCATTAAAAAACCCCAACAGCAACTCTTATCTGCTTTTATCCCCCCCAAAAAATGGTGATTCTACATGTTCTGTTACTCCATCAATAATGATAATCAAATAAAAAGGTACACAAACAATAAATAGTTCGTAAAAACAACCTCGAGAACTGTTGTCTTCGGTCCATGTTAAATTGTGCAAACACAAGAGGACAACTCTTGCTGAGCTTGTGAGTTTTTGCAGTGGCGTTGTCACTGAGTGTGCTGCACACACACATCACTGTGTAGATGTGAATTCAGCCATATGGTAGCACAGAAACACAGTTTCATTATTTTACAATGACTTGGTGCTTTTATTCAACCCAATCTGCACATTCACAAACATTTTTCACCAGTATTTTTGCCAGATTGTTTAAACTTATTAGTCGTGATGACTCCACAGTTGGATGATAAAGTCCTCCGCCTTCATTATTTCTTGAATTATCATCATGTTTAACATCTATAGATGGACATAATATTCAGTACAAACTCAGTAAGCACATAATATGTTGAATCATATGTGTGTTTCAGCACGTGAAGTCAGATCTCTCAGGAATGAACTCAAATGTCTTCAGATATATTGAGTCATATTCATGTTTCATCTGCAGTCACTGATTGTGTGTTTTTGATGTTTTAATGTGTGCACGTACCTTCGAGTTGTTGAAAGTAGGCAGAACCTCAATGTTTATGTCATCTATGTATTTAGGGAAGAGGGAGGGTAATAGAAGATATTTTTCTTCTCCCTTTCAATCATGAAATGATTCCTTTGTTCCAGATTATTGCCTCTATTCTGTGTGAAATTCGCTGTTAAATGTCAAATATAAATACTGAATGAAAAATAAATTGCTACTTGGTATTTATTGTGTTTCCTATTTGCCTGAAAACATCAAAACCTTGGCAATATCTCGTACTGACAGATGGTGATACGACGTCGAATGGCTTTTGTTTGAGTGTGCCCATGAATACCAGAGTGGCATTTACATGACAATTACATTTTTAGTTGGACAAAAATATTCATGTCTGAACATCTTTTACTGGCTCTTTTTGGAGCTTTTGACACAATTTGATTGTCTTGGTCAATGACTGGAGTTTCCTGGAGTTACCAAAAGTTAAATTCTTAGGTCATGTGATGACAACTGAATCAGCTCCTTTCACTGATGAAGCTCGAAGAGTCAAACTATCAACTCAATATGTTTATAAAAACACTGGACTCACCGTCATGAGGAGCCTCTTCTCCTCCTCTTTCTCCTGCTGCGCCTCCTCACTCATGGCCTGGTGTTTCTCCTCCAGCTCCTCCAAAGCTCTGACCTGCGCCTCCCTGAAGCGATGCATCTCCTCCTCGTAGTGCGCCCTCAACCTGGAGAGCTCCTTCTCGTAGCCCTGGTGCTCCTCACGCAGAGACTGAGGAGAAGAAACATCATCTTTATGTGACCTCTGACCTGTGTGTCCCCTCACAGCAAACTGGGATTACAGAAGAAGAAAAAAAAAATGACCTGTTCGAGTTTGATCACTTGCTGTTTGTGCTGTTCGTTGCAGGCCTGGCTCTGGTTGAGCAGAGCCTCCCGCTCCTCCTCCAGACGGCTGATCTTCTCCTTGAGGCGGCTCTGCTCCTGGTCCAAGTTCCTGATGGACGCCTCGTGGGCCATCTGGGTGGCCTGCAAGGAACCGATCTGACCTGGAAACAGTCAAAGAAGCTCTACAATCACTCCATTTAAACACACTGAATTCAGCTCTTGACTACAGGGTTGAAACTTGATGGAGCCGTGTGCAGCACTTGGCATCATTACTACTTTGCTGTTGAGGCAAGGGGTTTCATTCACATATTATAGCTGCTGGGGCTGTTGAACAGAAACTGAGCTGTCTGTTAATCTCCCTAAAAGTATCAGCTGCTTGTAAAACTGGCAGGCAAATGGTGGTTGACAAACAGGGGAAAATAGCGCAGTGCATCTTTGACTGAAATTAAGTAGGCAGAAAGAGAGCAGATGTTCCAAACACAGAGAGAGGAGTCAAAAGAGAGTTTACATGACACATTTTCCAGCTTTTGAATGGATTAGGAAATGTTTATTCCAGAGCTTTCAAACAAAGAGAATAAGATGTTTGTCCAAACACTTTACATGAGGCATATTTAAGAGGGGCTTTTATTCTGACTATTTATGGCATGAAATAAATACAGTTTAGATTTAGGATGTGAGGGGCGACGTGTCTACAGACCTTCATCTTCAAGCTGTCCAACAATATGACACAACTTGACCCAATACAACACAGAGAAATTCTGCTATTTGTCAATGTGGAGGCAGTTTTACCATATTTTCAAAATAAAAGCAGCAATTTGCAATATTACACTCAAATATGTATCTGAACTTTCTAAGTGGCAATCAATAATGAAGCAGTGCTCGTACACTTCTTTTGTTAAAGAAGTTGTTTCGAAAGCGAAATGAAAGAAGACAAAACTGTGAGAATAAGAGCCAGGTTGACAAATAGGAGGGCTTTCCCTTTAACAGATGTGCAAAACATCTGCCCACAGCACTGTGCAGTATGAATGACAACAGGTAGAATCATGTCTTACTGGCTTTGTGGAGGATTTCAGTAGCCTGCTGTTGAACTCGTTCCCTGCTGCCTTCTAATTCATACTCAGTGTCCTTCAGCTGCATCACCCAGATCTCTCCGTCCTGGATGGCCTCCTCCAGCTGCTTGTGCAGGTTCTGCAGTATACACACAAACACACAAACACACACACCTGTTAGGGCTGTCAAAATCGTGAAACTCCTGTTGATTATTAATTATCCTATAAATAATTGTGGTTAGGTAGGTAGGTAGGTAGGTAGGTATTTACTTTATTAATCCCCGAGGGGAAATTTTTTTTGCTACAGCAGCATACAGAAGCAATAAGATAATAATAGAAATAATAGAATAAAATAAAATAATAGAATAGAATAGAATAGAATAGAATAGAATAGAATAGAATAGAATAATAGAAAAGCAATAAAATAGCAGTATATAGCATAATGATTCATTTGTGTAATTTTCTGTTCTTTTTATTATAGTTTAAACCTAATCATACTTTAATGATACACATACATCTAATGAAGAAGAGCCATTTACTGGGTAAATCTCTGATGTTAATGTCAACAGATGCTAATTGAAATGCAGTCAGTCAAATATCAGAAGCCAAACGGTGGAAAACGACGTGGACGTTAGAGATGAAACATAACATTTCTGTTAGTTTGACCAAGCTATTGTTATGCAGGTGACTCAAACTGATTCCAACGATGACGCAAAAATACTGCTGTCAGCTCCAAAAATTGAGATCAGGAGATTATGAAGCAATTGTCATGTGTAACACACGTGTCCACGACACGTCTTAAAACCAGACTTTGTCTCGTGTCTCTCTGCAGAGCGGCCTGCAGGACTATCAGCGCACTATATTACATTTCCCACCACTCTCAGATTCTTGAAAACAGTCTTCACCCTGAGGGTTTTACTTTTGTCTTTGTTTTCAGCAACTGTTTCTCAATTTAGCCCACTTTCAACCCAAATTTAACCAAAGGAAGACTCGTACTGTTTGTACCTCTTTGGGAATACTGTGAGGACGAGAATAAGTGAGCCGCAAAAGCCAGTTTCACTTCTAAATGTAGCACTTATCTTGATGTCTTTATGTATGTAAAGTGTTCCTATTCATTTAATTCAAACATAAAAAAAACTGTGTTTATCCACCCACTGATCACTGCATCCATCAACACACACACCTTGATAGTTCCCTCGGCGTTGGCCAGCGATGTCTGCAGCCTGTTGGTCCTGTCTCGGTTCTCCCGGGCCTCCTCGTGAGCTTTCTGCAGCTCACTCCTGAGCTTGGAGAGCGAACGCTGCAGCGCCGCCTCCTGAGCCTGGAACTCCTTGCGAAGCTCAACCTTAACAAGAGCAGAGAATGACATCTGTCACTCCAACACGTCACACAGGAACGCAGAAGACCATCAACGACGGCACAGGTTGACCATCAAGTGCGAAATAATCTTTCTGCACTAATCGATATGTTTATCATAACAGAGGATCAATTAAGATATCGTCCATAGTGACAAACACAAAACGGGGAGCTTTATTTCTTTTTTCAGTGCACTGTTTTTGTTTTCTGCTTTAATAAACCTTATTTCCAGCAGCAAAAAGGGAATAAATCCATTGGACCAACAGGCCAACAGCAGACAAACAAAGTTGGCAACTGGCAAGCAAACACAGACTCAGTTATTTCCCTCAGGACTCTGTAAAAAACAAATGTGTAAGAATATTGGACTCAAGCAGGATTCCAAAGTAATGAGTTTCTACTGAATGCAAAAACAGCCATTTGTTTGCCTACAAAAACACATTCACCATAATAATGTACTAAGACTATAACATGTACAAGTACTGTGTTTTTAGCTTCTTTCGCTGCCTCCAATGTGACCAAACAAACCAACAAATGCTGCTTTTAAGGCTTAACTGTATGTTGGAAATTGTAATGGTAGTTGTACCTATTTTGTTAATGTTAATCTGTTTTGTGTGTCTTTACTGAGTCGGGATGATTATCTTCATTTTCTTCATCTGTTTGCACAGTAAAAAAAAAAAAAAAAAAAAAAGGATTTCCGTCAGGTTTGTGCAGTGTAAGACTGGTACAGAGAGACAATATGTCTTCTGGAGTATCAGGAATAAAGAAGCTACAGGCCTGCTGAATAATTTCATGTTCTGCGGTGACTTTTCAAGGCTGGAAAACAATAATATGCCCCAACAAATGAACAATGATAATATTTAACAAACTGGGGATGGGTGTTAGTTTCTTCTAGTCTTACCTCGGTTCTCTTCCAGGCCAGCAGGTTCTCTGTGGTGAGCTGGTGTGTTCTCCTCATGGCCTCCAGCTCTCTCTCGTAATACTCCTGAGCTTTGCCCAGCTTGGCCTCGTACTCCTCCACCAGACGCACCTTGTCCTTCGTTATCTCCTCCACCCTCTCCATCAACGCCTCCACCTGCAAGGAGAGGTGGATGGATAGAAACACAGTCTTTGTTTTGTTCCTCAGAAAGTCAGGGACTCAGAGCTGTTTGGGAATTAAACTGCCAACCTTTTATGCCCATTTATTTACTATATTATGTTTTTTTTTTTTTTTTTAATTAGTCTTTGGTAAATTTATTATATTGGACAGGTAACTGTTGAGAGGAAAGAAAAAATGGGAGGAAAATAAGGGAATGACATGCAACAAAGGTCTATAACCAGATTATTACCACACAAGCCTCCAAAGCAGCAATTACCCCATCAAGTAACTTGCTGTATTAACTTTCCAAAACTGCCCTAAACGACATGCTTCAGTCCAATCCAAGATTTTCCTGCTCCAAAACACATCTATCTTCCCCTCTTAGCCCACCTCTTGTCTATGAAGCTCGGCCAGCCTCTCCTGGTCTTCTGTGGAGGTGGCGCTTTGGTTCTGCTGGTTGTTGAGGAGTTCCTCCACCTCCTGGCGGTGGGTTGTCCTCAGCTCCTCCAGCGCTCGCCGTTTTTCCGCCTCAAAATGGGCCTGAGCCTGGCTGAACGACCGCAGCTTCTCCTCAAAATCCCGACGCATCTCCTCCACCTATTAAAACCACGAAACACATTCTATTCTGTTTGGATCGTTCATAAGTTGCTGCCAACACAATCTCTGACGGTGCCGAGCTAAATGCTCACGGTATCACTGCAAAATCCTTCTGTGGTATTGAGAAATATTTCATTTCTTTTTACCTCGTCCTGTCAGTACTCAGCATGCAGCTTCTCAACGCCTCTACGAGTGCAAACAAAGTTTCCTGCTCCTTTAAAAGATCTGAGACAGTTGGAAAAAATATATAAAAATGTAACATGTGATGTGATGCCATGTGACGAAGACGAAGCACGAGACCGACGGTGACACACACCGACCCGACAGAGATAAAGGGATGATGAGCTCAACTCATTTAGCCACCTGCTCATCACATCTAAAATACGATCCAGATGTTCCTTTATGCCCGCGGTCATCTCACAAACATACGTGAGACATGGCATATGATTGTGTGATATGATACATGACATGATATGATTTATTTCATAGGTTGTTTTTTTTACATTCTATATTTATTGAAATGTTATATATTTTATGCAATCACTGCTGGTTGGATTCACATGAAGCTGTAACAACTAAGAGACGATGCTGCTTTATAGTGAAGTAAACAAATCCTGCAACACTTTACCTCCACTTGACAAAACAGCACTTCATTTTTGAGTTAATGTGTCAGTGTAATTTTGGAAGCGAGAGTCATACAAAAAAAGAATCCAGGAATAAAGACAGGTATTAAAACTTGCTGGCAGAGAGCCTTTCTACATTTTTTGGGCCGCTGCTGCAGTTTTACTGACTTGTGACACTTCAATGCTGAGTCTTATTTTTATTAACATGTGGCAGTTATGATTATGACATGCTCCGACTGCACGTGATTTATAAACAACCCGTCACTGCTGTATCGCTGGCAGGTACTAGTCTTCCCGGTATGCCACGTTACGCATAGCTTGTTGCTGCTGCTCTGTGAGCATATAAATAAAAAGTACTCGGACTATATATATATGTATATATATATATATATATATCTATCCCCTCTGAAGAAGAACCATTTCTTTCTGGCACATGTGACTGTTAACTGTTAGTGCACTGCTGCTGTGTGCAACAGTTACATCATACTGGATGAGCCAGACCGATATATAGGCCGATATTGGCCCGCTATATCGGCCTATATGAAAACTATTTTTACAGACCACAATGCAAAAAATACCTGGTGTAAAAAAAAAAAGAAATCGTTATATTTGTGTACGTTTGTTTTTATAGTAATTTAGGTTTCTTGTTTTACTGCACTCTTTGTCTCTAGTGTCAAAAATGTTTGATGACCACGTTTGAGGGATCATTGCATCACTGTGTGCCCTGCATGCACAGTACAACACAACCTGCATTCTTCAAGTATGTAACTTAACTCTAACTCGTGTATTATTTAGTGGACGATATATTTTCTGATGTTTTGAGTGAAGCCGTACCTCTCTGCTCATAGAAACCACTCTCTGCGTGTGCTGGGCCTCAGTGCAGAGCTGCGAGTCCTCCATTCTCTGTCTGTACATCTCGAACTCGGCTAAAGCCTGGTGGCAACAAAACATCACAACAGCTGCATTACATTCAAACTAACACAGGACTTTATGCAAATATGCAGCTGTAATTTGATGGTACTACGACTATATTACATGTTAATATATCAGATGCCATGCAACTCAGTCCACACCTAAATAATTCAGGGTTTTTTTTTTTAAAGGTTGCTTCAGACCTGTGACACAAATATGAAATAAGAAGATAACAGCATGAGAAACAAAATGCCCACGTAAGCCTCACTAAACACGACCACACTGGATGAAGCCCCTGCGGTGCCCAGCAGCAGTGAATGACCTGTCTCTTCATGTGCTCGTGGAGTTCGACAGATTCCTCCAGACTGGCCAGCCGCCGCCTCAGGTCCGCCTCGTCCGCCATTTTACTCTTGTACTGCATGATCTTGTCTCTGGTTTCCGTCACGATGTGTTGGACCTGAGCGAGAGGAAACAAGTCGGCCAACATCTTAAATGCTGCAGAAATAATCCAACGCCAGAATTCAACTTGAGGCTTTGACACGGTCGGCTACATCATCACACAGTTTATCGTGACATAAAACAACTGCACACAATATGACTTAAATGTATTTGTTCTGTTACAGAATGTAAAGAATTTCCACTTGCAGACGAGGTGATCATAAGAACTAAAGGGGAAATGTGGGAATAAATAAAGGTAGATGCCAGCCAGCAGGGTCGCCTCCAAGAAATGTTGGCTGCGAAGAAAAGTCCCACTTCTAAAATGTTAATATGGATTGAATTAACAAATTAGACCATAGTACGCGAAGGCTTTTCGATGAAAGAAATATGAATGAATAATTAGATTTAAACCAGTTTCTTAAAGGCTTAAGTCTTGTCCTTAAATAAATTCCGCCTGCCGTCGGAGATAATAGATTTAGATTGAGGGCCGGACTTATTCTATCTGTGAGAGCAGTGCCGATACGTAGTGTTGGTGGATGGGAGGATCTGATCCCCTTAAAAGAAGCGCCCTCCCTGTTGTGACATAATGACAGCTGAGTGAGTGAAGTGGACAATCTGGAGCAGCTTCTCCTGAGAAGGAACGGTGCCGCATGAGAGGTCGGATATGCTGCTGCTGCGGGCTCTGGTGCAGTTATTTTTTGCTGGTGGTTGATTTGTTTAGGCTAAGAAGACATAATATGACATGATTAATTACACTCTGAGAATTTGCTTGACTCAAATTGGATACCGCAGAAGGGTCACGTACATAATAGTGACAAATTATAGAAAATGGCTGATTAAATGAGAGCAGAAACTTAATGAATGCAGATACAGTAAAGTAGGACACATGGAGCATAAAAATGATCTGAACGATATACTGTCCCCCTCACAGTATCCAGAATTGGCTCCTATGGGACACATTGGAGTCATGTTAGACCTGTGATTCCCAAACTGTGGCACGTGTACCCCTGGTGATACACAACACTCTTGAACTGAAAGGTCTAACAACTGCAACTGTCATTTAGTTTAATTTTATTACACACAACAGTAACTAAATAACTAATATTAGCTTGATGAAATTGCATCTGCAGCAGAGGATCTCTAAAATAATGAGTCAATATATGAATGAAAAGGATATAAACATACTCATTCCCATGACGACTTCACTTAACATCACACTACTATATCAGTCATACAGTATTCAGCTCCATATAATCATTTACAATAAAAAATAAGTCGTACCTCGTCCACGTGGGCTTCTTTCAGAGACTCCAGTTCTTCTTCGTGTTCGTCGTTCTTGGTGTTGAGAGCATAAATTACCTAAAGCCAGGAAGAGCAATTAGCAGACAGAATGAAGATGGGAAAAAAAAGCTCTTATTAACTGTTTCAACATGAGATCAATAGTTCCAACAGTGAAGATTAAAGCTCAGCTTTGCATTGAGACTGCAACAAAATCGATGACAATAAGATCAGGGAAGGAGAGAAATATGTTTAGCGCTCTGATTAAAGACAGCAACATCCATAGTCAGAGCTGTGTACGCTCTAAAATACATCCAGCCCTATTTTCTGAATGCTTTTGTGTCCGTATGAAATATAGTTGTGGAAAAAAATCAATACAGCATAGTATCACAATATTTTGCAATGAAATACTGCATCGATACTTCGTGCAAAGGAAATCGTTTTGAGTGTGAACCTCAGATACGGTCACAGGAAAACCCTCCACTGGCTGGGACTCTCCCCACACAGGCCTATAAGTGAATAACATCTTGTCAGTCATGCTCACGCTCTCTACCAGAAATATAAGTAGGTTTTATAAGAGCTGGAGGTAAATCATATGCAGGAGTTTAAAAAAAAAAAAAAAAAAATGAAGCTTCAGCAAATTGAGGCCCCCAGCGAGCAGCTAATATTCAGTCATGGTCAGCTGAATTACAGCTCTGCTGGCTACCAGTTCCACATTTCAGTCCACTAACAGGTGAGGTGAGCAGGTTATATTCATACATAGAGCATGTAATGGACTTGGTGCATGATAATTATCCTTCATAAGGCTCAACAACAGGCACTTAATAACATCTTTCTGACATTCAAACACCGCTTGGATCAACACCTGAGAGATAATCACCGCAGAGTCTCTCATTAGAGCTTCACTGGACTTGGCAGGAAAAGTCAAACCACTGCTGTAATGTCTACACTGTGGACATCAACTGCAATTATTTAGTGTGAAAATTACACTTAACAGTAAAACTGGCGATGGAGCAGGTGACCCCACAGCACACTAATATCAAACTGTCCTTAAAAACATCATAGTCTTCTTCACCAAATACATTTCAGTTACCCAACCAGCCTCTCTCTCTGCACCCTATACAGCTTAATTCGATAGTTTTCTGTATATATGCTTGTTTAATTTGCCTGAAAGATATCAGCAGCTGTCCAGCCCGACCTCACCAGAAAATGACAACACCGGTTGATTATCTAAGGGGCTTAAAAGGCGATTATAATTATGAGGGGAGGAAATCGGGTGACGTAGTGCGAGTCTGCCGAGAGAGGAGGTCGAGGGTGGTTAACTAGATCAAACCCAGGTGACCGTTACCATGACCACTGCCTTGTAATTTGAACATAGAGTCCTGAAAGTGCCGCAGTGTGACAGATTTTTTTTTTTTACTTGCTTTGTTTGCATCGTGACAATCACCACCTGGATGTTTTCACTGGTGTTAACTCCGCGGGATGTGTGTTTCACCGGCAGTGAAGGCAGGTTTTAGCCTTCTGTTCTCCCCGAGTGTGAGCCTCGATTCCCAGCAGTAAGTCAGCTATAGAGATGTTCCTTCAATTATACATGATTATTTTAATGACGCTGGTGTGCCTGCTGCTTTCATCTCTCTCTCTCTCTCCCCTCTGCGCCTTTGCTTTCATCCTTTTATCTCACCCCCTTTTTTGTACTCTATCTCCTCTGCTCTCTCTTTGTCTCTCCATCTCCCAGGACTGACGATACCTCACACTTCTATTTGTGCCTCCAGTCTAACAGTGAAGCTCGCTTTCCATAAATAATCTTCCACGATACGATTGTGTCTTAAAATGGTTAAGTAGCAGAAGAAATTCTGCAATGATGAAGCACTGATGAAACCTTATTCAGTCATTACCCAGAGTTACAGGCCTCGGACTGTTAATGAATGATAAATGAACTGACAAGAAAACGAATCAACAAACTTTTGCATCAACAATGAATCATTTAGCAAAGCTGTCAAACATTCACGGCTTACAGCTTCTCAAATGAAATGATTTGCAACTTTTCTCTGTTTTATGTCACTGTGAGCTGAATGTATTTGGGTTTGGAGCGAATGGTCCGACAACATTAGCAGCACGATGACATCACCGAGGCCTCTGGAAAACTATGATAAGCATTTTTAACTATTTTTTCATTTGATTTATTGGATAATGAAAATAACTCTTGGTTGCAGCCCTATCTAGTGTGATAACATTATTTTATTCTTCCAATCAGAATGATAAAAACCTACAGTTCCCACAGACATGAGTGGGCACGGACTTGAGTGGGCGACAGTCCAAGTAAACACTAGACTCCTATTATAATTAAAATTGGGATTTTTCCCATTAGTAATTCTATCTATAATCCTGGACAACAGGGAGAGCTATTGTCCTGAGGTTTAGGTACTTATTTAGAAGCTTATCGAGTCTAACAACAATGACGCTCTGGAAAAAGCCCTGAAACTTGTAATTATTTGGATTTTCTCCGCAATCGTGTCACTTCGGCTGCACTGAAGCTCCATCTCTTTTAGCAGACTTTATTGGCATCTGCCAATCAGACAGAAACGGGACAAGCAGGCATCCATACGCACCTATATGTGTAACTACATACTGTATCTGGGTGTATCTCTGATGGCGCCATCATATGGCTGTTGTCCGTGCTATTTTCATTCTATTTTTATCAACCGACTGAGTGCGTTCCCAGAAAGGAAACACATGAAAGTGAAGCACAGAGCGCGCACATGTCCACCGTCAAATGTGACAAGTTGTACAGCGAGAGAAAAACAAAGGTAACGACAGCAAGTAGCTTCCTCTTTTATTCTCTGCAGGAGGTTTCACAAAGTTTTGTGGCCTCAGGCTCCAATCTAAACAAGCCTAAAGGCGACACAACAGCCTGCAGCGACGGCAGACAGCAACTCAGGGCTGGAAAAACAGACGTCATTAATCCCCCTTTGTGTCCTCATTCCCTGAGCTTTCTCTGTTGGCTGTTCGGAGGGCGAGAGCAAGAACATCCTGTGTTGGCATCATTTTCTACACGAGATGCGTTTTCATGTGTTTTAAAAAATTGCCCACTGTTAGCTTGAGTTTTAATATTCAAAGAGAAAAATCAGGCTAAAACTCCAATTTTATGCCTCGAGTATAAAACTATCGATCTTTTTTTAACTGCATCATTTTATTCCTGTCAAGTGGAAGAAAATTTACACCATCATGACGCGCAAGATATCCCAGAGGAGCCTCATTAAAATGCATTTTTCAGAGTCAGTTCAGTTGATTCTACATGTGTAATCAATCAAACTGCTCTGCATCCATCATTACAGAGGCAGACAAACGATTGGCCAAGAGCAGATTTGTTTTTCAAAAGGCCAATGATCAGGTGGATTTACAGTCTGAGATGAGGAATACAGAGCTGCTCTGTGCAGGATGAATGAGGAGCGATGGTAAAGATGACAATAGGGCATCCAAGAGGGATGTTTCTCAGGCGAAGTCGATCACTATTGATCGCATCGCAGAGAAAAGGTCACTAATGTGTGGAGAGGAACAACTGCAGCTTCTGGCTCGAACAAAAACTCTGCTGTTCTCCTCTCATCATTTTCAGAGGATTACCATCATATTCACTAATTAAAGGATTATTGAAAGCCTGGTCCTCAAAGGTGCTGTAGTCTTAATGGGATCCCTCGACATTTGAGCTTCTAGTCCAATGTTTTCCTTCACCAGACATGCCATGAAGTGGCAACAGTCTCTGTTACCAATTAGCCAGGAGGCACACAGTGTTTATTTCGTCCTGATTTAAAGGCACTTTGCATCTTGTTCCTTCTCTCGTTGCTGCGATGCTCAAAGGACGCACACTTTCCTGTCTGAGCAGCACTTCACTAAATCACAACCTCTAAAACACAGAACAAGGGCTCACTGACTCTCTCACGTAGAGAAATAGTATTTTCTGTCAAGAGATTACAACCTAAAAGCAAGCATCTCTTGATCTGGTTGGCTGCAGAAAAACTGGATCGTTGTGCATTTGAACACAAGAGATAAAGACACAAGCCTGACTGATACCTCCACGGCCAGTTCAAAGACCACATTTAGCCAAGATCGGGTCTGAATCCTGATGAACTGAAGTATCCCAGCATGCATTTACATCATCTACTGGAGAATACGGGCCAAACGCAGGTGAAAAATTACAGATGTCTTATATCACATTACAATCTGCACAAGACTGTCTGGTGAGAGAAGTCTCATCTCGGGAAGCCCTCCGGTGATTCTTACATTTTAACATGAGACGTCATTTCTTTTGTAAGATAAACTCTGAATTGCTCTGATTAAAAAAAATCTAATATTTGTTGTAAATTGGTTTGCCTGAAGGTGAAGTTTCACATCATGGACAGCTAACATTATTAAATATCACTGCTTCTGTGTACATTGGGCTCCTTATAAGTAAAGATCTTGCCTCACTTTAATAAACATCAATACATGAAATGAAACAGCCCTAAGACACAAAAACCCACAAAACAAATGAGAGGATCCTTAAAATTAATACTGTGAAGCCGCGACAAATAAAAAAAAAGACAAATAAATGTACGATCTTTAAAGTGGTCTTTTGTCCTCAGGGGTCAAAGTGTGGGAGTCAATAATTCGCTGCAGCAAGAACTTGATTCTACAGCATGAATTCTCCTCTGAAAAGCAGAGATCAATCCAGCTGTGAAGCCATAAGAGTCACTATAATAACAACTGCATTGTTGCGCCGGAGCCAGAGACGGAGATGTGCATTTATATTACAAACCGCATATCAAAGTGACCTGGAAGATCAGAGAGCACGTAAGACAGCAAGCTTCAGAGCTCAGCACTGCCTTGTTCCTCATCTGGTCTTCTCCCCAACAACAAACAAACATTCGTTCCACCTTGAAAGTGGCAAAACAGCGGCGAGGCTGATTACAGCTATTCAAAGCCCCCCGTGGGCGGGTGCAGCAAAGGTGTGTGAAAAGCAGAAATGAGCAATTGTTCGAATCTGTCCTTGGAGACGACGGGAGCTGCGAGGTCGAGTATCTTTTCTAAAAGAAGTTTTCCGCTCTGTAATTTTCAGACCAAATCGAGGATGTCTTGTTTAAGTCTCTGCCTCCGCAGCCCACAGCACAGACAGAAGAGGAGAGAGCAGATCATCTGCTGCACCGCTGTGAAGATAACTGCGTCTGATCCCGGACCGAACGATAGTTCTCATCACGCTTCTTTGTTTCTTGTCAGCTGGTGAGAAATTTAAAAAAAAAATCCATTTTCCAATGGACTGTGGTCCAAACAGGGGCTGGGAAATATATCGATATCATGTTCATATTGTGATACGAGACTGGATATCATCTTAGAATATAGATATCATGACCTAAATTTGACTCTGATGACAAACATGCAGCCTAAAATTCTTCACAATAAAGCAACACACAAAAATGAATCTGAACTGTGTTCTCTTATGAGACAAAAAGAATCAGCACATTAAATTGCTGTATTTCATCAGGTTTATTTCAGTAACTTTGTGCAAAGAAACATTTTAATTTGAGGGGATTTCATCTGTTATGCTGGATGTGTTTTTGTGTGCTTCTTTAGAAAATACTCCAAAACAAAAGCTTCTGTTTATGCAGTAATAATATAATAAATATAATAACATAAAGAGGAACGCAGCGACACCTGATTTTCTCATTTGAAATGAATATGTAACACATGCACCACGTTGAGCAGGATGAGTAAACAGATAGCTGTAGCCTGCAGATACCCTCGCACAAAACAGAGGGACATAAATCTGCTATAACACTTTCAATTTTTAAAAACACCAGACATCTGGATCCGCAGCACAAAGAAGTGCTCTTTGCTTTGTGGGAGAACAGCAGCAGAGACGCAGTGAAATACACTCGAATTCCTGAAATAACCAGAGAAATCCATCTTTGAATTATTTTTCAAGACTAAACCTTTCTGTGGCTTCTTCAGACAGGAAGCTACATTTGCAGCTACGCAGACAACAAACTATTCTTATCTAATTATTTACATATAATAGATCTAATTTCAAAGATATTCAGTTTTGCATTGATATAACAGGCCAACAGTGAATCCTCACTTTGGAGAAGCTGCTAACAGCTCATGATTTGTTTTCATTGTATTTGCTTAGAAATGGCACAAAGTTTATGGATCAGACTCCTGATCAGTTCATTGATTAACCGACAAACTGTTTCAGCTGAGAAAATGCACCACGGGTTAATTACATACACGTATCTGATTATGCTGCAAGGCTACCCAATTAATGTCGCAATGTCAGTAAAATAGCATAATAAGAACATAATGATTCAGGGGACTCGGATACCAGGTGTATTGTTTTCCTGTGCTTTCTGCGGTTGCCATGGCGAGCTGCTGCGTCGTGGAGCTGAAAAAGTTAATACCGCCGCTCATTAACAAGAGTGACAGCCGTCCTCTCTTAGCGTGGCCGACGTCGGGAGTCGTGACTGAGCTGCATGCAGACGACAGGTTTGTGCCGAGCAGATTCACAGAGCCGATGATGTCTTTAAAAGATCCAATCAGGGACTTTGACTTGTGAAGTAAAAGGCCTGTCGGTCAAAGTGTGAAGGATCGCAGGTCCCAATCCTCAAGGGCTATTTATTCAAGATGAACTTAACAATAGAATTCATAGAATTAAAGATAACAATAGAATTTGCAGCGGTTGTTCTTGATCACCATCCAAAGTGTGACTGTCTGATTTCAGTCAGAAAAGGTTCCTGCATGTGTTTCACAATAAAAGCCTTGTTAAAAAAAAAAACTTGAACAAGTCTCAGGTTTGCATCAAGATCAATCACTACACCTTACATTTCATTATGATCTATTTGACCGTTCCCTTTGTCTTTCTTGGCTCTCTTCGTGACATACTTTGGAGAAAATTGGATCTTAA